>NC_134584.1:37120000-37432595 GCF_037038515.1 Microtus pennsylvanicus | reverse complement strand
AATATGACACTTGGGTATTCAATAATAAAACAGCAATAGTAAAAAGACTACTCTGATCTCTGGCTCTTGTTCCCTGAAGCTAAAAGAACTGCCTATCCTTCTTTTGAAATAAGATGTAAGGCTGTCATATGTCCTACATGCAGAGAACAGAGATGCCACAGAGCAGCAGAGACAACAAACTAAACAAACAAGTCTGGAAAAATCCTAAGTTACATCATTCTCTGTCCATCAAACCTCAGCACAACTATAAGTCAGTTCATCAAATCCAGCACATTTTGGGGTGGGGTAGAGTCATATGTATCTTAGGCTGGTGTTGCTCATAACACAGAGAATGATCATGAGCTTTTCATCCTCCTACCTCAACCTCCTAAGTGCTAGGAATACAGGTGTGAGTTATTACATCAAGCTCATCTATTTCCTACTTATTTCTTCTGTGATTTCATAATCAAAGTAACTCTAGGTAAAAGACAAGGAAGGAAGGAAGGAAGGAAGGAAGGAAGGAAGGAAGGAAGGAAGGAAGGAAGGAAGGAAGGAAAAAAGGAGTGGCTAGGTGTGGTGGCTCACACCTTTAATCCCAGAGGCAGGCTGATCTCTGAATTCTAGGCCAGCCTGGTCGACAGAGTGAGTTTCAGGACAGCCAGGCTACAAAGGAAAACCCTGCCTCACCTCACCCCCCACCCCCAGACAACTGATATAATGGCAAAGAGGTTAAATCTTTTTATGTAAACAAGGAAAAAATTTTGTGAGCAACATGACAGGATGTGACTTATTTATTATGTATCATAAAGAAGACAGACCTAAATACAGGAAGTTGATTAAAATAAATATGGATTATGGCATATGAAAATATTAAGTCTGAAAAAAAATCCATAAACTGTGTAGAAATTTTAGCAAAGTTTGAACTGGATTCAAGTTCTAGGTTACTGTTCCCATGTGCGATATAAAGGTTATTCTTCCTAGCACCAAGGCTGGTTTATCAATGACTTCATAAGCTCTCTGCTAACTTCAGGTCACCCACCTCTGCTACCCTCTCTGCTAATTTTTATGTTGTACTCTGACTCTGAAATGAGCAGGCAAATTTCAGTATTTAGGGATTTATGATCGTATTGCAAGCACATATGGTCCCATCTAGCACCTCCTGCTGTATTATGTACTTCTGTGGCGCTGGCTATCAAACTCAGGGCTTTGGTTATCCTTGGGTATGTGCTCTATTGCCGAGCTACGGTACTTGGTTCTCAACTTTTACATTTGCCTTTCCAAAATAAAATTAAAACAACAACAAAAACCCACACAATGTCAAGACTCCACAGGTGACCTTGTTGACTCAGACACTTTCACACTGCTAAGGGAAGT
Organism: Microtus pennsylvanicus; assembly: GCF_037038515.1. Classification (NCBI taxonomy): domain Eukaryota; kingdom Metazoa; phylum Chordata; class Mammalia; order Rodentia; family Cricetidae; genus Microtus; species Microtus pennsylvanicus. The sequence goes on along the minus strand of NC_134584.1, from coordinate 37,431,242 downwards.
GTTTGGAAGAAGTGCATTCATCTGGCGTGCTACCACTGAAATGCTGCTGTGGAAGACACAGGTGGTAAGTCAGGAGATGCTTAGCCACCCTGGGGTTAAATCTGATGAGTAAGAAGGTTACCAAAAATAAGCACATCTGAGGCTGTGTTCCAGAGTATTGATTGGGCTCATTGTCTCTGGGAGTTAAAGAATTAAAAGGCAGGAAAAATCTCAAGCACAACAGGGAGCAGAGAGAAATCTCAAACACTGCTAACAGGAGCAGACAGAATCAGCAACTGAAGAAAGGTGTTTATTGGGAGTGTGGGAACAGTATGCAGCAGAGGGGACTGGGAAGCCGAAATCACAGTTCTAGAGAGTCTGTGTGCACACGTGTGTGTGTGTGTGTGTGTGTGAAGCATTTTCCTCCCCCCGTCCTAATCTATTGTGGTTGGTTGATTGGCCCACGACTGCTGTGTAGCATATCCTGCTCTGGCCCTGGAACTAATGCATAGAGCCAGTAGCAGGGGCCTGCTGTCAGGAGAAGAGAAAACCTGTAAGGTCTTTGTTTTAAGGGACCAGGCTTCGTTAGGTTCGGTTAGGTCCACCTTTCTTACCAAGTCATGGCTCCTCTCCTTATCTGTCAGCTGCCCAGGGAGGCTGTCTACTTCCTATTTAGGAAGAGTGGTTAAGCTGGCACTCTGTTTCCATTTATCATATGAAGTCCTTGTACTACTTTGCTTAAATCTCATTATCTTCCAGGTAACAAACCTTAACTTGGAATCTACAGCCACTCACCTGAGTTTCACACACAGGTATTTAGTATGTCCCTGCACTTGCTATGCTTCCATAATTTCAATACATTTTACTGCATGCTCCCTGTATTCTTATCTCAAGAGCATTGTCTTTACAAGGGAAAGTGTTGCCCTGAATTAGCTGAATGAAAGATCCTCAGAGACCAGATCTTTCCCACCTGCTCCTGTCCTTTTTTCAACCCAAGACAGGCCGCCACTGAAACTGAAAGTTGTTGTTGGTCGTGGTGCTGCATGCATAATTCAAGTATGGATGAGCCAGGAGGATACCATGAGTTCCCCATATAACCCAGGTCACAAAACAAGCTGTAGGCCATCTTGGGCTAAATAAGACCCTGTCTCAAACAAAACAAAACAATTGAAAGAAAAATTCTCTAATAAGAGTTTTCCTTGCTTGACTGTGATCTGCCTTGATTTATGACTTCCTTTTGTTCAGTCAACATAAAAGTCCATGTAATCACTTCCATAATGGAAAGTATTATTTGTGGCAACCAGAATCCATGTCACTCATATTCTGCTCAGAATAAACTTATCTCCTAATTCCCTTTGCTGTGAAACTATGTTTTGTGAGAATGTTCAAAACCCAAGGCTGTATAATTTTCCTTGTCTACCTCTATCTTCAAAGGGAGGTTTTCTCCACCAACAGACCCACCATGAGCACAAAGCAGTTTCACAGCTTGTTCTGTTCTCTTATTCCTGAGGAAAACCTTCCTTCATTTTGAGAATTTCAAAGACTTTTACAGCTAACAACAATGGGAAAAACACAGGGGGTAAAATGCCATACCAGAGAAAAGTCACAAAGTTCCAAATCAGATCAAACAGGGGAAAAAGCCATTTCTGGTTTTTATTAGCATGTAAATGGTAGTAGATTTTAGGCCTCTACCATCCATATTTTCCACAGCTGTCTCCCACCTCCTGTCTCTAAGAGGTAGCTTCCTCCTCCCCAGAGTTCACAGAGCACAGGGGAAGACAAAAGCCACCTGGGTGAGAAAGGCTCCCCTCTGCAGCCACAAAGGACACAAGTGAGGTTCATCTACATTTCAGAGACCTCGGATTCCTTCCTCTTTTACAAAGGTTAGCTTTGAAGCCTTCCTCTGGGATGCATGCAGGGCTAGAGGTTTAGGATGTGGCATTAAAGCCCAAAGACAATCAGCATCTTTGTATTTTCTTTACTTTGTATTAAGTATTTGGGATCACAGAAGAGTTAGAAGAGAGAAAGATGCCAAACAAGGAGAGAACTGAATAAATACCAACACTTTTCTTCCAAACTGTCCAAATTTAGAGAACCAGACTTCCACAAGAAGTGAGGTAGTGAGGTGTGGTGAGAAAGGGCTACATGAAGAGACCAAGTCTGGGACACTTCAAAAATTAGCAACTGGCCCCAGGAAGGAAACTTCTTTTAGTCTCAGGAGTGAGAGCTCTCCTGAAAAATGTTCTTTTTATATTCTATTCAATATAATACCTAGTTTAGTTAAAAATAGGTGATTTCTCATTTCTCATAGACATTCTCAGATATAGGCTAAAAAAGATTTAGCATATAGAAGATTTACCATATAGAGACAATATGTACTCTGTGTACAGTTAAGGACTAGACCGATGCTGTCTAGATGATAGAGATGTGTGGGGCCAGGTGGGAGGCAGAGGCAGGTGGATCTCTGTGAATTCTAGGCCACCCTGCCTCGAAAAACCAAATAAAAATAGAGATGTGTGTATATGTATTTCATTTTGTAAGATTTTAGTTAGTCATACCAAAGAAATGAGTGAGAAGAAGCAAGAAAAATTAGTTTGAATCATATACTTAGCCCAAAATTACTTCAATATTATTTTAACACACAATAAAAACTATTAACAATTATATTTTAAATTAACAGCACAGCTTTTAACCAGGATACTGAGTGGTGTTCCCTCCCACATGGTCAGTGTGGTTCTAGATGAATTTTCAGGTCCTATCAGGGTGTCAGGGAAAGCACTGCACTTAGCCTTAAAAACTATGGACTCCAGGGCAGAGACACCATGACTAGTCTCAGGCTTCTCTTTACCTTCTTTAAACACAAAATAAGACTTTAGAACAAGGATCACATACAGTTTAGAAACAACGCCAACTTTATGAAAGGATTTCTAAGAATGCTCCAATATACTTCAGGGTGTTCAGCCTTAAAAAACCCAGGGTATATTTGGCAGAAAAACATTTGCTGTCTGTAAGGAGTTTTACAGACACTAAAATGTATGTGTTGTGGCTCTGAAAGAGGTATCCCCAAGGCTGGTGCTTTGGTCAGCCAAGTACTTAAGCCAAATGAGCCATCTCAGATCCAAGGTCTTCCTGGCCTTCTCCCAGTCTCCTGTTTCTGGCCCTTCTTTCTCTGAACAAGCTTTTTCTGAATTCCCTTTATCTGTTATGGTTTACACTTAACTGTCCCCTAAAGGCTCAAGTGAAGGTCTGGTCACAAAAGGGGGACAGTGCTGCGAGGAGCAAGGTCTGCTCGGAGGAAGCTGTGTGATCGGAGCCCTTCCTTCCCCTCTGCTTCTGAGGCACTGCCAGGTCAAGTGAACAGCTGCCTCCACATCATACTCCCCTGACAAAATGTTCTACCCTAAAGCAAGAGGGCCATCCGACTGCAGACGGAGACTTCTCAAATAAGAAGCCAAAGTGAATCTTTTCTAGTGTTGATGGGAATGGGACATAGCAACTGGGGAGGCAGTTTAGGATAAAAAGACCACAAAGAAAAGGGACCGGTTTCTTTCTTGGCTACCAGCTAGAAATGTCCTTGAGTCTGTGGGCAGCCTTGTCCTTGCCAGAGGCTAGAAGATGCCAGGAATGGGATCTGCTATTTCCTAATCTTTCCTTTTCCTGGAAACCATCCTGAGGACATGGCAGAAACTAGAAGGTACTGCAGCATCTGGAAGGAATTGGACACACCAGCTCACCTATCCCTACTTCCTCTACCTGGTAAAGCCTTACTAATCCAAGGCAGTGCAATGGCAGTGTATTTTCTGGGACACCTCTTGAGATTACGTATGTTTAATAAAATGCTGATTGGCCAGTAGCCAGGCAGAAAGTAGAGGAGGAGCAAGGAGAACAGGAGAATTCTAGGAAGAAGAAAGATTCAGTCTGCAGTTGCCACCCAGAAACTGAGAAAGCAAGATGAGAATGCCTTGCAGGTATCAGGTACCAAGCAATATGGCTAACATCAGTTCAAGATGTTATGAACTAATTATAAGAATTAATAAGCCGGGCGGTGGTGGCGCACGCCTTTAATCCCAGCACTCGGGAGGCAGAGGCAGGCGGATCTCTGTGAGTTCGAGACCAGCCTGGTCTACAAGAGCTAGTTCCAGGACAGGCTCCAAAACCACAGAGAAACCCCTGTCTCGAAAAACAAACAAACAAACAAAAAAACCCCAAAGAATTAATAAGAAGCCTGAGCTAATAGGCCAACCACTTTATATGATTAATGTAGAACTCTGTGTGTTTCTTTGGGACTGAATGGCTGTGGGTCAGGAAAGGACAGAAACCTTTGTCAACACACTACTCTTTTTTTTTTTGTCTTAAACTACCACCTATAAATCTATAACTTCATTTTTTTCATTTTTGCTGTTGTTTTGAGCCAGGGTTTCCCAGTGTAACAGCCCAGGCTGTCCTGGAACTCACTTTGTAGACAAGGCTAGCCTTCAACTCACAGAGATCTGCCTGTCCTGCCTCCCAATTGCTGGGATTTAACCCCGGCAGTTATGGCACATGCCTTTATCTATAACTTCTAAAACTCACCCTTGGTGGTTCTTAAGTTTCATGCTTTTAATTTGTGAGTTAACATTAAAGCCGCTGGCTGAGGGCAGTTTTGGTGGTGGGTGATGGTCAAGTTTCTGGACCTTGGCTCTCTATGAAAGAGCCATCTTTCTCAAAATTATTCTATTTTTTATTTTTTATATTTATTTATTATACAATATCCTGCCTGTGTGTATTTACTTATTTATTTATTTATTATGTATACAATATTCTGTCTGTGTGTATGCCTGCAGGCCAGAAGAGGGCACCAGACCCCATTACAGATGGTTGTGAGCCAACATGTGCTTGTTGGGAATTGAACTCAGGACCTTTGGAAGAGCAGGCAATGCTCTTAACCTTTGAGCCATCTCTCCAGCCCTCAAAATTATTCTAAAATATTCCTGTATCACTTTTTTGGAGGGTATTTTTTTAGACAAGGTATCTACATGGCCCTGCTGTCCTGGAACTCACTCTGAAGAACAGACTGTTCTTGAATTCAGAGATCTGCCCACCTCTGCTTCTGAGTACTGGGAATAAAGAGGTGTGCCATGTCGCCCAGTCCTGTATCACTTCTATTTTGTTTAAGTTAAGTATTTAGGCACAGCAACATAAAGCTATACAACAAATTGACTAAATGTTCATAAAATAGTAGGTAGCTGTCCATAAAAATAACCACCCTTTCGTCGCAGGAGAAGACTAGAGATCAGCTGCTCACCGTGCTCGGAGCAACTCTGCATGACTACCATTAATTGCTCTAAGGGATGCTACCTGAAAACGTAAAGACAGTCTGAGCCAGTGAAATGGCTCCGCAGCTAAGGGTGCCACCACCTAACTATGCAAGCCTGAGTGCTAGCTCCAGAATTCACACAGTGGATGGGAAAAAAATAGACAACATTCACACATGCACAAAAGAAATTTTTTTAAATCCAGAATAAGATAATCTTTGTTCACCATGAGTTTCCTCTTTTCATGCTATCATTCTATAATCTGTCCCTGTGTTTCAACTCCAAACTTTTACTTCATTCCAGTTTACAAAATAAAATCTTGCAACTTTCTGGCCTGTGAATAGTCTATTTGTCAGCTTTATTTTCAATGACTTACGTATCGAAGTTCAAAAGAAAGAGAAATTCCCTTTGCTCCTATGAAAGAAACTGGCATGAGGGCTCAAAGGATGGCTCAATGAACAAGACCAATCACTGGCTGCTCTTCCACAGGACCTGGGTTCAATTCCGGGCCCCAACATGGTGGCTCACAACCATCTGTAATCCCAGTCCCAGAGCCTCCGAGGGCACCTGACACATATTTGGTACACAGACATACATGCAAAAAAAACCACCAATACATGTAAAATAAATTATTTAAAAACATAACAGACTGCTAATCATTTTTCTATAGCTTTTTCTTTGAATTTCTAATCAGTAAGTTTGAATATTTCTATTATGAGACAGAAGCAATAGCAACTTAAAATGACTTAGAGAATTTAAATGATATGGAGGACAGTTTACAAATTACTTTGTTTTCTGGAAAGCAACTGAATCTGAAATAATTCTAACTATACTAACTGAAATTCACCAATATGTACTGAACACATTAAAGATAAAAATGTATAAAATTCTGTTTTCCCTCATAGGTGCTTACAATTTAATAGGCAGGGTAAAATACTACTGTTTGAGTATCAGGACTATCTAATCTATGCCGTACATAGTCATTTAGCCAACGTGCCTGGCCACACAGCACTGAGGTATAACAGAGTGTTCTGAAACTGCAAGGCAAAAAAAGTGAGATGTACAACCGCACTGCACAAGTTGTAAAGGGATCATTGTAAGAGTTCAAAGGACTTGGGGGTAACCAACAGCTCTCTAACTGGATTTAAGGCCTGCTCAATAAAAGGGAAATCATATCTTGTACTGGAAACCTAGCCAACTACTCAAGGCTAGTGAAGTCATGGATCTTGGAGGCGAATCCACAGCTAACACTTTACTAAACCAGCATAACTCCTAACTACATTCTAAATATTTATCCCATATCCACAGATAAGTGTAGTTCTCACCCTTCAACAATGAAACTTATCTTTGCAACAGATGGAGATCATTATAGAAACCACAACTCATCAAAATGCAGAGAACAAATGGTGCTTAGTCTCAAATGAGCCATCTCCAACACAATTCCTGCACCTAAGTCTCTGGGCACGCTGAGAAAGAGGGAGCAGAAAAAAATCTGAAGAGTGAGACTGTGTCTCGTAGCAACATCAGGAAAGCTATACACAGGAAGTCTTGGCCGCCTAAACAAGACCTGAAGAAAGATACAACAGACATGCTGATATGAAAGAAAGAAATTTTACCAGGCTCCAACCTTAAATAAAGAACTCTAGGCAAGCTAAGTGGTGGTGGTGCATGCCTTTAATCCCAGCTCTCTATGAGTTCGAGGCCAGCCTGGTCTACAAGAGCTAGTTCCAGGACAGGCTCCAAAACTACAGAAAAACCCTGTCTCAAAGGAAAAAAAAAAAACAAAAACAAAACTGTAGGCAACTAAGGTATGTTGAGAGTAGGAGAAATAGTCTTCCATAGGTAGGGAAAAGTTCCCTAGTTATCCAATACCAAGGGATCAGCCCTGAAAAACATATACATACAAGTAATATTATATGGACTATGCATGTATGTATATTTTTACATATATAAATACAATTATTTGAAAAATGAGGCAGAGGCTATGAATTTGATAGAGGGGAAAACGGTATACTTAGGAGGGTTGGAGGAAAGAAAGGGAAAATAATGTAATTATATTTTAATTCAAAAAAACTTTAATTTTTTTATGTTAGAAGGAAAAGAGCTTACCCAGTAGTAATGGAACCAGAATTGGGGAAGAATGATGAAAAGAGCAGGGTCTGGGAGCAGAACTCAGTTGGCAGGCTACTTGTCTAGTATGTTTAAGACCCTAGGTGTGATCCCCTGCACCTCAAAAATAAGTGACAAAGCAGAGGACAACGAAAACTTTCTGTCATGGGACAAGCAATCATTGTTTTCAGTGTTCAGGCCCGGCCCATACGGTCACTACTACAACAGCTGTCCCACCACAGAGAAGCCAGCATGGACTATATACAGATGAATATATAGTATTTTTTTTTTCTTCCAAGACAGGGTTTTTCTCTGTAACAGTCCTGGCTGTTGCTAGAACTCACTTTGTAGACCAGCCTGGCCTAGAACTCACAGAGATCCACCTGCTTCTGCTTCCCAAGTGCTGGGAGTAAAGGTGCATGCTACCACTGTCTTTTTTTTTAAATGGCACTTTTACTTATTTAGTGTGCACGTGTCCATGTGTCACATCTGCATGTATCAGAAGACAACTTAGGGGCAGTCAGTTCTCGCCTTCTATCATTGTGGTCCCAGGGATTAAATTTAGGTTATCAGTGCTTTTATTGGCTGAGACACCTCACTGGCCCATGATTTTTAAATAAAATTTGTTCAAATTGTAAACATGTGACTTGCGACTTAATGTTACTTAATGTCTCTACACCTTAGTTTGAGTAGAATAATGACTGTTCATGTTTCCTGGGATTCTAATGAGGATTATGACTATTTCTAAATATTAACTTTTGTCATGAGGACATTTGTTGCCTGAGTTATCAAATTACAATAGAGGTCAACAAACCTGTCTGGAAAGCAAGCAGATCTATACATCTTATTCCTCGTTGTACTTATTCTCTATAAATAACTTTATGCAGGAAATGATAACTACGATTTCTCTCTTTTTAATTTAACACTTAGATGTTAGGGAAAGGAAAAACTAAGAAAATACAGTTCTCTGAACATTCTGAATATATAAATTATCCCTTTTTTTTTGTGAGAGTTTTACCTTGGCCTCTGACTTTTGGATACTACTGAAAAGTAAGCATATACTACTCACCAATGTAGAACCTTTAAAGATTTTACTTTCAACAGAGCCACCTTTACCAACACAAATACATTTTTCCATGCAAAGAAAATAATGAGATCAGGGTTGTCCCATGAAATAACATCCTTAATATATAAAGTTCTGAGAATTATTCAACCCACCTTTTCATTTCAAAGATGAAATATAAACGTGTATTAAAGACCAAGTGCAGTGATGCATGATTGGCAAAGCTAGCCTGTGCGGCAAGACAATGTGGAGTTAGAATCCCAGTTACTAGCCTCTTAATCCAGCAGTCTATATTAGTGCTTTTAAACTCCTGTCTCTCCCTCTCCCCACCCCCTCTCTCTGAGACAATCTTGAACTCTCAATCTTCCTGCTTAAAATTCACATGGGCAGGAATTACAGGTGTGTGATACCACACATGCTTGATGGATTTCAATGTCCTACATCTGGTAATTTAGACATTGGTTCACTTAACTTTCAACAGCATTAGCTCACAATAAAATGATGTTAGGTAAAGAAGAAAGAAGTTTCATTTATATGTCCCTTACAATGGTCTATGAGAAGCAAATCATACGGAGAGGGTTGCTGGGGAATCCAGGAAAGAGCCCTCAAGCTATGGGGATTCTGTAACGCTCAGCCATTTACTTACACCTGGACTCGGCAGCCTTCTGTGCATCTCCACCACCTCTCTTAGAGAAATTTCTCTTAGAGAAAATGGAAAAGTTGACTGGAGACAAATAATTGTACCATGCCATTACCAAAAAGCATCCTTCTCATTAACACTGTGGCTTCTGGAGGCAGAGGTGCTGGAGGAGCGTAGAACAAGCTCTTTCCTGTGTGAGGTGATCCAATGCCCACAGCTGACTAACTGCCCAGGCTGCATACCACTTGCTACCAGAACCAGATGTGTGGAAAAAAGAAAACAAACCCAGCTTCTTTCTACAGTTGCTAAAGCAGCGTGGTCTTAATGGGTTTGTATTTTCGTCTGGGTTAGTTCATATCTGATTATTAAAGAAACAGTAATTTGAATAAGAATGGCAGTATGGGCTCATATACTTGAATGCTCAGTCACCAAAAAGTAGAACGTTGATAGGATTAGAAGGATAAGGAAGTGTGACCTTGTTAGAGGAAGTGTGTCACTGGGGGTGGGATTTGAGGTTTCAAAGCCCATGCTAGGCCCCAGCTCTTTCTCTGTCTGCAGATCAAGATGAGGATCTTCACCAACCCCGCAACAAAGGTCTGATCTCCAAAATATATAGAGAACTCAAGAAACTAGACTTTAAAATGCTAATTAACCCAATTAAAAAATGGGGCACTGAACTGAACAGAGAATTCTCAACAGAAGTTCAAATGGCCAAAAGACACTTAAGGTCATGCTCAACCTCCTTAGCAATCAGGGAAATGCAAATCAAAACAACTTTGAGATATCATCTTACACCTGTCAGAATGGCTAAAATCAAAATCACCAATGATTTTGCCTTTGCTGGAGAGGCTGTGGAGGAAGCGGTACCCTCATCCATTGCTGGTGGGAATGCAATCTTGTGCAACCACTTTGGAAATCAGTGTTTCGGTTTCTCAGGAAATTCGGGATCAACCTACCCCTAGACCCAGCAATACCACTCTTGGGAATATACCCAAGAGATGCCCTATCATATGACAAAAGCATTTGTTCAACTATGTTCATAGCAGTATTATTTGTAATAGCCAGAACCTGGAAACAACCTAGATGTCCTTCAATGGAAGAATGGATGAAGAAAGTGTGGAATATATACACATTAGAGTACTACTCAGCGGTAAAAAACAATGATTTCTCGAATTTTGCATGCGAATGGATGGAAATAGAAAACACCATCCTGAGTGAGGTAACCCAGACCCAAAAAGATGAACATGGGATGTACTCACTCATAATTGGTTTCTAGCCATAAATAAGGGTCACAGAGTCTACAATTGGTGAACCTAAAGAAGCTAAATAAGAAGGTGAACCCAAGGAAAAACATATAGTTATCCTCTTGGCTATGGGAAGTAGACAAAATTGCTGGGGAGAAAATTGGGATCTTGGGGGTGGGGTGGGATGGGGGTAAGGGGAGATGGGGAGAGAAAAGTGAGAAGGGGAGGATGGGGGGAACTTGGGGAAACAGGATGATTGGGATATAGGAAGGATGGATAGGGGAGCACGGAAGCACAATTCTTAGTTAAGGGAGCCACCTTAGGGTTGGCAAGAGACTTGAACCTAGAGTGGCTCCCAGGAGCCCAAGGCGATGTCCCCAGTTAGTTCCTTGGGCAGCTGAGGATAGGGAACCTGAAATGACCCTATCCTATAGCAATACTGACGAATATCTTGCATATCACCATAGAACCTTCATCTGGTGATGGATGGAGATAGAGACAGAGACCCACACTGGAGCACTGGACTGAGCTCCCAAGGTCCCAATGAGGAGCGGAAGGAGGGAGAACATAAGCAAAGAAGTCGGGACCACGAGGGGTGCACCCACCCACTGAGACAGTGGGGCTGATCTATTGGGAGCTCACCAAGGCCAGCTGGACTATGACTAAAAAAGCATGGGATAAAGCCAGACTCTCTGAACATGGCGAGCAATGAGGGCTGATGAGAAGCCAAGGACAATGGCACGGGGTTTTGATCCTACGCAATGTGCTGGCTTTGTGGGAGCCTAGCCGGTTTGGATGTTCACCTTCCTAGACATGGATGGAGGGGGGAGGACCTTGGACTTTCCACAGGGCGGGGAACCCTGACTGCTCTTTGGACTGGAGAGGGAGGGGGAGAGGAGTGGGGGTAGGGGAAGAAGGGTGGGAGGAGGGGGAGGGAAATGGGAGGCTGGGAGGAGGCTGAAACTTTTTTTTTCCTTTTCTCAATAAAAAAAAAAAAGATGTTAACTCTCAGCTATTTCTCCAGTACCAAACCTGCCTGCTGCCATGCTCCTGCCATGATGACAATGGGCTAAACCTCTTAAACGGTAAGTATCCCCCAATTTAAATGCTTTCTTTTGTACGTGTTTGCCTTGGGTCATGCAGTGACTAAGGCACCTTGCTTCCACTATACCTGAAAAAAGTAGGACTTCCCTACTTAAAGATGCATAATGCTAACTGTTAAAGACACATAACAGATCACAAGTACCACACTGAATATAAGGAATGGCATTATCCTGAAAACCAACAAAGCTTTACATTTTTGAGCCTACAGAGAAAGCCCTAATTTCCCTGGGAACAGGATGTCAGTATGTGTCAGGCCTGGTGAAAGCGCTGCAGTGGCTCTGACGTCTGCACTGCTGCAGACTGAGACTTCCTCCACTCTGAGTGCAGTTTTCTCAGTCACTCTCTGCTGACCTTTCCCAAGTTACATTTCCTACTGACTTTGATACTCGACTTTCTTTCCTGGGGAGGTAAATCAAATTAGAGAATCACCTGATTTCAATAGCAGCAGTTTCTACTTCACACCTGCAATTCACATAGCAACCGTAGTTATATACGCCTTGTGACCGCTTAGAGAAAGGCTAGCTAGGGATTTAACAGTTTAATTAGATTTCCTGTTATTGAAGTCATGATACAAACCCCAGATGAGTAATTTGCAAGGTGTGAGACATGAAGTATAGAAGGCTGAAAGGATGGAAAACATTAATAGAACTGTTTAATTAAAATACAGAAATGCTATCTTGAAACAAAGCAGTAATATGGTTGTGCTGACAACAATTTCACATCTAAAGAAATTTAAAACTTGGCCAAAAAGTGTCCAAGGAGAGCACACTTAAGAAACCTTTCTGAAGAAAAGTTTTTGGTCTATTACTAACAACCTAAGATATATTTATACATAATGTGTCAGCTCCTATCTAATTACTTGCTATTTATCAACTCATTTAATCCTCACAGCAATTCTCATTATATGTACAGAAACAGAAATACAAAGTCACAATGACCAGCCATGGACTCAGATACAGTTAGTTTGGTTGTGGACCCAGGGAATGCTCAGTATATGCCCTGCCATTATCCTGTGTACCCCAAATCCTGACTTTAGACTTTTAATTATAGGCTATGTAGTGCTAAATGAGGAAGTAAAACAAATAGTCTAGAAAACATTTATAGTGCTTTCAGATTTGTACTTCAAATACATTAGATAACACAAATTTTTCACATATAATACCTTATACTAATAATGTACTTAAGGTGTATATATTATCTTTTAATTGAAAGGATAACAAATACAGATTGAAATCCAAATGGCACAACTAGAACTTAAATATCTTTCTATATTAAAATTAGGAGATTTCCTAACATGTTGTCTAGCTATTTCCTTCAAATTCAATTGTTCCATTGTGAAGGAGGAAAGAAGCTCAGGAAGTCAAGGAAACAGGAAGCTCAGAAAGTTATAAGACTCATGGGCCTCTCACTGCAGTTACAGAAGCAATAAACAGTTACTGGGGAGAGGAGTCTTCAGTGGAGCTGCCTACAAACCGGGCAGGAGGCACCCAGGATGGGGGAGGCCTTCTAGTCATTCAGCTACCTTGAATGTACACTAAGGGAGATTCAGGGGGAATAGCTTCTTTGGTCTGTTGATGGTGCCTAATCTGGGGGAATGTCCACCCACTGAATGTACACTAAGGGAGATTCAGGGGGAATAGCTTCTTTGGTCTGTTGATGGTGCCTAATCTGGGGGAATAGTCACTGGCTGACATTTTCCCCAAGAAAAGTCACACAACATATGCACTGTCAAATCCAATACATTCATTCAGTTACAGATATAAGTATTGCATTTAAGTGTAAAAGACACAAACTGCAAGGATGCCAGATGCAGGGAGGGATGATGTGGGAGTGTCATATATCAATCTGTTGATTTCATTGGCTAAGCAATAAAGAAACTGCTAGGCCCATTGGATAGGCCCACCCTTAGGTGGGTGGAGTAAACAGAACAGAATGCCGGGAGGAAGAGGAAGTGAGGTCAGACTCCACAGCTCTGCTCTCCGGAGCAGACGCAGGAGAGACGCCATGCTACCTGCTCCAGGGAAGACGCACGCTATGAAGCTCCGACCCAGGATGGACTTAGGCTAGAATCTTCCCGGTAAGCGCACCTAGGGGCGCTACACAGATGATAAGAAATGGGCTAGTCCAGGTGCGAGAGTTAGCCTAGAAGAGGCTAGATAGAGATGGGTCAAGCAGTGTTTAAAAGAATACAGTTTCCGTGTAATTATTTCGGGGCATAAGCTAGCCGGGCAGGCAGCTGGGGTTTTGGGGACGCAACCCTGCCGCCGCCCATATTACTACAGAGGGAGGTATGGGTCAGAGACAGACATTACCAATTACTTACAACATTTCAGGTGAACACCTGACAGTTCTATTTCATACATACTATTTTTATTTTATGTGTATTGCCTGTGTGTGTGTGTGTGTGTGTATCTGAACACTACATGCATGAGTTACAGATAGCTATGAGCCACCATGTGGGTGCTGGGAATAGAAGCTGGGTTATCTGGAAGAGCAGTCATTCCTGAGAGACTATTCTAACCAGTTCATTACAAGTACTCTTAACTATGAAAACACATTAAGGCCACTATGAAATTTAACACATAATTTCATAAATGGAATAGCATATAGATTAATATGACCGTAATGCCTCCTTTTCAGTACAGTATATTACAGACTTACTAATAGAAAATTATTTTTGATAATAATTTAAAAATTTTGTTTACAGCAAGATCACCACAAACTAATATGTATTATTGCTTTTCCAAAAGTTTCAATATATTATTATGCTGCATAAATGTAATGTACTGTTGAAATTATGTTTGGTATTAGACCTGTCATATCTACTAAAGCAGCAAATGTAATCATTTAAGCTTAAAGGAAAGTTTAGAATGAATATGAGAGCAGGTAATTCCCTTCAAGTAATTAAAAGGCTATCAGGTAGAATAACAGACATTAGATTTTAGGTCAAAAGAAGAAAGCCTGTTACAGTGAAATGTCACAACTGGAACAGACCACCTCATGATATATGCAATCAGAGCTTAATTAACTAAATATTAGGGATGTTTTCAGGAAGATCCAAAAACAAGGTGTTAGCCAATGATCTTATTCTCTGTCTTTATTTCAATGTAAATTGATCTTTCATGTAACACTGGACATTCCATTTTAGATTTAATCATCAGCGCAGAGAGAATTTTTGATGTAGAAACAAACCTAAAAACCACTGGGTTAGATATACAGAAAGATTTTTTTTTTCAGGTCAAATTTCATTTACTTAAAGAATGTTTTCTTCACATTTATTTATTGTGTGTGTGCATGTGTGCAAACATACACTGAAGCATGCACATGGATGTCAAAGCACAACTGGGAGAGTTCTCTGTTTCTATCATGTGAGCGTCAAGGATCAAACTCTGGCTTGCTGGAGAGTGAATGACCAGCTAAGTATATGTCCACACTTCAAATTCTTAAATGGTTTCAAGGTTAAAAACACAAAAATTTTATCTTGATTTAGAAAGAAAGGAATCTTACTTACCATTTTTTTCTGCAAAGGCAATTGCGGCTTCTTTGGTACTAAAGGTTAAAACCATGTTGGAGAGGGGATCAGCCCTAGAAAAAAGAATGCCCATGATTTAATAGTAAGCCTTGGCTGTAAGACAATCAAAGTTTTAAATGCAGTGTTTAGAAAATAGACAGTTGGTTTAATATCAAGACAATTATGACAATATTTTATTTGTAATAATCTCTGAAAAATACTTTATTCCTGTATTAAGTCTGATTTTTCTAGTATGCATTATCTAATAATAAAAACCATAATTTCAAAAACATTTAAGTTCTCTTTACTAAGGTCTACTAAACTCTATTAAAAGGGCAGTGCAAAGTTTTGAATTAAAAAACCCCAGAAGATTTCCAAACTGACCTTAGAAACTTCAATATCAAGAAATTTACTGCCGAGTAGAATTGCCAGCACAGACAGCCCCTAGTTTATGATAATTTTACCTAAGATTTTCAACTTTAGGATGGTGACAGAGCAATATATAACAACAGAAAATATTTATCTTTTAAAAGTATTTGAGTTTGTATTCATGTCTGTACATTGTGAATGTACAGTACATGTGGAGGTCACAGGACCACTTACAGGAGTTGATTTTACCCAGTGAGTCAGACCATTGGGCCCAAGGAACTATTTTTCACATTTTAAATGTTCACCTGAATGATGAGCAACAGCAATGAAACAGTTAGCCATGTTGGGCCACAGTGTAAACAACTGCATCACTAAACTACTATGTCCAATAGGTTAGTAGTAGGAAACATTTTCAACTCAAGATGCTTTCTATTTATAATGGGTTTGCTGGGACAGTAACCCCATTGTAGTTAAGAAGCATCCACATAATACAAATCCTGAAAACTGAACCTTCTCTCAACAAAACTTCATTACTAATAATGTTCTTTTAAGGGAAAGGTCTATAAAATAAGAACAAACATTCTGAGACTTGACATCCCTTATATTGATGTTTATAAAAGTATAACTATGTTTGCTATAAATGTTTAATGTAAATCTCTCAGATGAATATGACATTCTCTGGAAACTTACTCAAAACTATGGAAGTGGGGGGCTAGGAACATAGCTTAGCTGGTACAGTTCTTGACTAGATGCAAGAAACCCTAGGTTAATCCCTAGAACTGAATAAAACTAAATATGGGAGGCAGATACCTGTAATTGCAATACTCTGGGATGGAAAATCAAGACTAGCCTGCACTCTATGCCCCCTATCTTGAGAAGAAAAAGGAGAAATACTCTGGGCAACCTGGACATCTGAAAGATATGACATAAGCAGAGAGCTCAAGTAGCTCTCCCTGATCTGAAGCCCCACAGGCTGCTGATGAAGTTCTGGTCATAAACTGTGGGCTTTTCTGGGAATCCTATGATCCCTATAAGCCTGGATTCCTATACTAAATTCCCTTCTTTTGACTAGTTATATTAGTTCTAAAATCGAATGATGTTTTTGTAGTGATACTACTTTCCAAGGTATATGTGGTTTCACAATTGATAGTTAAATAAACTAGTAATCTTCAGAAGTGATGATATAAATATGACCAAGTGATTTGAAGAGTTTCAACATACACACTGGCTTCATTCAGAATAGTGTGTGTGTGTGTATGTGTGTGTGTGTGCTTGTGAGAGGGAGAGAGAAGTAGAGAGAGGGAGAGGGAGAGAGACCTCAGAAATCAAGAGAACAGATCCATTTCCTCCAAAGGTGTCAGAGCTTTTTAGTTACCTGCTGTATAAAGAACTACACGTAGGTTAAATGGTAAAACTGTTAACAAGCACTCATTCTTCCAGCTGGTTTGTCATTCTCCTCCTTCATGTCTTATATTTTATAATTCTTTCTAGGTACTATTGCTACCAAGATCTTAATCTTTCTGTCTCCTTTATTTGATTCCACCCCACAATTTAACATGTTACCACATTTATCTTCCAATTATTTATTTCCCAAATCTAGTGCCAAGCCAAAACTCCAAACAGTTTCTATCATCCACTGTGGTGGTTTCCACCTCCTTACCATTTAAGCCCCTGTATAGTATGGTCAGAAGACTTTCCAGATATTTTAAATTATCCCCTCATAAGTAACCAACTGGTCAAATTAGACTTGTTTCTATGAACACAGCCTGCACCTGCCCAACAGTGCAGTTGTTTCTTCCATTGAGAATACTCTCCTAGCATCTCTACATGTGGAAATCCACTGCAGTCATTTCATGGCTCAGTTTGAGTACAAATCTTTTCCATGAAATCTCTTATACCCTGTGTCTTTCAATCTTTATATTTCTATTTTTACTTTTATACTCTATTTGCTCAATTCTCAACTACTGAGGTTCCAAGTCAGTAATGATAAAGAAATCTGTATCTTAGTAAGTGTACCTGACTAACAAATAAATACATGCATAGCAATTATAAACTCTCAACAGAAAAAATGGATGACAGAGTGTAGTGGCATTTCATTTGTATTTTAATAAATAAAGATTGCCTGATGATCAGAGAGTAAAAAAACAGCTCCACTGGTCAGTTTTACATACCAGGCAGTGGTACGCACACCTTTAATCCCAGAAGCCACAGTAGTTGCCACAGAAACCGGGTGGTGTATGCTTTTAATCCCAGTGGTACACACCTTTAATCCCAGCCCTAGAGAGGAGTATAAAACAGGAGGAGACAGCTTTCAGACACATCTCATTCTGAGATTCCTGGAGGCAGAATCACCATTTCGGACTGAGGTAGAGGTAAGAGCCAACCACTGGCTGGCTGTTTTGCTTTTTGGATCTTCAGGTTGAACTCCAATTTCTCTCTCTGAGTTTTTATTAGTAGAACTTCAAGAGAGAGACCAGAAGCAGAAATAACTGGAGAGAATTCTTCCCTCTCTGAAAACAAACTATATAGGAATTTAGTTTCACAGTTTCACAGTTGCCCTTAGGAATTCTCTAGTTTAGACAGATAGGAACAAAGAGAAGTCAAACAAAAAGACATAGCTTGTCAACACAAGAAATTTGAAGATCAAGTACAGTCCAACTAGCAGAGCATCTGGACACACGGGGTGAAATCTGTGAAGCGGGAAATCTATAGAGCAGTAAACTTTTGTACTGTGTATGAATGGACAGGTCTGGGAAGACTGAGAAAAAACTGAATAGCGATTTCAGCAGCTGTCCACTTTAGGCTAAAACAAGTCAGGACTTGTGAGCACTTTGTACTCTCCACTGGAATGCCAGAAAGACTATGTCTTTTAAACCTAAAATAGTGAGTTTCAGAACTAAGCCATGCCCCCATAAGGCAAGGCTAACAAAACAAAAAACAAACAAACAAACAAAAAATCAATCCTTCACTGGTTCCAGTGAATATGACTATCTATCAGAACAAAACTCTACAGAGGTGCTGTCATTAATTCAAGACAAGTAACGAACTATAGAAATGATCCCTGAAAGTACCGCGAGAGGTGCACCCACACACTGAGACAATGGGGATGTTCTATCGGGAACTCACCAAGGCCAGCTGGCCTGGGTCTGAAAAAGCATGGGATAAATCCGGACTAGCTGAACATAGAGGACAATGAGGAATACTGAGAACTCAGGAACAATCGCAGTGGGTTTTTGATCCTACTGCACGTACTGGCTTTGGGGGAGCCTAGGCAGTTTGGATGCTCACCTTTGGAGACCTGGATAGAGGTGGGCGGTCTTTGGGCTTCCCACAGGTCAGGGAACCCAGATTGCTCTTCGAGCAGATGAGGGAGGGTGACTTGATCGGGGGAGGGGGAGGGAAATGGGAGGCGGATGAGGGGGGGAGGCAGAAATCCTTAATAAATAAATAAATAAATAAATAAATAAATTCAAGACGAGTAAGGATCAGAATTAGTGTATTACTAATACTCCACGATATAAACTAATTTGATTATAAATCAATGCCTATTGTTTTAAAGGTTAAGTAAAATATCAGGAAGTCACACATTCATTAAAAGATCCAAATGGGATTCTTCACTTCAGATTACATGTAAAAAGTCCAACTGAAACCAAAGTGTTGCTTTGGCACTAACATGGATGCATCCTGTAAATACAACGTTGTTCAAAAACACCAGTCACAGAACATTATTGTATAAAATAAATACAAAAATAGGCTAAACACTTCTAGGATATTAGACATGCTGTTTCTCAATGTGGATATATTAATACATTTCCTTGTTCTTTATGGTGTTTTTTAAAAGAGTCATTTTGTAGACATTTAGAATTTTAACATAAATGTATGAAAATTATCATAAATATCTAACAAGTATTGACTTAACGGAGTTATAACTCCATAAATTATCTACAAAGCCTTCTTGTACTGAGAGTTTTTCTTCAATGACCTCTGACAAGAAAAGAATGCTAAGTGCAGAGGTCTGGCCGAGAGATGCCCGTCCACAGACTCACATATTTGCATCTCTGGTCACCAGCTGGTGCCATGTGTGGGGAGACTAGGGAACCCTTAGGAGTAGAAGCCTCTGGAGGAAGCAGGACACTAGGGCAGACTTTGAAGGTTTATGACCTCACTCTACCTTGTGTTAATCTATCAGCTTCTTCTGTGTGTGAACATGTCATCAATCAGTTTCCCAATCCTGAAACGAGTGCTATCAAATCTGACCAGGAGACCTATAAAGCCACATATATGCCTATAAACACTGAAAAAAATCCACAAAAATACATTCTATATTGACTGAGTTCTCTTCTGTGGAGATAGTAAGTATGTGCACAATAGTGGATGGATAGAAGGCAGGAGAGGACTAGCCAATAATTCTCTGTATCCAGATTACTACCATCTACAACTACAAACACTCATTTACTTGTTCACAAAAGCCAATAAAGAGAAGTAGGCCATACTTAAAGAATTTACAAAACTGATCCAAATAATTCAAACAAACTTTAAAAGTAATGAAGTCAAACAGTGCTAAAGGAAAAGATGGCACAGACAATACTATTTACTAACTGATAAGCCAAAGGACTAATGACAAGCCTACGAATCATGTGCTCATGTGCACATTATTATGTTATTATGGGTTGAAGGTCAAGCATACTATGTGGATAATGAGGCAACAAAAGAATTAACAACATCAAAATTCATGAATACCTCTGCTTAAATGAGAGGGCCTTCCATGCCCATGTGACATGAAACAAAATACTTGTTTCTAGAAACTAAATGACAAGTTGATACTTCTCTGATGAGATGGCTCAGTAGTTGAGGGTGCTTGCTGCCAAACGTGATGACCTGATCTCACATTCATACACATGCACACATTAAGTAAGTATCAAAAAAGAAAGAAATCTATGAGTTTAATATCCAACTAGCTGTACTATTAAATGACAAGGAATGTTTATTTTGGCCCCACTATGCTTCTCTGTTGGTTTAAGAAGATTTATACTGGAAAAACCCTGGGTCAAACTTGTGATGATTTTTATATTTTATAATACTTTTCAAGTTTACATAAAGATAAATCTTTTACCTTTGAGTTCTAACATTTAAAAGACTCAGGTAATTAAAAGAGCATAAGAAGCTTGCCATTCAGATATAAAATGTCAATACAGTATTTAAAAATGAGAATTTTAAAATCTTAAAGACAAACATCAAGGAACACTTATTGTTAGAAAGTAGGCTTTCAAAAATTATTTTTTTAAATAAAATAGTACAAATAGGTAACAATGAAAACTACATTTAAAACCAAAACTATGTTCATTAGCTTACTTCCACAGCAACCTCCTTATATGCCTCCACTGGATCAAGCAGATATAGATAGATAGATAGATAGATAGATAGATAGATAGATAGATAGATAGATAGATAGATAGATAGATAGACAGACAGACAGGCAGGCAGACAGATGATCTGGGATGAAGCTTCTGTTGTGACACTATCAGAACTGCAGAACTGCCCTTTCTGTTAGCACTGCTCTACTTTAGGAATCAGCGTCTTTTCTGTTTGTGCATTAATTGCAAGTCAGGAAAAGAATCTCCAAACAAACACAAAGATTCTCTTTCTAGGTGCTATGTCAAGTTCCTTGAGCTTTTAAGTGTAAAATTTCTTCCCCATTGGAACTAGGTCCCTGTTAATCCTCCATGTTACGTCATATGGCAGATTCAAACCAAAGGCCAATTTACTAGGTGGGAAATTCATCAAATCTAGGTCACATACATGGCAAAATTTTGGGTCTTTAGAAAAAGAAGTCTTTTAGGTATAAGATCTACGGTTGTTTCTCTTTCAACATATTCAAGAATGGCCTATCAGTACTAAAAATTAATTCAATTCAATAGATACTTTCTTCTTCCTGTTAAAGTAGTTCTCTCATCAAAATGAAAATTTTAAGCTGAAGACGTGGATTTGATGTAGAATATTTACCCAGCATGCATAAAGTTGTAGAGTTGATCCCGGTACCACATCTGCACACAACTATAAACCTACAGACATATATAAAACTAGGCTTTAAGTATTTTCCTACACTCAACATGCTAATATTAGATATATAATGATAACATATAGGTAGATTTGAGAACCAAAATTATAGTGAAGCCATTAATTTGAGATACAAAATTTTAGGATTTAGTTTTATTATTATGTGTATGCATGTGTGTCCATATGGAGGTATGTGCACATGAAAGCAGATGCCCATAAAAGTCAGAGGTGTCAGACTACCCTGGAGCTGGAGTTACAAAGTGTGACTCACACAGTGTGAATCAAACTTGGATCTTCTTAAAGATTTCTTAACCACTGTGCCATCTCTGCAACCCAAGATGAAAATTTTGTAAATAATAAACTTATAAGTACAAAAAGTTCACCTTCCAATATCAACAGTTTTACAAAAAGGTTTAAAATATGTCACAAAAGAAGTCAAAACTCACTGTATAACAATAATTTTATGTACTATTTTTTTTTGTTATTAAGAAGACAAACATTTGTTGGACAGTGGTGGTATATGCCCTTAATCCCAGCACCTGGGAGTCAGAGGCAGGCGGATCTCTGTGAGTTCGAGGCCAGCATGCTCTACAAAGCAAGTTCAAGGACAGCCAGCGTTGACACCCCCTACCTTCCCCCCCCCCGCAAAAAAGAGAAGCTAAACATTGAAAAACTAATGATTCTGATATCAGCAAATGTGACAGTTCCTGCTTTGGTAAAACAAATCAGTCATGGTTCTTCATACATTTTTCAAGCTAATTTTGGTTACTTCTTAATATGACAGCAAAGAGAATCAATTTTTAAAAAATATTTAAGATGCAAAACAACAGTGTAGACAAAGCAACTATATAAAAGCTCTCTTATTTGAAAGATACACTTTTGAGGAAACTGTATTCTGAAAAAAACTTTACCTCCTAATGCATGGAGAGTGTGTGTAATTTCCAAACCATATATTAATTAAGTAATCAGAATTTCAGAATCAAAGTGTGAAATTTCTAGATGGAAAGCTATGATGATGACAACTGGAGGGTATTTGCAGAAGCAGAGCAAAGTGAAATGTACTTATTAAACCAAATGATGAGGCTTAAGACACTACACAAAGTGTGATATCTGGCATTTGAGAAAATGCTTTAGCAGCAGTCAGGTCTCTCTGGCCCTTTCTTGCCCTTCTATCCTGAAGCAGGCTGTATTTATTAGAAGTTTCTGACCTTCCTCTGACGTCATTATGAAATATTCGTTCTAGAGGTGACTGTTATATCTAGAGAAAAGGAATGTATCCCTGAAGACACGGGCTACAGATGAAAACTTAAAGAAAGCTGAGTTACTACCATTAATTAGATCACAGCTCCTTAGTCTAGGCATACCTTTACACAACTGTCTATACATCATCAAATCAAAGCATAAAAATACACAGGATTCTCTCTCTTTAGGTCTTTATTTGAAGACTGTTTCATATAAAGTGTATATACATTGTATGTTTAGTCTATTATTAATCTTGCTATTGATGCCTCAGTCATTCATGTTATGATGGTATAAATACATCTGTGTGTGTGTGTGTCTGTGTGTAAATTTTACAAAATTTAACCTTTTCTTTTCTCTTTCCCTTCCTCACCCCAACTCCTTTTTTTCCTTTTTCATAGTGTCTCATTGTTTTAACCCAGGCTGGTTTCAAACTCCTTATCTTTTGCCCCATTCTTCAAAACTCAGGTATTATATGTATTGGCCACTTATCTAAAGTGTTTTCATCAATAACAACCTAGAATATAAAAGGTATCAATGCTGAACCAGGATCTGTTATTGCTGGAGATGCATTTGTATATGAATCCCAGAAACAGATGAACACACTAAAATCTCACAGAACTCAAAAGAATGATTATAAGATTCTAACCAGTAGGTATGGATAAAGAATTATCTTCTAAATTTCCACTGAAAAAATAGGATTTACAAAAGACTCCATGAAATATAAAATATAAGATACCAACTCTTGGAAACTATGTTTTATATAATTTGCTCAATATAATTCTATAAAAACTTTAATATTGAAGAATATCTAATAAAAAGTTTCCAGAATACAGCAACAGAAAAAGATGTCTTCTAAAATTTATTCCACTATGTTCTAAAAATTACTTTATAATTAATTTATAATCTTAATCCTAAAATCTCAGGAAATTACAGGTATCCCTCAAAATTATCTAATTTCTGATTTCTGTTCGATACTTCTAATAAACAAAATAAATGTTATGCAGGAATATTATTTGAATTTAAAAATAAATCGAAGCTGGGCATGATGGCACACTAAGGAAATAGATGGTAGCACGGCCACAACACCGAGGCCCATCTGGTCTATAGCAAGTTCTGGGCTGACCAGAGCTACACAGTGAGAGCTTGCTTCAACAAACTAAAAACCAAACCAAAACAAAGACCACTTAGTGTCACCAAACTATTGCTATCACTCCCAGAGTATTTTCAACTAGTATTCATATCATTTATGAATGTTGTCTTATAACAGGATCCAAAAATAGTACTTCTGCAGTTTATCGTTATGTCCCAAATACATATGAACATGACTACAGATATATAAAAGAATATATATAATTCCATGTTTTTGGTTGTAATAAAATCTAACTGTACTAAAAAGGATTTTCACAAGCTTACTAGCTCTAAGAAAAGTTAGTGTTTTCTTTACAAAAAAAATTTACTATTTTTAACAGAAAATCCAAAAAAAAAATTCAGAGTACTCACGTTGATGCCCAACCCATCAAAGGATTTTCCCATCTCTCTCTGGTATCAAACTCCAACTTCCATTTCTTTGTGTTGTTTACTCCAGACTGCATGTTATTGCGAGCAGGAACAAAGATCCTGACCTTTCTGGTTTTTATGTGCTCTTCTGGAACACCAGTTAAAGTGGTGATATCCTGAGGAAGAATAAGAAAGTAAACATCTTTGAACCCCTGCATAGCAACTGATGCATTTTCCCACTTCCCACCTCTATATGCTTGTTTTCTCATTTGTTTACCCTGATATTTTATTTTATGAATCTCCACTGTGCTATCTGTAAATAGTAAAGGTGAAAATTAGTTTTGGGGTACAGTGAAAGAGGGGCTATCAAATTTTTTTCTTTCCTTTGTACAGATTGAACCTGAGGCCTTCTGTAGGCCAAGCAAGTGGCTAAGCACTGAACTATCAACAGTTCATCATGCTATCTCGTCCTTTCTTTGATAGACTCTCTTGTATCCAATAGCTTCCCCCTGCTTCCACCTCTGAAGGCACCATGGTCATTTCTGAGGAGTGTGTAGACAATGCTGCATTCTTACTTTGTGATAAGGGGTAACAGATGTTACAGAAGCATAAAAGGCCCATTAAGGGAAAGTTGTTACCTTCTAGCCAAAAGAATGAAATCTGCCTTGACTCCTCCCTTAAGAATTAATTTCATGGTTGTAAACGGAGACTGTGAGTTCATTTCCCAGTCGCCAGACCCGAATAATCACACAGAAACTATATTAATTACAACACTATTTGGCCAATGGTTTAAGCATATTCTTAGTTAGCTCTTACATCTTAAATTAATCCATTTCTATTAATCTGTGTATTGCCCCGAGGCTGTGGCTTACAGGTAAGATTCTGGTGTCTTCTCTTTTGGCAGATACATGGAGTCTGCCTGACTCTGCCTTCTTTCTCCCTGCATTCAGTTTAGTTTTCCTGCGAACCTATATTCTGCCCTACTATAGGCCAAAGTAGCTTCTTTATTAACCAGTGGTAATAAAACATATTCATAGCATACAGAGGGGAATCCCACATCACATGATACCAGCCAATCACCTTGCCCAAGGGACCAACCCTCTGGAGTGGGTTCACCTTAAGTCAAGTTAAAGAGACAGGAGGAGTAATTAGTGCTTATTAGGGATAAATTTTCCTTTCCAGAATTCCTATCCCCTAGTGTAGTACCTATAAGGAGTCATCAAGAGGTTCTGAGTGAGAACTCAGGAAGGTCTAACTTTTCCTTATTCTCTTCTAGATGGTTGCCAGAGCCTATGTTTGCTTTCTTTGGTACTCTGAATTTGTTTTTGTAGAAAGGGTTTCTCTGTGTAGCCTGGTTGTTCTGGAACTTGCTTTGTAGACTAGGCTACTAGCCTCCCTGAGTGCTGGGATTAAAGGTGTATGCCACCATGCCCAGGGGTACTTTGGAATTTTTAAGTCTTTCTCTAAAGCTCCTGTCACTGAGAAGTGACTGCTTGTCCATCATGTGACTGACCTCCATGCTGCCTTAACTCAAATGGCATGACCTCTTCTCTATTTCCCTCCTCCTGGCTGCTATGAAGGTATACAGCTTGCTGCCCTGGGGTTTCTCTTTTAAAGGCTAGCTTAAACTGTCCCTGAGATTCTTGAATTCTTTCATTAATGAGACTAACAAACCTAAGGGGGATTCTGACATCTCTGATAGCATCTGGTGATTCCATCAGAACTCCCCCAAATTTCTGGTATCAGACAAAAGAGAAATACATATATTTATATAAATACAATATGTAAAAATATAAATGCAATTTTTAATAAAGAGACACAATCACTAAATTTTAAATAGAAAAAAAAAACCCAGTCAGTGGTATTTATGTCAAACTGCTCACCACTGGGCAAAGTCTGAAACTGTACACAAAACAAAAAAGCTTTAGTGTTTTCTCTCCCTATGGTGAATGACTGAAAGAGTAACACAAAAATCCTGTAAAGGTATGCCATAAGGTGGGAAGGTATGCCAAAGGTGCCCAACTTCAGAGACAATACAACTGTAAACACCTGTAATCTCTTTCAGTTTTTATACATTTATCCACTAACAAATGCTTCACTGGGAGAATGCATAGAATTTTGATGTTCTAGATTAAACACATTCACCAAACATAGTAGCAGTCAGTGCACACAATAATGAAATAAGTTTGAGTTTAAATCTACAGTTAGTAG
This sequence comes from Microtus pennsylvanicus, assembly GCF_037038515.1. NCBI lineage: Eukaryota > Metazoa > Chordata > Mammalia > Rodentia > Cricetidae > Microtus > Microtus pennsylvanicus. Next base: position 37,404,922 of record NC_134584.1, on the reverse strand, counting down.
TAGGTCACCCTATCATAGTAACCCATCAGAATCATATCAGGGTTCATCATATCATTCCTATTTGGTGTTTTGCGGGGGGGGGGGGGGGCGGCAGGGGAACGTAGGAGTCGGTATTGATTTCACAAGTCTTCATCTTATTTTGAGACAGGGTCTCTCGCTGAACTGGAATCTCACCTGTTGGCTATACTGGCTGGCTAACAAGTCCCAACGCTCCTTCTTCCTTTTTCTTCCCAGAGCTGGGATATAGGTATATGCGGGCATGTCTGGCTTTTATATGGCTTCTGAGATCTGAACTCAAGGCCAAGAACTTTACCCATTCAGCATCTCAATCCCCAACCATTTATATCTTCTTTTAAGTAAAATATTTAAAATCATTAGGAATAGGGTGGAACACTTGCCTCCCATATGTGAGGCCCTGAGTTCAATTCCCAGGACCATCAAAGGAGGGGAAAAGTTCATATAGAAACTTTTGAATAACGGCTTACAATTAAGAAAGAGAATGAAACGGTTCTATCAATGTAGTTTTGTTTCAGTGTCATGTATCCTCTATGAAGGCTGTTCACTTGTAGAGTGTCTATTAATGCTATGAACCAAAGAGCTACAGTAGGAAACACAGCTCACATCTGTGCTGAGATTAAAAGAACAATTCTTTGTTAATTCAGTGAGTACCCAGTTCCCTGCTTAGCACAGTATCTTTCTAGCTGTACCAAGAGGCATGGCTATTTTATTACAGCTTACATAGTTAGAGAAATTACCAAAATAATGCAGAAACATGTTTACATGATAACAGGATTCCTTGTGTGTACTGTGTGGAGTGCCTGTGTGCACGTCAGGTAGTTTTCTCGGTTTCACTAAAACTGAAACTCACTGACATGGCTACTTAAGCTAGCTCGCTTGCTCTGGGGTCTTGCGCCCCCACTCTCCAGTGACCCTGCCGAGTTTGATGTGGAGGGATCTGAACTCCAGCTCACACAGTTGTCGCAAAGCACTTTTTCCCTTAAGCCATCTCCTCAGCCACACAGGAAAATCCAATGCGCACTGACTGACATTAGTTTGTTTTTTTTTTAAGTTTTCTTACATCTAGGATAAAAGGCAACTAAGTGCTTTATATCTAGGAGACAAGAAAATGAGTACAATTAGCACAGAAAGCTTAAGCATTAATAATATGTGGTAGCTTTAAAATTTTGTGTGTGTGTGTGTGTGTGTGTGTGTGTGTGTGTGTGAGAGAGAGAGAGAGAGAGAGAGAGAGAGAGAGAGAGAGAGAGAGAGAGAGAGAGAGAGAGAGGAGAGAGAGCGCAGGTTCAGCGCACTTCTGGAGGTCAGAGGATTACTCTCAGGAATTTGCTCTCTCCCTCCATTTGAGTGATCTGGGACTTAAACTCAAGTCATTAAGTCTGAGTCCAAGTACCTCACCCAACTGAGATACCCCACTTGCTCTAATTGGTAATTTTTAATAGTTATGTTCAATTTAAATAAAATCATAACTTTTTTATTTATTTTTGAGGCACTGTTTGCTTAGCACTTATAAGGGACAGACTAAATCTCCAGCATGGTAGAATGTGTGTGCTCAACTCACACACACACATACACACACACACACAAGTGCACATGCACATAGATTTTTGTTTTTTGTTTTTGGAGGGGCTGGGAATTGAACTTAAGGCATCACACATGGCTAGGCAAGAACTCTATTACTAAGGTATATTCCCAGCCCAAATGTTAACATTTTAAGGAGTGACTTTCTAAAGCACAGTCCTCTACTTAGAGCATGAAGTAACATGGCTCTGTAGGAGGTCCTCAATGTTTATTTCTTCTTTTGTAACTGCCATTTAGTTAACTGTTTACTATTTTCTATTGTTACGCTAATATATTTTCTAAGAAGATCTATTTATAATCATGTGTGTGTGTGTCTGCAGATAGATGTGAGTGCAGGCGCTGGAAAAGTCCAGAAGAGAAGGTCGGATCTCCTGGAGCTGGAGTTACAGGAAGTTGTGAGCTACATGTGATGCTGGAATGTGAGCATTCAGGAAGAATAGTTCTCAGTCTTAGCTGCTGAGCCATCTTTCTAGTCCCAGATTAAGATCATATTTCCTCATCATAGTTGCATTAAAGTATAAACACTCATTATAAGCATGCTATAAAATTAATAGGCAGGCATCTTCTCCAAATCCCAGATCAACGCCTCTATTTTGCACCAAGTTTCTAATGAATAAAATTATGCTACGTGGCTTGTTTTCAACTGTATGAAAGGAAACATTCAATTATCTTTTACATCCAGAAAATGAGATTATAAGAAATATATATTTTTCCATACTTCTATTCTGTGATGCATGCATGGCAAAAAATTAAACCAATAAAGCTTACACTTTATATTGTTTCATGTCCCCTCAAATTCTGGCACTTTCTAATTGGCACATGCCCCCAATTTTAAGCTGATAGTCAAGCGAGGAGCTTCTGAGTTTTGAAGCCCTTACAAGTTGCCTGCAGAAGATGTGAGCTGCTGCAGCCCAGCTGAGCTGCTGCAGGACAGAAGATACAAAGGCTTGGCAGCTCACACACTTGAGACACCTAATGCTCACAGAGCTCTGTAATTCCCAGTCCCTCCAGGTGCACTCTCAGCCCAGACAAACTTACTTCCTATGCCTGTAAAATACGCTGACACTCTGTTGCTATCATTTCATGCAAACAGAATTAGCAAGTGACAAGAACCTTTTCTCAAACACACACTGCAGTGGGCTAACTCCAGGAGTCCATTCAAACACTGTAACACTTGGAAAGATCTGTGAGCCCTATGTTGAATGTCTTCAGGGATTCCCCTTTTCTCTCAATTCACGCTGAGCTACCTGTGACTCATATTTTGCAAACGAGCAAACAAATAAAACATCTACAAATTAACCTGAATTAGTGGAATTCTCTATGGATTTCTACATTTGTACTAAAATACTGATTACCTGTGATCTTTCTAAAACACTATTTTTAATAAAAGAAATGACATAGATGTTGATATTGTCTTTTACTAATTTCTTTTTAAAAATTTTCTAGAATCAGAAAAAAAGTCAAGTCATGTAAGATATAAGAAGCCATCAAGTTGGCACTAAAGAATCTCAACTCATTAGTTACGAATCTCTCTAAGTTCTAATAGGTCATATTATTACATAGACAATACACTAATTTGTTCAGTTTTAAAGCTTCTCACTTTTAAACAGTTGGGTTCAAAGGAAATCTATTTTAATTATTAAGGAATGTAATTACCCTAATAATGTTAAATGATAAAATACTAGTTTTCCATATAAAAACTGATTCGGTTATCATCTGTCCCCACTTGTATGAACCCAACTTTTTTCTTTTTTAACAAAGGAAGTGAGGAACAAGCAATGGGAAGTTGGTGTCACAATGCAGAAAAACCTCCCAGCAAGCTTCCTGCAACCACCCAGCATTTAGAGTCTTGCTGGCTGCTCTCTTTTCAATACCAGAATTTCACACATTTCAATGACTATTATGACTTCAAAGAATCAAATTTTCATCATTGTCCGTCATCTGCCGGCTGATTTGTATAAAGGAGTTCTCCAGCATGCACTCCAAACAAAAGCCTCCTTCCTTCTGTGGCTGTATATCAAGTTTAAAAGTCCTGTTTGTGACAGTTGTGTCTTTGGTAAACTGGGGTGACACTGAAGAAGTGCAGCTGCTCTGCAGGAACCTCCTTTTGGGCATCATTTCACTTAAATAAAAACAGAATAACTAGCTTCTGCCTTTATTAAACCACAAAAATGCCACTAGCCTTAGTAATTACTTCCAGTTGCCCTACCCACTCTACCCTTATCAGTTCACACTTATTGTAAAAAGAAATAATGAAATGCTGTGACATTTCTGGATGAAGCTTTAATAGAAATCTTGCTGCATCACAATGGTTAACACGCTCTTTGGCAATTAGTTCACTAACAGCATTAGCATGGGTTGAAGCTAAAGATTTAATAGGAGTATCCATTAGACATCAAGTGACAATACTTCTAGAGACTTGCTCTATTGCAGGATATTAAAGGCCAATTCTGTTTAAATTTATAGTAGAGCTGAAACTGATCTAAATTTTAATGACTGTTAATATTTTATATCAATCATCAAAGATTAAAGAAATTATATTTGTAATAACAACTTCCTTTTATAATACCCATCTGTAATCTCAACACTAGGGAGGCAGAGGCAAGAGGATTGTGAATTCTGGGCCAGACTGAGTCACAGAGCAAGAAAGCCTCAAAAAGACAAAAAGACAAACCAAAACCTCTTCCTTTAAAAAAAAACCAATAGAGTCTTAGACCAAGAAATTCATTACAGGTTTAATAAGCAATTACAAAATAAAAATTTACAGAATACATAATTATACATAAAAATACATAACATAGTTACTTACTATGAAAGAATTTTTAAAAAATCAATGGTCAAATGAATTCAGGTATAAATCACAAATGTTCAAGTAAATTTGAGTTGTGAAAGTAAATGCAATTCGTGTTTGCTCACTAACAAACAGGTGAAGAAATTCAAGCAGGTCATTAAAGACTGGATGTGACACCCTTATATTTTCCATGTTGGGCAAAGCTATCACAGCACTAAAATTATAGCTGTCTATCATGTGTTATGAGTGATACAGGAAGATAGCACGCAAAAAGTACTATAGATCACATGGAGAAGAAAACAACTAGAGACCTTTTCAAACTATTATTCTTCTATTATTCTTAGAGTCTTCTGAGGAGCAAGAGCAATTACTATAGCCACAAGGTATGTCAAAATTAATTTGAATCCCAACTTCAACCATGGGCAAATCTCTCTTGTTGCAAATCCATAAATGAACTTACTTGTAAGCTAAAGATTAGATAATGTACACACTGTGCTCACTTCGAACAAGAAGAAAAGTTGCTGCTCAGCACCAGTGCATTACATATGGGATGCAATCTCCTGAGTAGACATCAACTCTATTCTCAAGAAAACCACGGGACATTTTTGAGAAGGATGAACAAATAAAGGGAAGCTGGTGTCAAGATACAGAAATATCCAATCTTTCTTAAAAATTATTAGTTAACATTTTTTTTAAAATCTAGTCAGTAGTTTTACTTCAAGTCTGGAAAAGAGATATACCAAGCCCTTTGAAGAAATACCTTCTCTTTTTAAAGGCTGGATACTCTACACAACTGTTTTGGGTCAATCAGCCATTCCATCTTTCTTCAAACTGACTGGCCCTAAAACAGGGATACATAATAATTAGTATTAATTCATTCTCTGTCTCTGTCTCTCTTGGCTGAAAATCAATTCAGCAGTTAAGAGCACTTGTTGAGCAACCATGAGGAACAGAGTTTAGTTCCCAGCATATACGTAACAAGCAAGGCATTCCGTACACAAACACAGGAGGATCACTGAGGCTTGCTAGCTGCCAGCCTAGTTGAAAATTTGAGTCCCAGGCTGAGGGATAGACTCTGCCTCAAGGAATAGGTGGAGAATGATAAAGGAGGTCACTTGATCCCCACTTCTAGCCTCTCATCCTCAGTCAGTCAGTCAGTCAGTCAGTCAGTCAGTCAGTCAGTCAGTCTGTCTCTCTTACACATTTACACACACACATGTACACATACTCTCACATACAGAATTGAAAAAAAATACAGAATATAATGTAAGGTAAGCAAACTTTGTAGTACAGAGGAGCAGGCTGTGTCCCTCTGCCCGGGTAGCTTATACCCCTGAAATAAGCACACAGAAATTGTATTAATTAAATCACTGTCTGGCCATTAGCTCTAGCCTCTTATTGGCTAACTCTCACATCTTGATCTAACCCATTTCTAATAATCTGTGTGTCACCACGAGGTTGTGGCTTACCAGGAGAGATTCTAATCTACGTCTGCCTTGGGCTGGAAATTCATGGCATCTGCCACACTTCCCTTCTTCCCAGCATTCTGTTCTGTCTACTCCATCCATTTAAGGGCTGCCCTATCAAAAGGCCAAGGCAGTCTCTTTATTCAACCAATGAAAGCAACACACAAACAGAAGAACCTCCTACACCAAAACTTAAGTATGCAGCCACATGTGGAAAGGCCTATGACATTCATGAAAATGAAGGATTGATGTATAATTTACCTATATTTCAGTTCAAAGATGTTTGTATGCAAAGTTAACTATCTTAAGTGCTTCAAAGGCTATAATGCTATGACTTTATTTCTAAGTGTAAGCAATGTGTGTGTGTATGTGTGTGTGTGTGTGTGTGTGTATACACAAATACACATATAGATGTAGATTTGATCTGAAAGGCATTGACAAATTAGTCACTCGGTTCTGTGGTAGTTTCTTCCATTAAGAAGTACACAACAACACTTATCTCTTATCACTGGTTACAAGGATTAAGTCAAAACAAGCACAACATACCTGTCATAGTGGCCAAAGAAAAGAGAGTTCTTTAAAATAAAAAATTTTGTTAGATTTTTGTGTATTAATGGTTTGCCTGAACAGATACATGTTAACCACATGTATGTCTGGTGCTTATGGAGGCCAGAAGAGGGCATGAGATCCTTTAGAACTGGAGTTACAGGATGGCTGTGGGACACCATGAGGGTGCTGGAGATCAAATCCATGTTCTCTATAAGAGCAACAAGTACTCTTAACTGCTGAGTCATCTCTCAAGCTACCTAAAAAGAAGATCCTACTTGATTTTAAAGGTAGAAAGGCGTCAAAATGCCAGACCAAAGAGGGAGATAGGAGATGATTCTTTCCGGATACTCATTTTTAAAAGGTACGGCGAGCTGGGCATAGTGGTGCACATCTTTAATCTTAGCACTCGTGAGGTAGAGGCAGGTGGATCTCTGTGAGTTGGAGGCCAGCCTGGTCTACAGAGTGCATCGCAGAACAAGAGCTACTTAGTGAGCTCTATCTATGAACAAACAAATAAAACCAATAAATAAATAATACTATTAAAACATCAAAAATATTAAACAGAAAATTTATATATAAATATTCCTAATGCCCTACCAACTACTTTCTTACTTTCATTACCTACCAATAAATATCCATGTTTATTTATTTTACTAATAAAGTTTTCTATTGACTATTTCCAAGTAACACAGCATCCCTTCTCCACAGAGATACTCAGTCTTCATAATTTTTGTTTTAATAGCCTCATAACAATTTATTCAGTTGATGTGGCACCATTAATTAGTATAATAAAAGTTGTTAAATATGCTTTTTTTAAATGAAAATCTCAATAAAAAAATTATTTTTTCCCACGATTTATTTTTAATTAGTGTTTCTGTATGTGTCTGTGCAAATGAGTATGGGTGCCCTCAGAGGCCAGAGGAATCAGAGCAATTCCTGAAAAGCACACTTACAGATGTGTGTGAGTCACCAACTGGGACTTGAACTTGGGTGTCCTGTAAAAGCAGTAAGTGCTCTTCTTGACACTACTGAGCCATCTCTCCAGACCCATCAGTAACTAAATTTTGTGTGTGTGTGTATTTTTTTTGTTTTGTTTTTGTTTTCAAAACAGTGTTTCTCTGTGTAGCCCTGGCTATGCTGGAACTCTCTCTATACACCAGGTTGACCTCTATGAACCAATTGCTACAATTAAAAGGCATGTGCCACCACTGCCCAGCAATAACTAAAGTTAGCCATGAAAAATACAATTAACTGTAACAAAAGTTATCAGAATTTCTAGTCTGACATGTTATCTCATTAGTTTGCAAACTGGAGGTAAAATCCTATGCTGTTAATCAACAATGTAAAAAAGCAGATCAATTTCCATTTATATCCTTTTTGTTCCTAAAACAGGGTCTCACAATGTAGTCCTGGGAGCCTGAAACTCACTTGTAGACCAGACTGGCCTCAAAATCAGCCTCGCAATGCAGGGATTAAGGGCATGTGCCAACCATGCCTGATGATCCCTGAACATAACAGTTAGCTTGACTTTAGTGCATGTTCTTCAATTCCAACAACAAAGAAGAAAGGAGCTTGATTTTGTTTGTTCATTTATATTCTGTCTTGCTTTCTATAACCCAGTCATAAGCAATCCACTTGATATGCTTCCTTAGTGCAGAGATGACAGATGTGTCTCACATGACCAGTTATGACTTTAATTTTTGATATATCTAAGACAAAAAATTAACAAAAGGTGCAGGCAGAGCTCTCCGAGTTCAGGGTCAGTCAGGCTGGTCTACTTAGTGAGGTCCAGGCCAGTCAGAGCCACATTGTGAAACATTATCACAAACAAACAAACCCCAACTGAAAGTTCCTTTGTAAGAGCGCTACTATAAGAAGAAACAAGGATGTTAAGAAAGTCCTTATTAAAAACTTAAGTGAGCTGTTCAAAACTATAGTTCTGGAGTATCAAACATATGTGCAAGGGCTTGATTACTGTGTGAGACTCACAAACACTTTTAGATTTTATTTTATGTAGTTACATGTTATAATGTCATGGCTCAGAACATAATACCTGGAAATAACAGAACAATAGAAGTCACTCCCTAGCCTTCTCCTGTCTCCTGGGGGAAATACCTGACCTACCCCATCTAGGAACCAAAACTCTCATTGTAGATATCCTGCCCAACCCCAACCCAGAAGCCATGAAGACTCTATACCAACAGATGCTGTTACCTCTAGTCTAGGAGCCTTACGTACATCCTCACCGTCCTGTTCAATCACACATTACAGAACTGTCCATTTAGGAATCCACAAAGAAACTTCTCAGCATTCCCCACGTCTTTGGTTATTTCTGAATCCTCCTGTGTCACATAAAATTATGGCTAAATAATTTGGTGTGTCTTTCTCTTGTCCATCTGTCTTGTTACTGGATGTAAGCCATGAACCTTTGATGAATCAAGTTGTTGATTTTCTTCTCTGTAGTAGTAGATAATTAGACACGGCACCACAAATTAGGTCTACCAGCAGGTTATTTTGTAACAAAATACTATAATATAAAAGTAAGCTTTCTCCATTAAATCAGAAAAATCTACTAGAAGATTCAAAGATACTTGAAATAATATTGTTTTCTATTAATTTAGGGACAACTGAAAGTAAAGTTGTTAAAAGTATCATGCTGGCAGGTATGGTGGCCCACTCACATGCCTTCAATCCCAGCACTCAGTAGACAAACAGATCTCTGTGAGTTTGAGGCCAGTCTGGTATACATAATGAGAGTCTGTCTCAAAAGAAAAAAATCCAAACAAACAAAAGCATGCCTAACAAATCACTGAAAATCAGGAGGCTTAATAAAGTACTTTAAAAATTAATGATTTTTTTTTCTTTTAGAAAAATCTTATTTTTTGTTTTGTAAGATTTTTGGGGTTTTTCTGTTTGTTTCTTTTTAGGGCAGAGGAATAGGGATGAATCCCAAGCCAGCTTGGAATTTGCTCTGTAGACCAAGCTAGCCTCAAACTCACAGAGATGTGCCTGCCTCTTGCTGGGATTAAAGATATGTATCACCATGCTTATCTTTCCTTTTCAAAAAGACTTATTTTTACTTCTGTGTGTGTTTGCCTGAGTGTATGTATGTGCATCGTGTGCATGCCTGCAGCCTGTGAACGTCCACGCGGGTGCTGACAGCTACACCTGGGCACTTTACAAAAGCAGCAAGTGCTCCTAATGCTGAGCCAACTCCCTAGCCCCACAAATGTTACAAGATGAACATTTCATAGTGAGAAAAATTTTAATAACTAAAATTGCATATTTCTTTGCTTTTTAATTTCAATGTTCTGAAAGGTCAGTCAACTACTTTAAGGCACCTTGTAATATTTTCAGAACTATCATATTATATTTTATTATTATATATTATATTATAATTTTTATTTTTAAAAGTGGCTAAAAGAGTCTTGGAATTATATAACATTACAGTTTGAAAATAATCTGTTATTTCTTAACTAATTAATTAATTAATGTTAATTTCTAATAGTACCTTTTTATTCCCTGGTAATAAGAGGCAAGCATATACACAATATATACCAAGAGGCATGAAAGTAGAAACAACGGCAGCAGAAAACTACACATGAAATAAATACTGAGTAAGTATCAGGCCAAAGGACTTTTCTTTTTTTTTTTAAAGATTTTATTTATTTATTATGTATAGAAAGTCTGCCTCCATGTATGCCTGCAGGCCAGAGGGTGCCAGATCTCATTACAGATGGTTGTGAGCCACCATGTGGTTGCTGGGAATTGAACTCAGGTCCTCTGGAAGAACAGTCAGTGCTCTTAACCGCTGAACCATTTCTCCAGCCCTAAAGGACTTTTCTTAAAAAAAAAAAAACAAAACAACAAATCAAGTGATAGTTTGAGCAATAAACTAATAAAATCAGAAAAGAAAGCTGAAAATAAAAAGAAAGAACTTGATTAATTAAAAGCCAAAGTTTTTTATTTAATAAAAAATATTTATTAGGCAAACTAGGTAGGGTGGCATGCACCAATAGTCCCAACTACTTGGGGGAGGCAGAAGCAGGAAGCTCCCAAAAGCCCATGAGTTCAGGTTAGACCAGGCAACTTAGTAATGGTCTCTCTCTCTCTCTCTCTCTCTCTCTCCCTCTCTCTCTCTCTCTCTCTCTGGCATTAAAATCAAAGACAAAACAAGAGAAACTAGACATGACCCATCTGACAGAAAAATATTGAGAAAAAAATCAATCAATACAATAAGAGTTTAAGAGCTGTAGAATAGAGGCTGGAGAAATGGTGCAACAGTTAAGAGCACTGGCTGTTCCTCCAGAGAGGCTGAGGTATTGAACAGTACCCACGCGGAGATTCATAATTGTATGTAATGCCAGTTCCATAGAATCTGATAACCTCTTCTGGCTTCCACAAACACAATGCATGCTTGTAATACACTGAGACACACAAAAGCAAAATCAAAAACAAACCACCCATACACATAGGGAAGAAAATCTGAGGAAGAAATTAAATAAAATAGAATATTTCTAAATAAGAAAAATATAAACTAAAAGATCCAAGAATCCCAAATAAGATCCCAGTTAAAACTACACATAAGCAAAGTTTAATCAAACTTCCAAATCTAGGGATTAAGAATCTACTCTATTAAAAATTGTTAAAAGAAATGACTAAAATTCTGCTTCCACTTGATAAAGGAGTTGATATTGAAAGTAATATTGAAATGTCACAATAGGGAAGATCCTCTAATGCAGCTGATGGCTCTTAGATTGGGCTGTGCTGACTCGTGGAATTATCTAATATATTAGTGGCATTACCTATATGGACATGTAATCCTCACAATGCAGATATTCTGCAACCCTTTTACAAATATTTAAAATTGTGTTCAAGTTCTGCTTTGCTGTCTAATAAAAAGCTGTTTCAGAGGTTAAAAAAAAGAATCTACCTTTAACTGTGGTCTTAGGAAAGACTGTGCACATGACATATACAGAAACAATGACAAAGACTGAACTGAAACTGTTTCCTCTAAGGTGAAGAAGGAAGGTCTACCTGTGCTGATTCTCAACAGAGAGCCACAGTTCTAGCCAGAGTCATTAGGCAAGAAAAGTAACTTAAAGCAGACACAATTACCTCTGCCCCCAGATCACATGATGTACTACGTAGAAACCTTACAAGACTGCCCCTAAGAAATCCTGGTTACAGCTAATAAGCCAACTCAGCAAACTGGGTGAGTACAAAACACACAAAAATCAGCAGTGTTTTGGAGTTTTTGTTTTGTTTTAGTCTTGGCTTTGGTTTTATATTGCTGTTGTTTGTTTTTCCCAGACAGGGTTTCTCTGTTTAACAGTTCTGGCTGTCCTGGAACTTGCTTTGTTGACCAAGCCGGCCTCAAATTCATAGAGATCAGCCTGCCTCTGCCTCTTGAGTGCTGGGGTTAGAGGCTTCAAGGCATGCACCACCACCGCCTGGCTCAGCTGTGCTTTGTACACTAAGAAAGAACAATATGAACAGGAAATTACATAAACAACCCCATCATAAAATCTTAATAAACAAGGTCAGTTTTAACAAAAAGAGATGAAAGATTTGCATACTCAAAATGACAAACATTTTTGAAAGAAATTAAATACATAAATCTAAGCATCATATGTTAATGGATTGGAAATCTTAATACTATCAAAATGACATTCCTGCCCAAAGTAATCACAGATTCAATGCAACCCTATCAAAATCTCAATCATGGCCAGCCATGGTGTTTCACACCTTTAATCTCAGCAGACACAAGCAGATCTCTTGTGAGGTCAGTCCACGCTCTGTAGCAAGTTCCAGGTCAGTCAGGTCTACATACGGACCCCATCTCAAAATAACAAAAAACAAACAAAATTCCAATGACATTTTGACAGAGATAGAAAACTCCATCTCAAACAATGCATGTTTGAAAACAATTTTTAAAATAACAAAACTGGAGGATTCACTGCAGATTGAAAAATTTACTGTAATATGATGAATTTAGCACAGTGTGACATGTGCATGTATGTCTGTCTGTCTGTCTGTCTGTCTGTCTGTATGTATGTATGTATGTATGTATGTATTCAAGCAAGACATAAAGCGCAATGAAATGGGAAACCCACAAAGACAGCTCAGATACAGAACCAAGACCCTTTTACAATGAAAGACGGGGTACATTCATCATGGAAAACAGTTTGACAGTGCTTCCAAAAATAAACATGAAATAATCACAAGATCAGTAAAAATTTCTGAAGTTTCTACCAAAAGAAGTAACCTCAAAAGTTGTCTGAATATACATATTCACATTAGCACTATTTATAATAGTCAAAATGTAAAAGTAACTCGTATCTATCAAGAGAACTGGTAAGCATAATGTGATATAACTTCCTAAATAAAATGTTATACAGCCCTTAAAAGGAATGAAATTCTGACACATGCCATGACATGGATGAGCCTTGAAGATGCTAAAAATAATGAGTGGCAAAAAGGCAATCTTCACTGGGCAGTGGTGGCTCACGCCTTTAATCCCAGCACTCCAGAGGCAAAGGAGGTGGATCTCTGTGAGAAACCCTGTCTTGAAAAACAAAAACAAACAAACAAAAAGCCAAAAAGAACAAAACAAAACACAAACAGGCAATCTCCTTTGGTTCTTCTTATGAGGCAGATTCATACAGAAGTGTAACAGGCCCTGAGAGCTAAGAAAGGACAAGCCACTAGTGTTTGATGGATAGCTTCTCTTCAGAATGAGGAAGGAAAGTCCTTTAAATGGATGGTGACAACAGCTGCACAATACTGTGATGTGGTTGATGCCACCGACTCAAAACTTTGTGTTATGAATTTCATCACAGTTTTTTTCAAATACTATGTAACCAGATTGGTGCTTAAGTAATAAAATAAAGGTCTAACACCTAGAATTTTTATATGTCATGAAGGGACTAGTAGGAGCTGAGAATCTGTGCCTTCCTTAAAACCCCATATTGGTGGTACTGAAACAGGACTTCTGCTAAGATCATGAGGGTAAGGCATCAGAAGGGTTGCTTTCTTCCTTTCTTTTGTTTACCCAAGGACATGGCTAGAACACAGTCTCTAACAAACCAGAAAAGGAACCCGCAAAAGAAACCAAACTTGCTGTCACCCTGATCTCGAAAATCTAGCCTTTAGACTTGTCAAAAAACAAACTTCTCTTATTCCAACTACCTAGTCTATAGTATATTATTATGGCAGACCAGGATAATTTAAGATCTTTTTGATGTAAAATTTTCAAATTTTTCAATGTATGTATATGCATGCATGGGTGTGCAAGCGAGAGAGGATCAGAGGACAACTTGCATGAGTGAGTTCTCTCTCCGCAGTGTATGTCCTGGGGATCAACTTATCATAGCTAACAGGCAGCTTTACCTATTAAGTCATCTTGCTGGTGCCACGTAACAGGGCAGGGAGGATACTTTCAGATAATCAGGAGCCAAGAGAAGCTGTCCTGATATATCTGCCCTAACGGAGACATTAAAAGAAAGATAGTAAGCAAGGGTGGCGGATAGAAATTGACCTCAAAGGATTAAGAACAACAAAACACGATAATTTTATAAGTATGAGCATTTTCTTCTTTGTATGTACATGCATGTACATGCAATATGTGATGGGTTCATCAGAAACCATCCAACTTGTTTGTTGAGACAATGTTTCTGAAACCTGAGGTCCCCAATTTGGCTATTCTCAAGCATGCCCTTGTCGATGTATTTCCAGAACTAGGACCACACAAGCATGTGCCATCCTGCCGAGCTTTTCCATATGGAGCTTAGTGATCCAATTCAGGTCCTAACGCTTGAAAGCAAGCACTGTACCAACTGAGCTATCTCCAAGTCCTGCTTTTCTTTTGTGATGATTTCATTAAAACATGACTTGCAAGCAAAATCGATGCTATGGGTTGATAACACAAGTGGCTGTAAAGGAGATGTCAACCTAACACAGGACTGTAATGAAACATGAAGTGCAATTTAAGAGTCTTCCCCTTGCATATGTGTGATACTATTCTAGTTGCTGTGACACAGTATCTGACAAAAGAGGGGAACGTTTGCGCTGGTTCACGATTTGGGGGGGCATGGGGTCCATTATGGCAGGAAAGAATGGCGGCAAGTGCATGAGGTGGCCACACTGTGTCTACAGGCAGAGTGCGCAAGGAGACAGATGATAGTGCTCTGCCCACTTTCTCTTCTCAGAAAAACCATTCTGGACCCGACCCCTCCAAAACACACACACACACAGTCTCCAGGTGATTCCAAATCCTGTAGGTTGACTAGACTTAAAGACAACATGAAAACAAAACCCGTCATTGTAAATCATAACATTCCAAGACTCCCTTAACTATCATGTTCATCCCATAATGCAAGATTCATTTAGTCCATCTCCAAAAGTCCCCAAAGTTTTAACAGTTCCAAACTTGTTCAAGCATGTATGTGAAGACCCAATTCTGAGACGGACTCCAAGAAAAGAATTGTTTATTTTTATTTTATGAGTAAGAGTGTTTTGCTTACATGTATGTAAGTGGAACTTCTGTGCCTGGTTCCCTCAGAGGCTAGAAAAACATATTGGATCTCCTGGAACCTGAGTTACAAATGGTTGTGAGCTGCCTGAGGGTACTGGGAGCTGAGCCTGGGTTTACAGCATGTACATCAGGAGGTTTTAGCCACTAAGTCATCTTTCCAGTTATGAGACACAATCTTAACTGTGAACACCTATAAACTCAAAAGACAATAAACCCTCCAGATATATGCTTGACATCTGGAGTTTGCAGTAGAATTATGTGACTTGAATAAGCCTGCCCTCCATCTCCACAGCTTATTTTACACAGCCTCTTTGTGTTGGTTCCATTCCATTTGCCAGCTTCCTCTGGCAAATACCAAATTGTCCTGGCATCTCCAACATGCTGGGATCTCCATTCCAATTTAGGCTTAAACCTCTGTTTCTTGCAATAGCTTTCCAGAGATTTCTTTTTTTAAAAAAAATTATTTATTATATATACAATGTTCTGTCTGTGTGTATACCTGAAGGTCAGAAGAGGACACCAAACCTCATTACAGATGGTTGTGAGCCACCATGTGGTTGCTTGGAATTGAACTCAGGACCTTTGGAAGAGCAGGCAATCCTCTTAACCACTGAGCCATCTCTCCAGCCCCAGAGATTTCTTGTGGGGAACCTAATAGGCCATTATAGCCTGGCCTCAACAGCTTTCTGGAACCTTGGTACAGGAATGCATCCATAACCCTGTAACTCTTGTATTCTGCATGCCTACAGAAGCAGTACCTTGCAGACAATGCTGACAAGTTTTGCTGCCAGCTCAAGATATAGTTTGGCTTTCCCCTCTCTCTCAAAGGTATGATGATGTCTCTACAACTTGACCTAAGAAGACAGACAGTATGTTACACACTTATTTACAAGAAGGCAACCCTTACCAAATGGTGATGGCACACACCTTTAATCTCATCAGTCAGGAAGTAGAAGCAGGCAGATGATGCCTGTGCATTGCAAGCTAGCCTGGTCTAAAGAACTAGTACCAGGAGAACTACACAGAGAAACCCTGTCTTGAAAAACTAAAATAAAAAAAGAGTGAGAAGGCAATTCATTCATGAACTTGCATTTCTACTAGTTTATACCCTATAAACTTGGGGGGGGGGTAGAAGGGTGCTGGCTGGCTGTGGTACCCTCAGAACACATTCTCTATCAGCCCACTATAAACTCTGGGGCTTCTCTTCAATGATGTTTGTCTCTTTTAAGGAAGATTCTGGGCTACCAAATGAGTGCTAAGAACTGATGTCCTGTGCAAGAGCAAGTGCTCCTACCCTTACCCTCTGAGCCCATCTCCAACTGTTTGCAACTTTAAACTCCTACTACTTTCCTCACCAAACCATACATTTTTAGTATCTTTCTGCTTCACTTGTTATTCTCTTTCATTTATTTGTACATGTGTGTGTGAGTGTGTGTACATGCCACATGAATGCAGGAGCCCACAGAGGACAGAAGTTATTGGGTCTCCTGGAGCTAAAGTTACAGGTGGTTGTTCGCTTCCCAATATGGGTGCTGGAAACTGAACTCAGGTCTCCTGGAAAAGCAGAAAGTGCTCTTAACTATCGAGCCATCTCTCCAACCACTGAAAATGATTCTTTGCCTGATTATAACATGAATGGCTTCTAGCCCAGATACTATATCCTTGTTCCCCTCTGAAAACTTAAAAGCTGAGGTTTCTACTGTCTAATTTTTCCTAGCGTTCTGGTCTAGCATGACACTCTTAATCTCAAGGTCATGGGTTTGAGCCCTACATTGGGCGCCAATTTGTTGGCAAACATAAGAGTTCCACAATAGCCCAGAATGGCTATTAATAAACTTTTGTTATATTTATTTGGGGATAAATTCAGAGAAAGGGTAGCAATCCACAGTCCTGGATATGTGAGCTGGGAACTGGAACCAAACCCAACAGCCAAGAGGCCCGCACAAGCTTTTCATCTACATTTATAGTACATGAGACCACCCCCAAAGTAGGCCAGTATCTTAAAGGCTATTGGCTGAAAGAGTTCCCACAGCACTCCCATCAGAATAGGCCATTAAGCACTGCTTACAACATGCTCAGAAGTGTATTTCCTTGGTGACATTGACAAGGACAACTAACCATTTGTAACTGTGTAAAACTAAGGGTGTATTCTGTAATTCCTAAAGCAACTGCTGGGGTGGGAGCAAAAAAAGAAAGAAAAAGTAAAACAGATATTAGAGGAGGCAAATGGAAAACAAAGAACAAGGCAGTAGCTTTAAGTCTAACCATTTCGCTAAGAAATGCTTATTTTTAAAACTAAATTAAATAGTACAGGTCATCAAACTGGATGAAAAGGTAAGACCCAAATATATTAAGAAAGATAAAACTATAAATGTAAGTTCACAATTAAATTAAAAGGGAGGGAGATTCAATATGCTCCAAGCAAAACCAAGAGTAAGAAAACCAGACAGTTATATTAGAATCAAAGTAAATGTCAAACAAGCAATAACAACAGGATAAAGAGGAGTGTCAAGTAGGATAAAGCAACAATTGGGGAAGAACAGTCTTCTGTATGTACCTAACAGTAGAGATTTAAAATAAGTGAAGCAAAAAATCATCCAAATAATGGAAGAACCAATCAAATAATCTTTTAAGATGTTAATTTGGGTACTGACAGACAGATTAAAAATATACTTAGGATATATAAAATTTGAATAATATTATTAATCAAATTAAAACTTAATTGCAGAGTCTGCGAAAGTGGCTCAACGGTTAAGCACACTGATTATTCTTCCAGAGGCCCATGTTTGAGTCCCAGTATCCACGTATGATTCACAACCATCTGTAACTCCAGACATGGGGGTCCACCATCCACTGCAACATACCCATACACATCAAAAGATTAAATTAATTAGAATATTAATTTTTTAAAAACTTAATTTCAATTTATAGATTACTCCCAAACTGGAGAATACATATTCTTCAGAAATGTATATAAAAAACATTAATTAAGCTAAACCCATGGATGAGAATGTAGCTCAGTGGTAGAGCGTCTGCTTAGTATTCACAAGGGCCTTAATTAAATCCCCAATACCACAAATGGGAACAAAACAAAGTCTAGGCAATAAGAATTAATCTCAAGAAATTTTATCCTTAGTGTAAGAAAGCCCAGTGAAGCTGTATGAACTGATTAAAAAGAAGAAAGAAGGGACTCAACTCCAAAGATGGGCAGAGTCTTCATGAAGGCAGGAATAGAAAGCTGAACATTGTTGAGAAAAAGATGGGAAGACACACTAAGCACAGCTCCAACCACATGGCTTCCCAAAGCCTTTACAAGTCTCCATTCCTGCTGGTAGTTTAAAAGAGAAAACAGATGGTCAGCCTTGGGGAAGACCATTTGGTCGCTCTATATGATTTGGGGCCGGTGGCTGAAAATGAACCTACTGCTAAAAATTGAACTATCTTGGGAGTCAGAGAACTTGAATTTAACATGCCATAGACCAAGAGAACTTGAATTTAACATACCATAGACCCAGGGAACTTGAATTTAACATACCATAGACCCAGGGAACTTGAATTTAACATACCATAGATCCAGGGAACTTGAATTTAACATACCATAGACCCAGAGAACTTGAATTTAACATACCATAGATCCAGGGAACTTGAATTTAACATACCATAGCTCCAGGGAACTTGAATTTAACATACCATAGACCCAGAGAGCCTGAATTTAACATACCATAGCTCCAGGGAACTTGGATTTAACATACCATAGACCCAGAGAGCCTGAATTTAACATACCATAGCTCCAGGGAACTTGGATTTAACATACCATAGACCCAGAGAGCCTGAATCTAACATACCATAGCTCCAGGGAACTTGGATTTAACATACCATAGACCCAGGGAACTTGAATTTAGCATACCATAGACCCAGGGAACTTGAATTTAACATACCATAGTCCCAGGGAACTTGAATTTAACATACCATAGACCCAGGGAACTTGAATTTAGCATACCATAGTCCCAGGGAACTTGAATTTAGCATACCATAGATCCAGAGAACTTGAATTTAATATACCATAGTCCCAGGGAACCTAACTTAACACACCATAGGCCCAGGCAACTTGGATTTAACATACATTAGCCGTAGGGAGCTTTAACTCAACATACCACAGCCCCAGAAGACTTGAATTTAACATACCGTAGCACCTGGCGAGGAAGATGCAGGGACAGGCACTAGCCGACAAACTGAGAAGGCAAGGATCAGGAGGCTCAGATCAGGTGGTGAAAAATGGAAGGGAACAAACTCTCAGTGGCCAGGGTGACAGTAGAGTCTGACAGCCTTGAGGCTGAGGTCAGCCAGGGATCAACTTCCAGAGCAACCTGTCTACCTCTTACTGTTGTTGAGCCCTAGAACACAGGAGGACATAGCTCCCGCAGAGTGGATAAATACTGGCGGTCTTATAAACATGCCTGTAGAGATCTCAGTGTTATGGATGCTACCCACACTAGTCACCTCCTAGCTTGAATATTAGTCATTTCATTGGGTACCATGTGGAGAGTCTTGGATGAGCAAAAGATTCTGTCCAGAACACATACTTTAGACACCCAAACGTGGCCATCAGAAGCTGGTGATATACAAAGAAAGTAAGGTACTTGGATTTAATGTTATCAACTCAACAGGCCTAAGAATCCCCTAGGATCTTCCATGCTCCTGTGAAGAATTATTTAGATTAGGTTAGTAATGGCCATATCTAGGAAGAATGATCTGCTTTTAAAAATACAAAAACATCCTGCTAAATTCTATTTAGTATTGCTTATATGAAACTGTGTTTAGGACTGACCCTTTGGGGTTGGATAATCTATCAAGTGACTCATATCTTGATTAAGTTGAGGTGTGAAGATCCACTCTAAAAGTAGATAGCACCATTCCTTGGCACTTGGCTCTGGACTACAAAAGAGACACCTAGCTAACTACCAGGTGTCTCTCTCTCTCTCTCTTTTTCTCTCTCTCTGCTTCCTGCTGTCACACACTGCCTGGAGCTCTTCTGCATGACTTCCCTGTCATAATGAACTATATCCTCCAATACTAACTGCAGTGAAGACAACTCTGTTGGCCAATGGACACTGATGGAGCACAGGCTCAACATCAGCACTGACCAGAGAAAAGACCAGAGCCCACCAGATCAAGAGACCCCATCCTAGTCTGTCTCAATCTCCAGAAAGCAGGACTGCTCCAATCTACCCTTCCTTCTGTTCTCCCCCGCATCTGATTTTTCCATTTTTACTAAACTTAGAAGAGCATTTTCACCTTATTTTATTTAAAAACAAAAACAAAACCCCAATCTTCTGTTTTCATTTTTTATTTCTCATTTATTCACTGAAAAGTGTTTATTATTTCCATTATAGGGCAACTTTTTGATTTTCTGGATTTTTTTTCTTTGCTTTCTTTTCCTTCTTTACTTTTTGTGTCATTTTTATAACTTGTGTTTTATTTTTTAATGCTACTTCTTACAGTTACCTATTTTTTTTTAAGTGTTCTCATTATTGATAAACCACTGGTTCCTTTTACTCAAACTCTCTTTTGCCTTCCTTTTCCTTTCACTTTTTAATCTTGCTTCTCTTCTGTTTTTCCCCCTTGCTGGCCTCCTCCTTTACCCTAAACATCTTTTTTGTCATAATATACTCTGTATTAGTTTTACCACTTTATGTTTTATGTTCATTGATGATACTAGGCGGCTTTTGATCAATTGTAACAGCATTTCCACACTTAACTAATTTGATGTAGCAGTTTGTTTTCTTTTCTCTGAAATACTTAAGTGGGATTAAGTATATACGAGTAGGCTGTTCCATTAGAAGAACCAAGAATAAAAGTAGAAGAGATATCCAAACAGAAGGCACAAATTACAAGATGAAAATACAAAATAGCAAAGCAACAGGACTACTATAAAAGACTAACTCATCAACTAATGAACCCAAAGATACTAAAGCAGATATAATGTGAGATAAAAATTTCAAAAGTTCACTAGGAAAAACTCAAAATGGATACAAACAGATTAATTCAATATAGGTCCAAGAAAGAAAAGCCAGCAACAGATGAAACAGTTGGGAAAATAGATGAGAAGATCAGCAACAGAGATGAAAACGTCAGCAGCATATGAGAACATTTCAACAAGGAAAACAGATTAAGAAAAACTGTAAAATGCTAGAAATGAAAAGCTCACTGTGTGAAATAAAAACACACTGGAAAGCATGACCACATGAAAGTATGTCAGGATAGAGTTGAAGAAATACGACATTCAATAGGGCACAAAAAACTCTAGAATAGAATCAGAAGATCCGCAGCACAGACAGAGCTGAGGTTAAAACTAAAAGCACAGAGAATGTAATTCAGTGAAATTATAGCAGACATTTCCCAAAACTAGGGAACGAAATGGACATCCAAGTACAAAAGGCATTCAGAACTCCAACAGACATGACTAGAAAACTTATCAATGATATAATCAATATGTCAAAAATATAAGGAAAGAAAAAATAAAAGCTATGAGAGAAAAATGTCAACTCAACTTACAAAGGTGAACACTTTAGATTTCTCATCAGAAACCCTAAAAGACAGAAAAGGCTCAGAATGACAATTTCAAATCACAAAAACAAGTAAGTGCCAACCAGCACTGCTAAATCCTGAAGAACTAGCTTTTAAAAACTGATGGCGAAATAAAGACATTTTAAGACAACTGCAAACTACAGCTATTTGTGGCTATGAAGCCAAAACTGAAGACAAGAGTTACAGAAATATTATACACAGAGGAAACAGAGTCTCAGTCATGATAGTACAGGAAAAAATTTTCAGGAAACAATGAGATGGCTCAGTGGGAAAAGGCACTTGTTGCCAAGTTTGAGGACCTGAGTCAACATACTTTGAGATTATGCCACATGTAAACTAAAATCTAAATGATGACAAAGAATTCATCTAAGTGAGGTCTAAAATAAGAGCATTTCAGATACAGGAAATGACTAAGGATCAGAAATGTAAACAACCTGGCACTGTTTAATTGTGTTAAATTATTTTCATAGACAGAATTTTTTTACTCAATGTACACTCAATAGTCACTATATAATATAGGCAATGACCAAGTAATCAGATCCCTGGTTCTTCATCTTAAATTAGTAATCCCAACCTAGCATTTTGGTGTATCTGTATCCCATGTGTTACTTAAAAAACAAAACAAAAAAACCTAACATTGTTTATGTCTAAGGAAGCATGACAAAAATTGAAGCCTTTATTAACTAACATCCAGTAAACTGGAAGCCTTTAGAGTGTTAACATGAAGGGCTGGAGAGATGGCTCAGTGGTTAAGAGGCTTGGCTGCCCTTTCAGAGGTCCTGAGTTCAGTTCCCAGCACCCAAAAGGCGTCTCACAACCATCTGTAATGACATCTGGTGCCCTCTTCTGGCCCACAGGGATACATGCAGGCAGAATATTGTATACATAATAAATAAATAAATCTCTTTTTTTGTTGTTTTTTGTTTTGTTTTGTTTTTCGAGACAGGGTTTCTCTGTAGCTTTAGAGCCTGTCCTGGAACTAGCTCTTGTAGAGACCAGGCTGGTCTCGAACTCACAGAGATCCACCTGCCTCTGCCTCCCGAGTTCTGGGATTAAAGGTGTGCGCCACCACCACCCAGCTAAATAAATCTTTAAAAAAAAAAAGAGTGTTAACATGAAACAGCAACTGAACAGAACCCATTCACACATTTCTAGAAGAGTATAGTTCAGAAAGAGGCAGATTTGTGGAGACACAGCACATTTAATACAGTAAAGCTTCCACATCCCTGCTAATTTTAAAAACGTACCCACTTTGTAAAACACAAATACTCGTAATCTTGTAGGCACTATTTTTGAGAGTAGAACTAAAGCAAAGAGTAGGTCATATAAAATTATAAACTCTAAACAAAGAAACAAAGTTTGCTAGCCTCAAACTTTGAGGCCTATATTCTTCTTATTTTGCTCTAATTCTACATTGTATTACCTGGGGTATACAAAATAGAAAGGAAAAATAATTGTCACCAAAATGTGCTACAACCAAATTTTTACCTCCTCCTACCTCTAATTTACTGAGAACGACTACAAAATGATGGACACAAATTGTTTAGTGGCAATTTAGATGAATTCTTTTCAGTTTGGCAAATTGACCAAAAAGCTGTACTAAAAACATTTTCTACTATCAAGGAGATCAAAACCAATCCAAATCAAAACCAAAATAAACACGTATTTAAAGATAGTACAAATACAGAATGGTTGGTTATATTCGGTTAAATGAAAACTATTGGACAAGCAGTTTGCTGCAAGGAGATAACACACAGCACAAACACTTTGGATTTGTTACTAAAGGAGTGATATTTTCACACTAGAACTGTCTTCAAAACAGCAAAAGAAACTTTGTGGAAATCCAAATAAAATATTATCAACTCTAATTTAATGAGAGCCAAAGTGACAATATAATATCCAAGAATTTGAATTCTTAAAAGCAAGTGTCCAGTACTATTCAAAATCTCCATACCCGGCAGGTAGCAAAGCAAGAAAAGAGCAGACACAGTTACTCTTCTGGAGAGACCACAATGGCAGCTGTTACACGGACCTCGCATACTCCAGGTCTCTGCATTCACCATGTTGTGGCTATTAGCAGTTTAAACCTTTACTGTATTTTGCTAATTGGTGCATAGGACTTTAAATCTTTTGTAAGATAAAACATTCCAGTCAATTCAATTCTTCAGCATTGTTCAAGTGTTCTAAGTGGGAAGAAAGAAAAAAATAATCTGCTTTAATTGCTGAAGAATCACAGATAATAGAGGTGGCTGAATACTGTAGACGAAAGACCCTTTGTTCTTCCAGCAATTTAATATAGCTACTCTGTAAGTTTTAATGGGTCTTGTCTATATATAAAAACTAGTATTTTTAACATTTATTTCCTTTGTAACACTTCAAAAGTGTAAGTTTCATACAGTCTAATGATATGTTAGAATAACATTTTTGGAAACATTTTGGAAATAAAGTTCTGCACTTATATATAGAATTCTATCTACAAAGAATTATATAAACAGTCTGACTTAATGATCATTATTCTTAAATGAGATGTACATGTTAGCTGTGCTTGCTTTAAGACTGCCATGCCATAAAGACTAAAAACATTTCTACTTTAACTCTATTTAGACAAACTTTCCATAAATTTCACCACGTCTACAAATAAACAGAAAAACAATTTTCATATTAATTCCTATGCTTAGGTGTGCATATATATCATGATTCAAATATGAAATGCAATACTCTTATAAATATAATCATATTCCATGATTATTACATCACTAATTAACCCATGCAAATAGTACAAGAAAGAAACTCTCCGTCTAGTGTAAGCCTAAAAACGTCTCATTGCTTGAGTCTTTGATATTTTCCTAATAACGGCCACACATCTATAATACTAAAGAAGCTGACTGAGGGTGGCTACCTCACTTCCAAAGAATTATAACCACTACCTCTGCAGTTTTTCATGGCTACTCATCATTGTTTTCAGTAGCTGAGGGAAATATACTCTAAAATACATTTCTTTTAAAACGTAAATGATATTGCAAAGTAACATTTACAGTCAGCCAATGCCTTTTCTTTACATTTTAAATTTAACAGTCCTATTTACTTGAAGCAACATTATCTATATTTACTGAAAGAAGAGAAAAACCCACATGCTAAACTGCCACCATGGTAGGTTCACAGAGACTGCTATTCTTTGGTGTAAAATGAAATATTACTTAGTGAATAAAACAGTTTTTAAAAAAACCTCCTGTCTACCCTTCAAAGGGACATATCCTTTGACCCAGTGCTCAAGACTAAAGCCTTGGAATTGTGCAAAAGAATGTGTGTGCGTAAAGTGCAGACAAAACAGACACTTGAGATGCTGGAAGGCTGCACAGCCCGACTGCAGACACTACTTATAATCTGGCAGAGATAGTGCTGCCATCTCCAAAAGAAAGCTGAGCCTAGCAGGGGAAGGGAGCACACAGTCAAGGAAAATGGAGGCCTTCAACTGAGCTTTATCTCTCAGTACAGGTCACTGTTACTGGTTAATTTTAAATCTAAGTTAGAAATTTCACTCATGAACTTATAGTATGTAAGAGGAAAACACAAATACTTATAGCATATCTACTTGTTTTACTTTTGAAAGTTTGCAAAAAGATTATTCAATTAAAAATGTATTAGAAAAGTTAAAGTTATGAGAATATTTAAAATGAAGCAACAAAAAATTTCTACAGATACAAGCTGCTGCTTAAATACATCCAAAACGGTAATATTCAAGTCTCACCAGCTAAAATTGCTGCCAGTGTCATGTGGTCATTACCAAACAGCAACAATTCCAGTGAACAGCTTTAACTGCTATTTTACTGCAATTTGTAAGGAACTTAATAAAAACAAAACGGCAAAATCTAACAATGATTATTTTTCATGCATACTCTACTTTTAATAAAAATAATAGTGGCAACTGAAAATGTCCAAAATGCTAGCATTTTACATTAGTAGAATTATACTATAAAGACATTTCTACAGCTGCCTTTCCCAATCCTGTACCCCTCAAAAAAAGATGCCAGACTTATAAATTACTAAAAGTTCCTTATTTCATAGGCATTTAAGTTGAAGATACATACGTAATCATAAAATCTTCATAAAAGTTACAAACAAATGGCATTAAGTAGTTTATGAACAAGATAATTAAGCATATAAATGAAAAGTACTTCACATGTCAGGATAAATACAGAGGCCTCATGTGTGGCATGTGACAACATCCAGTGAGCACTTGGTGAAAAAAGATGACAACCAACAGTTTTCATAAAACTAAACTACTAATTTCAAATATTAGAGCTTCCTTCGTAGTGCTTACAATAAGAGTGGAGACGACTCTGACAGATTCGTAGTGCTTACAATAAGAGTGGAGACTACTCTGATAGAGCACTTTTCTATCTTTGTCGATATATTTTTAATGGGGTAGTAACTTGTTAATTTAAAAAATGTTGACAAATAAACAATCAGTACACTAAAATGATTTTAAAAATTAAAAATGTAAGTTTAATTCATGCTTTGGTTACTTGGAGAGAGCAGCTACTCAAACTCTTTAAAGAACATTAACAATTTACATTCTCTATTGTAAAGTTAAAGGGAAAATCAGAAGACAACATGTTCATTTAATTGGGTGTTCATTAAATTTACCAAAAGGAGACTGGAGTGAAGAGGAGGCATCAAGGGAGACAAACTGCTTCTCCACATAAGCTCCACAGCAAGGGCACTGGTCTCCCAACCCCCATGGCCGGCCCCTCCTCTCACAGAAACCAAGGGCAGAGCAGCCATTGCAAGCTTCCCTCAACATCTGTGCACAATACCACGTGTGTGGAAATAAAAACGGTGCAAGCGAAAAAAAAAATTTTTTTAAAAAAAACGTACTCCTAAACTAACTTTATAAGATTATTTTAGGATATTTTGAATATCTGATATTTTAATCTTCATTAGTGAAAAGATAAGAAATTTATACTCAACAAACAAGAAACGGCTTCTACTCCTTAAAATTTCACCACATTCTAATATGATAGTCTTTATTAATAGTAGCCCAGGAAAACAACTTTACTCCCAGATTTTGTTCTATAACAATTCCATTGTATGTAGTTCCAAATGAAAGATGGCTCTTTGTACTAGAGTAGTGCTAGCAGACATCCAATGCCTTAAGAAGGACAGAGTATATAATGTCAATATACAACCGATACGGGGGGGGCACTTTTTGTACTTATGATACTAACATTCACCAGACACTATACAGATGCCTTAATTTATAACCTATATAGCAAATTCTACACATAGGAAGCACTAGTTAAAAAGAAAAACTTCACTTGAATCAGAGAACAGCAGTCAGAAATAATAACTGGTTTATGCTCAAGCTGGAGGAAACTTGACTTGCTAACAGTCCAGACAAAAGCTGATGAGCTCCTAGAGCTCCATGAGACCCACATAAAGATGTATAAGAGCTAAATTTTAAGAGGTCCTTCGAGAACTGCTGTGGTTAAAAGGGAGGCCACACTTGCCACCACACCCTGCATAAACCACACGTGCAGCGGCACAAGAAAAGCTGACAACATTCTAAAGAGATTCAGTGCAATTGCAAAGTACTCAAGATGATAAATTACCAGGAAATCATACAAAGCTCTGAGATAATTCACGCAAATAAAAGAAATGGGGGATGACTACTGTTATTGTTTCAAGATCTTGTTATATATAAGCTATATATAAAACTCTTGCTTATATAAGCCATAGTTATAGATATTTACTATGGGATACATTCTAACTGAGTAAAATTTTAGTATACACTTGAGATATAGTTGCATTTTTGAAGCTATCTTTAATAGACATCTAGTTTAATGGAAAGCAGATGAATTCTGACATCTGTTCACGCATTCTAATATAGGTACTTTGGTTGCAATACAAAAAATGCATTTTCAAATAAATATTAATCAGAAAAATAAATTATTTGATAATGCTAATAGTTCATATCTGGTTATAATTCATTGTGTTATAGTTAAAATTTTATCCAAGAATCATCATGTATTGGTTATACTGATTCACAGAAATATATATATATACATATATATATATATATATCAAATACATATTCCAAACATATTTTATTACCACATTTTTGTTTTTGTTTTTCAAGATTTCTCTGTGTAACAGCTCTGGCTGTCCTGGAACTCACTCTAGCCTTGACATCATAGAGATCCTCCTGAGTGCTGGGATTAAGGGCTTGTGCCACCACCGCCTGGCTTATAACCACATTTTTAAAAATTTAAAAATTTTAAAAAACATTTGTTGCTTTAAATTCCAATCATATTGAAATAGGATTGAAGTACTACAAAGGCATCAAATTTAATCAGGTCAGCAGCAGAACCAAAGCCTACAACAATTATAAATTTCAGAATAGCTCAGTCAGTAAAGTTCTTGCCAAGCAAGCAAGAAAACCTTAGTTTGCTCCTCGAGCAGCCATGTAAAACAGCCAAACATGATGTGTGCTTGTAATTTCAGCAGAGGAAAGTGAAGACAAGAGGATTTCTGGGACTTGTGACCAGTTAACACAGCCCAAATTAGCAATCAAGCTTACCTCCAAACAAAGGTGGGCAACACCTGAGGCCATGCCTGAGCACCCACACCTGAAGCCACACCTGACACTCACTCCCCACCTTCTAGAGCACTTTCACACAGTCCAACCACACACAGGCACGCGTGCGGACACCCACACAGGAACACTAGAAGTATGTTTTAACTAAGAAAGAATCCTAATTTTCACTTAAAAGCTCAAGTTCACCATAGACAACATTTTCTTAAAGTTAGTGGGTTCATTTGGGGAAAATGTCTACCAAATATGCGTGACTAAATACCCAGTCTGTCATCTGGCTAATTCCATCAGTAACAATATTAAAGCACACATGGTTGTCCTAAGGACGACCACTGAGCTCTGGTGAATAACAGAAATATTCTATGCACAATTTGTTTTATTCCCTGAAACATAAAAAGTATGTACACAGGGTGAAAAGTTAAATTTTTACAAATTTTTCAGTTTCCTCACATAAACTAGTTCCTTAATTTCAAAGTGTGGTTGCAAAGAACAGAAGGATTTAATGACCAGTTACACCCCCTCAATTGTTCAGGTTTTTATCTTTTTGTAAACTGTTAACACAGTGAGAAGGGCAATTAAAGATGGTGTGATTATGAAAATAATTCACTTTGCAAGGAAACCTACAACCATCCTTTAAGGTCTCAATTTAATAGACCCAAAAGCTGGCAGCAGATTCAGTACACAGACGGCTGACCTATAAAATATGGCATGCCCTACATATGATTTGGGAAGACCTTAGAACAACTGACACAAGTTAATTAAAAAAAAAAAGTTTAAGAAATGACCTTCATACTCTTTTTGAAAATTGATAGTTTAGAAACAGGAAAATGTGCTACTGTTATTGAACAGTTCTGTGGATTTTTGTTTATTTCACAAATCAATAGAAATATGGGCTTTCACAAGAGGCTCACCATCTCAATTAAGAATAGTTACCTCACTCTCCAAAATTCCTCATTTCTTTTCAATTTAATTCTTCCTGACCCACATCCAACCCTGCTAACCACTAATAAATTTCTTGTTACTATAGTTTTCTGATATCTAGAACATCGATGGAATTACATAGCATATAGCCTTTGAGGCTGACATAAGTTATGCATAAATTTTCTGGATATAATTTCCATTAAATACATTTAACAAATACATTTTACTTAACTGTGTGTGTGTGTGTGTGTGGGTGGGTGGGTGGGTGGGTGTGCTTCTGCATGTTTGTATGTGTGTGTGTGTGTGTGTGAATGTGTGGGTGTGTTTCTGCATGTTTGTACGTGCGTGTGTGTTTCTGCATGTTTGTGTATGTGTGTGAATGTGTGGGTGTGTTTCTGCATGCTTGTACGTGCGTGCGTGTGTGTGAGTGTGTGTGTGTTTCTGCATGTTTGTATGTGGGTGTGCACACGTGGGTCACAGTCTCAGGTAATGGTCATAGGACAATTTGTAGGTACTGGTTCTCTCCTTCCAACATAAAGGATCTGCAAATCAAATTCAGGTCATCAGGCTTGGTGGCAGGCATCTTTATCCACTGAACCATTTTGCTAGTCCCTGTCTTACATTTTTTAAGCACATTTTTAATTGTGAGAAAGTCCAGTGTTATAATTCTTAAAAACCATAAATTCAACACTATTATATTAGTGTCACATCTAAAAAATATTAGTCTAACCCGAAGCTACAAAAATCTCCTTCATTTTCTTCCAGGAATTTTATATTTTAGTTAGAAATTCAGTACCACAAGTTTATATCTAAAACTTGGAATTACATTGGGTATGGCACAGGTACAGATGAAGCATTTGGGAGGCAGAGGCAGGCAGTTCTCTGAGAGTTCGAGGACAGCCTGGTCTACAAAGAGAATTCCAAGACAGCCAGGGCTGTTATACAAAGAAACTCTGTCTCAAAAAAATAAACAAACAAACAAAAATCTAATCTAACTATGCTGGGGAAAATGAATCGGAAGGAGATGAAAAACATGGGGAGAGCAATCACATGACACTGTCTACACTAAGATGATAGCAGTGTCAACAGACAATCTGAATAAAACCAGTTAGCCTGAGGTCTAAGAGGAATTTTCCAAACTATCCACTACTTTTCTATTATTTATCCATCTATTATCTTTAGTAGTATAAACAGGAATTTCAGAACGGCATGTATGGATCATGCTCATAGATAATCGAGTGATTAAAAAATACATCATTAGAAAGGTGGTGCTGGGGTGGAGCTCAGTGTAGAGTCTGTCTAGGAGGGGTAATGAAGAGACACTTCCATTTATATTGTAAACCACATAATAAACAAAATGCATACTTATTCTACTATTATATATTTGTGCTAGTAGTTTTGAAACATTACAAAAGTTGTTTTGTTATATAATATAAGCCTTTATATCAAACTGCATCTAAACACTGAGGATATTTTTGAATGATAGCTGCAAAAATTTTATTGACTAATGATGGAAAAACATTACTATTATTCATTTGCTGCTATCTATAATTTAGTATGCAGAAATGCATTGCTTATGGGCACACATACAAAAAGACAGTGATAATAACATTGCATGGTTCTATAAAAACCCAAAATATTTATTTAGAGAGCACTGGTAAGTATCATAAAACTCATGGTTCTATAAAAACCCAAAATATTTAATTTAGAGAGCATGGTAAGTATCATAAAACTTAAATAGAAATGTAACTTAGAAACAATATATTTATTTCAAAATAAAGCTTCCAATTACCGCTCATCAGCATTTCAAAAATAGAAACCTTTCCTTAATTTCTTAGTACTTACATATAGTATTCAACTTTTTATTTCACTGTGAAAATCTTAAGGTCTGTATATAACTTTCCTAGAAGAACTCAGACCACTATACTGAAAAATTTATTGTACAAAACAATCCTAGTGGCAGACTCATAGCAACATGTTGTAGGAAATCCTTACCAATTTTTCATCAACTGTTATAAGCTGTGTATCTTGAGTTTGGTCCTGTGCCAGCTTCCATGTGGATGCGCTCAACAACCTGCAGTGCAAGACTTGGAGTTAAATAATGATCTTTGCCATGAAGAGAGAGAAGCAGACAGACTTACATAAACATGCTACTTTAACAGTATCTGTCTTCTTAAAAATCAAAATGAAAGGAAAGGAAAGGAAAGGAAAGGAAAGGAAAGGAAAGGAAAGGAAAGGAAAGGAAAGGAAAGGAAAGGAAAGGAAAGGAAAGGAAAGGAAAGGAAAGGAAAGGAAAGGAAAGGAAAGGAAAGGAAAGGAAAGGAAAGGAAAGGAAAAAGAAGATGGCACAAAAGCCCTTTCTCTCCCCAATTAGTTGTGTCTGCTGAGTTGTTGGCAGACTCTCACTTGACAGTTCACAACAGGCGGAACTTTCCGTCAGTCTGCAGACTCTCACAGAAAGGCCACACCAATGACAAGAGCTGGACTGCTGCTCTCTACGAGGGTACAGTGTTGGTTTGTCAAGACAAGGCAAAAGCATGCAAAATACTATCAACTGTTCTGGAATGCCGATTCCTAAATGACGGCATCAGGGAAGGGGAGTCCGCAGTTATAGGAACAAGCTTCTTCACTCTCAATCTAGAAGCAATTTAAACAGAAATTATTTGAACGATTACTTTAACTAGTGTTAGTCTAGTCCACTATCTTGTTCACAAAACTGAAAAGAGTCTGAATATTGAAACAGAAATATTAGGTTGGAAGTAGGGCACAAAAGCAATTCCTTTCATGACTTCTTTTTCCTTTGACTTAAGTCTTAAACACTCTAGCTAGCCTTGAACTACTTTACAGTAGATAAAGCCGTCCTTGAGCTTCTGGTACTCTTACTACCATACTACCGTGCCAGTTTCTGTAGTAGTGGGGACTGATCCAGGGTTTCTGCACTCTCCGCAGACATTCTACAGGCTGAGTTACATCTCCAGGCCCACAATTTAATTTTTTTTTATAAGAGAAAACTTTTAAGATGTGTTATATTGCAATGAGATCAAAAGATTCTAACTTTTTCTGGGTTTGGGAGGGTTATTTTTTCCGTGGCTTTTCTGTTTTTGATATGCATTCAGACTATGCAGTCCTGGCTAGTCTTGAACTTGCTATGTTGCCCACACTGCCATTAAACTGAGAGATCTCCTCACTTCTGCCTCTAGAGAGGTAGAATTAAAGATGGGCATCACCATGGCTAGCAGGATGCTAATTTTTATTTAAAATAATACATCCATGTATTTAATTTCATAAAAATTGCCTACATAAAGGATCATATGTAATATATATTTGTATAGGCTATATGCTAAATAAACAAATATGCAGGAGAAGAAAATGTTCTCTAGTTCCAAATATTTAAGTAGCCAGAGTCAATTATAAACATAACAATAATAATTATACCCATGAAAGAGTGTAGCATAGTGGTAGTGCATCTGCCTTGGAAGCTCAAGGCCCTGATTTGAAATGCAGCATTTCTCCTAACCCTAAGGAATATACCTACAGTATATAATCTTTTAAACCAAATGTACTATAACATAATATTAGATAGCAAGCAAGGAGAAAGTATTTACAAGACAGTAAAGACTCAGTTTCCAAAAGGGCAAGACCAATACACTGAATAATTCCCAAGTCTACAAAGATTTAGCAGCAAAAAAATAAAACAAAATAAAAGCAGGGAATGAACACATTAGTATTTATCTATTTATAAATGACCAATAAGTAAATGAAAATGTTCAAGATTACTAAGGATTAGGAAAATACAAGTCAAAATACAACAACGTGCTACTTCATATCCTTTTGGATAGTTATAAACAAACAGACCATACTCATGGACAAGAACACAGAGAAACTGGGATCTCTGTGGAATCTAAGATGGTACAGAACTGTGCAAAATAACATGGTGGTATCTTAAAAAAAATTAAACACTGGGTTATCATTTGATGTGACCATCCCATTACTGAATATATGTCCCAACAAATGAAAGTGGTATCTTAAAAAGATCTTTATACACCAGTGATCCTAAGAGTGCTACACTGTTAAAAGCAAAAACTAAGACAGCATTGAGAATCAATTAACCACTTACATTTTTGTAATGGACCAATCATAGTTCCAGATATCTAAAGTATTAATATTATTAATTCTCGGCCCAAAGGATAAGTCTCTGCCAGCTATGTTTGTAATTATTGGCTACCATTATTAAAGTATACAACTCACTTACTTTTGTGTGGGTGTAAATTCACTGAGAGAGAGAGAGAGAGAGAGAGGGAGAGGGAGAGGGAGAGGGAGAGGGAGAGGGAGAGGGAGAGGGAGAGGGAGAGGGAGAGGGAGAGGGAGAGGGAGAGGGAGAGGGAGAGGGAGAGGGAGAGAGGAAGGAAGGAAGAAGGAGAGAGTGCGTATGAGTGATTGAGTGAGTGAGTAAGTGAGTCTGTCTGTGTGTGTGTATGTAACTGGGAATTGAGGTCTTATTTCTAACCCTGGCTTTACAATTTCCTAGCTCTCTGTGAGCAAAGCATTTTACCCATTTCCAGATGCCACTCTTTATGTTTCTAAAAAGACTGATTGCTCTAACACTTCTAATAATGACAGTCTACGTGATTCCAGTAAGTACAAATGCATACACTTCTAATTTGTTTGAAGAATTCTCTATATAATAATAATAGTCTCTACATAATAACTCATGAAATATTTTCCTTAAACATCTGCAGTTACAACTTCAAGTTTTCTTATTCATATCTTAATGGATAACCACTTGGGTTATTTTGCAAAAATAAAGCACCAATGTAAATGCTTTTGTCCAGACAGGATTTCAGCTCATTTGGGAAAATACCCATGTAAAGAACAGCTAATCTTATGATAATACTACTTTTTAATAAACTTCCATATTTTCCACTGCTTTCTAATGTGGCTGGACCACCTTGCATTTCCACTAAAAATAAGTCAGGCTTTTCCCCCCTATTCTAGTTAGTATTTGATTATGGTTATTGTTTTAGCTATCAGTCATTCTAATAGGTGTACAGTGCTATCTCACTGTTATTAGCACCTTGCTCACAGTCCAGACGGTTTATTTTTAATTTTTTTTTACTTCTTATTAGAGTGTGTGCATGTAGGGTGGTGGTACATGGGCCAAGGCATGCATATGAAAGTCAGAGAATAACTTTGTGGACTATCTCCTACCTGTACTGAGATCACTAGCCTTCATGTGACAAGTGTCTTTTCCACCACCCCCTTCTACATAACCCAGGATGGCTTCAAAATTACCATCCTCCTGTCTCAGCCTCCTTAGTGGTGGGATTACAGGCCTGTGTCATCATGCCTTATTGTCTTCCAAATTCTTTGTGAATTGTAGATAATGATCTTTCAAAGATGAGTGTATTGAAAATATTTCTTTCATGCTGTAGTGTCTTTTCATTCTTTTTATAGTATTACCTCATAGGATACAAATTTCTTATTTTACTTTGTTAGACAAGGTTTCACTGTATAGTTCTTGCTAGCCTGGAGCTCACTATGTAGACCAGGCTGGCCTTGAGCTCAAAACCAATGAAGTATAGCTTCCACATTTTTTTTTCTTTGATGGACCATGAGAGTTTTATGCTTTTCTAATATCACCATGAGTGCACATTTGTGAATCTACTTGACTTCCTTCATCGGTGGTTCATGGTTTTCTTCATTTAGACTTTCTAAATACTGGGGTGCTTGATTGTTTTGACATAGCAACTTGCCCAAGCAGGATCTCAAGTGATCTTCCTGCCTCAAGGTCTCAAGTAGTTGAGAATACAGGCACATGTCCCAACACCCAGCTTATAAATACTGATTTTAATGTTTCAAAGCATACAGAGCATATTTAACATAGAGCAGACAGACTTCCCTGCCAAAATCTGCTTGAATTCCAGATTTGTGAGCAGGAAAAAAAAACTGAATACAGTTTTATAAACTTTAAAACTAAGCTAGTAATTTCAAGACCAGAACTTATTTGTTTGTCCTGCGTATAAAATTGCTAATCTTATAGGCACCTTTAAAGAATGAATTAAACCTGGCCTTTGATCAGAACCCATTGTGCTTGT
The DNA here is from genome assembly GCF_037038515.1 of Microtus pennsylvanicus. Classification (NCBI taxonomy): domain Eukaryota; kingdom Metazoa; phylum Chordata; class Mammalia; order Rodentia; family Cricetidae; genus Microtus; species Microtus pennsylvanicus. The sequence goes on along the minus strand of NC_134584.1, from coordinate 37,369,785 downwards.
TTTCAACTTAAAACTTTTCAAATCTTTTAGATGCTCACTTGTACAAAAACAAAATCTGAATAAGAGTAAACTTCTTGACCCAAAGTACAAATAATACCCCACTTTGCAGAAAATTAACCTTGTCAAGTAAAAATAATTTAGTCAACGTCCCCCTATCTGTTGTGATAGATAAAAATGTGGCTCTAAATATCTTTGACACTCCTTTTTGACACCAGCAGCATGAGGCCATGTCCCTCCTCAGTGAGTTCTGAGCTACCTGTTGAGGAGAATGAAGCTATGTGTATTACAGGAAAGGGTATGAGAGATTAGCAGTTTCTTCTTTCAATTTCTTGGGACATTAATTCTTGGGGTGTGTCACTCTTGGAACCCAGAGATCATGATATAAAGATCGGTCCATGTAAAGAAGAGGAACTGACGTCTAGTGTCACTTCATCCAAGAACATGATTTCTGTTCAACATTTAGTTAAACTATCAGAGGACACACAGCACAGAGCAGACACACTCTTATCTCCTTTGGTGAGGAATCAGCAGTACTTATCCAAAAATTTCTGCAAATAACTAAATATCACTTTATAAAATTAAAGCTAGGCTAGTAATTTCAAGAAAAGAAGTGATCCACGGTGTACGAAATAAAATTCCTAATCTTGCACAAATCTCTAGGAATTAGTCCTTAGACTTTTATTAGAACCCATTGTGTTTGTTTCCAACTTCTTACAAACTAAGTTAACCCAAATTCACATTAAATCAGAAAGTATTTAGTTCCATGTTAAACCATAGGAAAATATTACTGAGACTCTAATAGAAATGACAAAGTATTAATCTATGTTCTCCATATCACAGTAATTATCTTGGACCTGAAATGTGTTGATATGTTAATTACCCTCAAATAATGATCTTAAATTTTCTCACATAGAATTTAAATCAACATAGCAATTTTAAATTGCCTTCAGCAAATTTTCTCTAGAAAAAAGCAATAATCAATTACTCATGAGCAAATTAAGGATAATAGGATTAAAGAGTACAGCAAAATGGCTCAATGGGTAAAGATGTTCAATTCCTGGAATCCGCAGAGTAGACGGAGAAAACCAATTCCCACAAGTTGTCCTCTGGCCTTCATTTGTTCACCTTTTGTGTGTGTCTCAAAATTGTGTGTGTCTCAAAATTATCAAGAGACCATTTTAATATTCTGGGAAAATATACAGAATAGAATAAAAGGAAAAAAATTAAGATCCTGCAAGAGCTTTAGGTTCAAAGGAAATAACAGTGAAAATATTTCATTTGTACTCCTTTCATCAAAACTACCTTATAATTCAGATTTATTACAGTAATTTCTATCGCTGAGTACTTATTACTAAAAACTGTCAGCTGGTCAAATCAATAAATTGTAAATATCATCTATTCATAGGTGTCTTTTTTCTTATTCCTATGTTTAAGAAAAACTTGTGATAAGATCTAAAATAATATAATACAAAGGATATCACAAGATCTAAATTCAACAATCTAAGCACCTACCACAGAAAACTACAGGGGGGAAAACAACCATATAAACCTGACATGAAAGAAGAAAAAGGGGGGCAAGGGCGGAGGGATGGTTCAGCAGTTAAGAGCACTTTCTGTTCTTTCAGGGTACTCGGGTTTGGTTCTGAACACCCACATGGCTATAACTTAGTTTGAGAGGATCTAACATCCTCTTCTGCCCTCAGGGACACCAAGCACACACAGTGTGTACACACACACAAACACACACACACACACAGAGGCAAAGGTTTTACAATAAAGGAAAGGTGAACGTTTGAAGAGATAGTTGGGTTTAATCTGGCCAAAGCATGACACAACATATCCAAGTATTGAATATGTTGATCTACTAATTTATGAATTTTTATATAGCAACAAAAATAAAATTATTCCCTAAACAATACAACTGTACAAGTCATACAACAATAAATGAAAATAGCATTTCATCAACAAATCATGAGGTTTCCATAGAATCACAACCTCCAGTAGCATCACAGGTGTCTCAGTTGACCAAAGTACATTCTACAATGTTTGTCCAATGAATAAATCATCAGTGCATTTCTCAGAATTTCTTCCCATAGTTAAGTGATATAAAATTGTAAATATTTAGATGAAGTTCTAACTATGTATAAGATCTTTATAAGCAAAATTAGAAAACTCTAGTAAAAGAATGCTTAAAATATCTAAATAACAAATACAATATGCTTTATATTCATAAGCAGATACATGATATTGCTTTTCTTGGGGGTGGGGGGTTGGGTTTTTTTGGTTTTTTTGAGACAGTGTTTCTCTGTAGCTTTGGAGCCTGTCCTGGAACTAGCTCTCGTTGAGCAAGCTGGCCTCGAACTCACAAAGATCCGCCTGCCTCTGCCTCCCGAGTGCTGGGATTAAAGGCATGCGCCACCACTGCCCAGCCATGATATTGTTAAAAGATCAGTTCTTTCCAAATTATTCTAAAGATGTAACAATCCCTATCAAAATCTTACTAAGTTACTTTTAAGACATTAGTAAACAAATCCAGACTTTCATATTCAAAGACGTAAGATCCAAACTGCTAATACAATGCTGAAAGAAAATTAAGAAAATCAGGAGACTGATTGTGGAACTTAAAACACATCTGCATGTGGCAATGAATACACAAAGATAAGTGACTCAACATAGCACAACTAATAGCCCAGAAATAGACTATTTATATAGAATCAACTGACTTTTGGAAAAGGAGAAAAGGTAATGCAATAAGATGGGGGAAAAAAATCTATACAGTGACTTTAATACTGTATCTGTCAGTCTGTCATGTCTGTGTGGGCACGTGGCAGCCAAAGGTTGGCACTGGGCTTCCCCCTTCTATCATTCTCCACTCCATTATCTGAGAAAGGTAGCAGGTAGCTCACTGAACCTGAAGTTCACAAATCAGCTAGATAGCAAGCAGGCCCATCTCTGGGGATCTTCCTGTCTGCACCTCCCCAGCACCACAGTTAGAGGCTCATGCCGTCACCTCTGACCTTTATCATATGAGATCTGGGAATGTGAACTTGGGCCTTTGTACCTGTGCAGCAAGTACTGTACCCACTGAGCCTTCTTCCTATGCTCCATACACTGACCTTAAACCTTTCACCAAAATTTTCTGAAATAGACCAAAGGACTAACATTAAGAAGCAAAAAAAAATTAGGTGTTCTTACGGTAGGTACTGAGTTTGTAGCTACCAAAACTATGATTCATGACAAACAAAAATGGGTCAATTGTATTTTATTAAAATGAAAGCTACTGTAGTATAAAAATCACTGTCTTTAAAAAAATCAAATGAAAAGCTACAAACTAAGAGACTGTATTTGCAAAACATCTACCTCAATAAAAAAAATGCACCCATCATACACAACCATCTCAAAAATTTCACTAAGAAAACAACCCAATTAAGAAGTAGGCAAGAGCCGGGCGGTGGTGGTGCAGCCTTTAATCCCAGCACTTGGGAGGCAGAGGCAGGCGGCTCTCTGTGAGTTCGAGACCGGCCTGCTCTACAAGAGCTAGTTCCAGGACAGGCTCCAAAACCACAGAGAAACCCTGTCTCGAAAAACAAACCAAAAAAAAAAAGAAGAAGAAGAAGAAGAAGAAGAAGAAGAAGAAGAAGAAGAAGAAGAAGAAGAAGAAGAAGAAGAAGAAGAAGAAGAAGAAGAAGAAGAAGGCAAAAGATGTTATGAGACATCTCATCAAAGCAGACATACAATGAGGCAGGATGATTCATGTTCTTATCCCAGACCTCGGGAGGCAGAGGCAGGAAGACTGCAATGACTTAAAGCCAGCATGATTTGCATACCCAGTTGCAGACCAACCAGGACTACACAGTAGGATCCTATAGTTTCAAACAATAACAACCACATAATAATTCAGCACATATGAAAAGGTGGTCCACATCATATGTCAATTGGCAATCACAAGTTAAAATTCAAACAATAGTGGAGAAAAATGGAACTGCAGATCTAGAATAACTACATAGTGAGTTCCAAGCCAGCCAGGGCTATGTAGAGACTCTGTCTCAACAAAACAATATAAAACAAAACAAAAAACAGCTAAATTTCAAAGCACAGATCACACTAAATGCTGGCAAGGTTGAGAAGATCAGGAAGTCTCATTCATCACTGGACTACAAAATGGTACAACCACGTTGGAGGCATATGTGGCAGTTTCTTACAAAGCTAACACAAGAACAATTATGTATCTGAGCTACAAGCTCAACGTCTATACAAAAACATGCAAAAATATTCAAGAAAATAAAAGTAAACAAACAAAACACGTTTAAGATACAACAGTCTAGGCTGGGTCTGGAGGTGCACCCCTTTAATCCAGCATTCAAGGGGCAGAGGCAGGCAGCAACTTGGTCTACATATTGAGTACCAAGACAGATATGCTAAATAGTGAGACCATATCTCAAAATTCAAAACACACATGAAACAAAATAAAAAAAATCTTTGTGTTCATCATAGAAGTTATTATTACTAAAACAAACAGAAAGCACAAGAATTGGCAAAGGGTGTGGGGGAGTTTATTCACTACAGCACCATGGAAAAGAGTACAAATGAAGTTACTGCAGTATCCAACAACTTTATTTCAGAATATACACCAAAGACACTGAAAACAGAAATTCGAAGACATGCTTGCACACTCAAAAACTGTAACAGCATTAATCACAAATGGTTGAAGGGTGCAAACAATTCCAGCATCTATTGACAAGTCAGTGGATAGACACAACGTGGTGAAGAAACATAACTTTGCCCCAAGGAAGCAGATTCTGGCACTTACTACAAAAGTGATGAACCTTGAATCCACTGTGGGAAATGAGACAAAGCAATTGCAAAGAAAACATGTATGTTTCAAGAAGCACCAAAGCTCACAGTGGCTGCCAGAGGCTGGAAGGTTGAGAAGAAACATCAGATAATGGGCCAGAGTTTCCACTGGGGTTATGAATAGTTCACAAGAGGACAGTGTTGACAGTGGTAGCCTTTTGTCACAATAACATAAACATACAAGATGCTAACTCACACTTGAAACAAACAGAAGAGTTTATTTTCTTTGTGAATATTTTATCACAATGAAAATTTGAGAGACCAGCCATGGTGATGTATTTCTGAAGCCCCAGCACTTGGAAGGCTGAGGAAAGAGAATGGTGCATTCAAAGCCAGCTGGAGCTACACAATTAAAACCCTGTCAAAAAGAAAAAGTAAGAACTGTTGAGCCATAGTTTATCCTCATAAAGAGAAAGGCTCACTAGAGGTTTCCAAAGTTGTAGACTTGTAACTTTGCCTAGAGAAAGTCTCTTCACATATGCATGTAGAAATACTATGTCTGTATATATTAACCACTCAGCTCACAAAAGTTTAGAAGTCCAGATTGAGCTGCTGAACTTCACAATAATTATTCATTTGTGCTGCATTATGTAGCAAATTTTCCAAAATTATACACTTTTGAAAAAAATTATACATTTTAGAAACTTCTAGTGTCTGTGTAACAAAATATGGTCATGCTTTTTTGACCATATGTCCCACCAATTGCCACCCTTACTATTTTTTAGACCTTGGGCTAGCACCAGTGTTCAACACACATTTCACATAGAAATAGTTGCTAATGCTGAATCTTTCTTTACTTAATAGATTTATAAACAAACACGTGAAAGCAATTATTCTTACAAGACACTTAAAAAAACTGTAAGGGACAAAACAGAAGGGAAAGTAGGCCTAGGGAGTCAGTGATTTCTCTAGGCAGACCAGTAACTACTGGACATTTTAAGTTACCCATTTTACTTTTAGGCACCAAAATAAAAAAAGATTCACTATTAAACATAAAAATTTTATTCACAACAGAAACAAAATTAATCAATTTGTATATATTTATTTTCATTGCCACATAAAAATTGGTAAGTACTTATACCTTAAGATATTCTAAACACACTTCAAAAATAGGGAAAGAAAGATTTCACAAGAGATTTTTTTGCAAAGAGGGAGACATTGGAAAAAGAGGCTTAAGGTAACAAACACAGATACAACATTTAACAAACTCCACAAGTTAATATCATAACTGATATAAATTTGGTAAAGCATGTCTGAAATGCTATGATAAACAGATTTGTATTTAAGACTCTTAAGTAAAATTTCATGAACTTCCTTTGCCATAAAATTGAAAGCAATTTTCTTTAGCCTCTAACCACAAACAGGTAACTATTTAGTTCTCCTCTTAAAGTACTAAAAAGTTTGTTCTTTTATGAAAAAGTTTTTAAAACTTAAACTTTATTGTAAATTACCTTAAGATAATTATCTTTGTAAATTCTTTTTGTCTTTTTTTTTTTAATGTCAGGCAAAGGTCCCTTTTAAGAGCTAGCAATTCGAACAGTCTTTGATGTTACAATAATCACATAGACACCTTGTCTTCAATAACCAAATCCACAGCTTCCCCATATGAAGGAGCATGCTGTAAACTAATGTGATTTTTGCAGGGGAGTTAGACAGTAAATATAGGCTTTCACATTACTTTTCATTTGTGTGGGAAAGGGTGTGTACTTGTGTGCAGACGCGCTAGCCCTATGTGTATATGTGGGAACCAGACAGAGGTTGTTGTATGTTGCTCTCCACCTTACTTTTTAAGACAGGGTCTCTCTAGGGGGCTGGAGAGATGGCTCAGAGGTTAAGAGCATTGCCTGCTCTTCCAAAGGTCCTGAGTTCAATTCCCGTCAATCACATGGTGGCTCACAACCATCTGTAATGAGGTCTGGTGCCCTCTTCTAGCCTTCATAAATACACACAGACAGAATATTGTAAACATAATGAATAAATAAATAAATATTTTTTTAAAAAAAGACAGGGTCTTTCACTTCACTGGCATCTTGCAGCTTATCAGTTAGACTAAGCTGACTGGACAATGCCTCGAGATCTCCTTGTCTCCATTCCCTCAGCCTGGGATTACAGACATGTGTGAAAAGGTATGGATTGTACATGAGTGCTGGGGATCTGATTTCAGGTCCTCATGTTTTGCACGGCAAGTGCTTTACTCAGTGAGTCATGGGAAACCCTTCCATAGCTTCACATTCTAGTATACTTTTCTGCCAATCATGTCCTATGTTCTAAAAGTCCCTTCAGTATTTCTCGATCTACTTTAGGATTTCATTGGCATTGTTTTTAAAAGCCAAACTCCTAGCAGGGGAGCAGGGGCTGTTCCTAACACTTTGGCTGGCTCTTGGGAACTTATTCCTCAAACTTGGTAGCCTTATCACAAGGGGAGGAGCTTAGTCCTACCTCAACTTGATAGGCCCTTTCTGCCCCTTTCTGAACAGAAACAGAGGAGTGGATGGGGGTGGGTAGTGCAGAGAGGAGGTAGAGGGAAAGAATGAGAGAATATTTATATCTACTTTATCTCCTATCATAACTAAGGAAAACTATAACTTCAACTCCATCAAAGACACGCCCCCCAAAAGGATATAATATTACCGAAGTTAACAGAAATGCATTGTAAGCAACTTCTAAAACTCTAACAGAGACATCTTGCTGCCTGGACAGTCACCTGAATCTCTTCAGTAACATTGCGGGCATCAGTCTTCCACCTACTGTTCCATAGTATCCAGTCAAACAGTTCAGGCAAAAGCAGTTTCTTGCCCAAATGGCTAACAAACTCCATAAGGAGCCTCTTCGATGCCCATCATCCTCTTAAAGTAATTGGTGTTGCCAGGAGCAGATGTGTCTCGTTGTTATGAAAAGTCCTAAGTTCTTAAACATTTTAAATGCCATATTTTGAAGGTATTTGAAAGATTTGAAGAATCCCCATCTAACTGAAATATATCTCTACATATCTAGAAAACCTAGCTAAGATGACTATAAGCTTGACTATTATAGATGACTATCTATTAGCCTAAAATTCTAAATTATATATTACATTTGTAAATGAGCTGTACAAACACAATACCTTACTCAAGAGCAGAAATATATATATAATAAAATTGACCTTAAATCTGTATCAATAAGCAAAGATCCCTATAAATACAAAATACTAATCCCTATAGCTTTAAATGTAAACAAACATTTATAAACAATATTTGGGAATTTGGAAGTAGTTCTCTCCAAACTGCTTCTGGCTTTTTGTTGGGCAAAGTATTTTGGGGGGTGTTCACAGCAACTTTCCAGGGGGTCTTGGTCCACCAAACCACATTAGCCTGGAAGTAATCCACAGCATCTCATCTTCTGTGGAAACAAAACTGAACCTCTTTTCCAAAGCAACAAATCCTTAGACCCAAATTTTGAAGTCAAGATACCTTTATGTTGGTTTATCTTAGCAGTCTGTAGAATCAAATATCTCTCTTCAGTCAAAAAAATTCAAAGAAAATACAATAATATACATAATCTAGACTCTCTGTGTATATTCCATCTTTGAAGTTTATTTCTCCTTTACTTTTTCTACAAGTTTACTCTGTCTCTTTAAAGATTTTGTTCTTCTTTTTATAACTCTAATTGCTCTTTTTCTTCTCTCTCCCAAGCCTACAAACATTTATCCAACACTATGATCCATTTAGAGGGTTTTTTTTTATCTGATCAGAAGTGTCTTTTTTCTTTTTCTTTCTTTTTTTTTTTTTGCTAAGCAGGCATGGCTAAGGCCAAGAAGGCCCTGCCTGTTGGCTCTGCCCAGTCCAACATGGAGGAAGCATGTTTACTGCCTCTGAGACTGCCTGGTGAGAGCCATCCTCACCACCTCAACCCTGGGAAGCATGGTGCAGCATATAAACCCTTTTTATCTGAGTAAAAGCTAAATCTGTCATGCAGCGCAATGTACAGCCTGGAAATATCTCTATGTATGGCAACGGAAATCCGCCATGCTCTCCTGCCTGTGTCCGCCGCTGAGCAGACTCGATCCTGCCACCTGCCCAGGCAGGGAGTAGCTACTTTCCTCCCAACTCCGAGTGGGCACATAAGCATCCAAACCTGAAGTGGGTGGTGGGCATCAACCCCACAAAGGAGCCAGAGCTGTTTCTGTAACTAGCACAAATCAGGAAGCCTTCCCTTAAAGAAACCACATAGTTCTTGCCACTAAAGCTGAGTTTGGAAACCTCTTAAAGGAGCCACGTCTCTGCTTGCTGCCAGCAAACAGAGCAAGAAACTGTGTTAAACTCTGGAGTGTGTGTGTGTGTGTGTGTGTGTGTGTGTGTGTGTGTAGAATTCCTTTTCAAACTCTCTCAGGTTTTTATGTGGATATAGTCAACCATGTCACAGAAGGACATCCCACACCAGTATTTCATTTGAACTATTAAACATTTGTTGCAGGTATCAATTTTCCTTGTTACACAAGGGCTTGTTTTTAGTTTCAAGTTTCACAATTCTAGGGCTCACAACTGGAACCTCAAAAGCCTTTCATGGTGTGCTAGTTAATGTTTTGTTGTTGTTTTTAACTTGACACAAGCTAAGGTTGTTTGAGGGAAGGGAACCTCAATTGACAAAATGGTCATTCGTGGTGGCCCATCAGCATGTTGGTAGGATTTGCTGAAGGAGATGGAAGCAGAAGAATCTCTGTGAGTTCAAGGCCAGCCTGATCTATATAGCAAGCTCCTGAACAGCCAGGAAAACCTCTCTCAACAAACAAATACCTCCATAAGACTGATCTATAGGTAAGCCTGTGAGAGGTTTTCTTTATTAATGGTTGATGTGGAAAGGACCAGCACACTGTGGGTGCTGCTACCCCCGACAGGAGGTATACATACCTGGGGTATGTATATAAAGAAGCAGGCTGACAGACAGGAGAAGCAAGTCAATAAGCAGCAATCTATGGCTACTTCCTCAATTCCTGCCTCCAGATTGCTGCCTTGAGTGGCTGTTGTAACCACTGAGTGGTTGCTCAGTGATCAACCTGTGAGTCGTGAGCTGAAATACCTATTTTCTTCTCAAAGTTGTTTTGGTTATAGTGTTGTACCATACCAACAGAAATTCCACTGGAGAGATGTGGTGCTTAAATCAATCCTTACAAGACCCTTTCAAACATGCAGGAATGCGGGAACCTTGTCTTTCATTGCCATCATGTTTAACTACTTTAAGTTCATAATGGACAAGATTACAATTAAAGTCATATTTCATTTCAACAGGAAAACAGTTATCTCCTTTACAACTCTCTGAATGGCAAGGGTATGCTGAAGGCTATCACTAGGCTGAGCTTCCAGGCCATGCAGTTCCAGGACTGCCAGTTCATGCCAGTGGACATGAAGGAAGCACTAGAACAGCGATGGAGATAACCACACACTCCACGAGCCACCGAGCATTCAGCTCTGAGGGTGCAGCTCAGTGGTAGAGCCCTTACCTAGAAGGGACACCACCCTAGACCTATTTCTAGCAGTTGGGAGTTGGGTCTAAACAGGATTACTTAAGAGCTACTTAACACCTTTTACCAAAAATATACTAATCAACAATGAATGTTTTTGTATACTCCTCATAAAAGCTTACTCATTAGGGCTGGACAGTAATATTACATTTCTCCCAAGCATCTGCGGAGCTGTACTACTTACTGCCTTACCATCTTCAAAGTTAGTTAGGGCATGTGATGATGTTAGCCAGGGGAAAGTAAAAGAAAGTGACAAAAGTGGACAAGTTTAAGTCTACACGTGACTTAAGCTCCTTTTCCTCAGCTTTTTTTCCTGTCATAGTAATCAAAGGTGTCCACAAATGAGGACATAGAGAATGAAGTTCCTAACTGCCCCGTAAGAGACACAAAGCATAGTAACAAACCCTGACAGCTATAGCTTGATAAGCAATTGTCTGTTGATAATACTTCTCCAGGGAATGCCACATGAGCACTCAAGTTGCATGGTATCTGCGATATGCTGACTGTTTGAAGTTCAGTGTGATATTTTGAGAATTTACTATTTTCAAGTGAATCAAGATGTCACATTTTCCCAAGCTACATTTTGGTCTTAAGGGCAGCATAATTTAAGTTCTTAAGTCTTCCAAGCTCAAAAGACACCAAAAGCCATTAGATGACTGTTTCACAAAAGCTTTAAAGTTGCTGTTACAGCTTGTGGAGTTTACCTGTAAATTAAGAACTACCTAAGCCTAGGCATTTATCTGCAACTTTAAGAATTCCTACTTGCTGCTCCTCTCCCCTCCCCAGGGAAACTATGGGTTTAAAAAAAAAAAAACTTTATTTCTGCAATAAAAGCCACGGAGACCATATTTGCATCATAAATATATTTACAACAAACAGACCACAGCCAATATGCTGAAATGATAAATACTTTTTGAACACATTATGTTATCTTTTGGGACACCAATATTACATCAAAGATAAAACCAGTAGCTGCTATTTATTTACTCTTTAGATCAAAGATGAAGTTCTGTTGGTAGGCAAAATCTTGCATTTTGAACAAACCACTTTTCGAAAGTTGATGATCACATGATTAAAATGAATATATGTTTTAAAATACCATTAATTTCCTCTGTTCATGAAACAAACTGGAGAACAATCATCCAGTGACTCCAGCTAGTCCGTCATACCCATGTTAGAGCTCTAGATCTGCCACTAAACAGCAGTAAGATCTTGAAAACATGACTTCCAACTCTGCACTTCAATTTCTATACAAACAAGGTTAATAATAGCTCAGAGTTACTTGTAGAATTAAATAGCATGTTAAGTAATTGCATGTAATGCCTGGTCTAGAGAAACAAACGCTCCTTTCTTTCCCTCTAGTAACAAGCAAGGCAACCAAGAGGAAAGAAACCCCTACAAGACAAGTATCTTTTCCAGACTTGGCTTAAACAAACATGGCCAACTGACTTTCCTTTGTCCCCCACCCCGCCCCCCTGCCAGCTACAGGTGTGATCATATCCACTGTTCTATCTTCATTCCTTCCACATGGGCTCGTACAACAATCCCTTAAACCCAACTGTCTCTAATCTCTGCCAAAGCATCTTCCCACCTAATCAAGCAATTATACCGGATTATATCATTTTTTGCCTAAAACTCTTCATTAATTTACCTTTTCCCCCTCCTACCTTTACACACCACATTCCACGGGATTACAGGTGTGCACCCAATTTTATGCAGTGTTGCTGAGGATGAAACCCAGAACCCCTGCAAGTGAACTATGGCCTTAGCCTTATAATTTGTCTTTTAAAATTTAAATAGAGATGGCATAGCAAGACATTTCTTATTACTTCAAATGGTTTTAGTACTTGAGGGAGTGAGTTAGCTAGCTTGTTCAATACAGTCTTGGACATGGATATGGAGCCTGGCTGACCTCAAATTTAACAGCCTTCATCCCTTATAACTCTAGCAGCTAACCTAAACCAACACAAAGGTATCTTGACTTCAAAATTGGGGTCTAAGGATATATTGCTTTGAAAAAGAGGTTCAGTTTTTGTTTCCACAGAAAATGAGATGCTGTGGATTGCCTCTAGGCTAATGTGGTTTGACCAAGTAAGACCCCCTGAGAGGTCTCCCATGGGAGCAATAGCCCACGTGATCCAACATCCAGAATAGCTTCAAGGCAACTGGCTGAGACAACACAGCCTCATAGACTACCATAAGATTTAACCATTCTTCTAAATTTTGTCAGGATACCTATAAGATGACCAGCACCCACTAATCAGCAAGTAGTCTAGAGAACTATGCCCAAATTCCCAAAATATTTTTATGAATGGTTGTTTTCATTTAAAAGGGGGCTGGTTATTAATGGTTAATGGTCATAGTCAATCTCTTGAAATCTAGAAGACAAAGGGGTATATGATACAGAGATGAAAAAAGGTTGATTATTGAGTCCACTTTAATCCAAAAAGACAACTGTTAATCTCAAAATATTTTACATTGGTATGGATTTTGATTTATTAATACAAAATTAAGATTAATTTTATTATACTATATGTATATTTCTACTGATGTTTAAGGTATGTTTATGCAGCTTATTTAAAATGTTATGTACAGTTAAGAAATACAAATTAATAGTCATCTATAACAGTCAAACTTATAGTTACAATACTTAGGTTTTTAGATGCACAAGAATATAGTCCATATAGATAGGTAATCTTCAAACACTTCAAAGATCTACAGAATATGGAATTTAAATGTTTTAATAACTTAGAATTCTGTTGATGTGAGACATGATTGCTTCTAGCAGCACTCATCTACTCCTAAGAGGAGTCCGGGCACTGAAGACACTCCATTTGGAGCTTGTTTTCTTCTTGGCAAAACTGGTCCACTGGGCAAACTGCTGACAGTAAGCATGCTATACAATCTGTACAAGCAGGACACAAGGAAAAGTGACTGCTGAACCTTGCCAAGACATGGTAGGACAGTCTTATGAATTTTCCTGCTTTTGTAGTAAATGATCTGTCAGATCTATAGGCTGAAGATGGATGTCCCCATCAAGGTCTCTCACCTACCACATGGCTCCCTGCATGGGACAAGCTGCCCCTTGGGGCCCACTGCCTGCCACCACTTCGGGGACCTGTGGCATGGTCTCATGGCCCGCTGCCCACTTCAACCACTTGAAGATCCTCAGCATTTTACTTAACTAAAAGCCTAAGTCGGTGGCTTCTTAATTAGTTGTCAGCACTGTATATGCAACTTGATTCTAATCACAAATTTATTCTTATCAATATGAAAATTTTACTTTTTCCATTGATTTTTCATAATATTCCATTATTTTAAAGAAAATATTCACCTGAAGACGTTTTTTTAACTTTAAAACAGTTTTAGTCATGTTGACAAATACACATATAATAAAATACACTGGTATTTTAAATATGGAGTTCAGTGTTAGAACCCACATCTAGCCGCCCTGCATTCAATCTTTAACACAAAAACGAAAATGACAAAAATGAGACAAATAACATATTTTGAAGAGAAATGTGAAAGATCTGGCCAGTTAATACTAAAGTATAAAATAATACAGCTATCAAAAAGCCTGTTGCACTCTGCAGATCATAAATACCAAAGGGACAGGAACAGTAGGTAGCACCTGCCAGTAATCCTAGCACTTAAGAGGCCAAGGCAAAAAGAATCTCCAGCTATATAACAAGTTCAAGGCCCACCATGGTTACTTACTAGCAAAACCCTATTTTAAAAAAAAATGTATATGGAGATAGTAATTCCTACTCAGTTATCCAACATTTATTGAAACATCTATAATCTCTTACTCAAAATTGCTAGACTCAGTAGCCTTCAAATTTTTATAGTTACTGAAAACAAACCAGTGATGGTGCAAGCCTTTAATCCCAGCACTTGGAAGGCAGAAGCAGGCTGATCTCCATGAGTTTAAGGCCAGCCTGGTCTACAGTGAGTTCCAAGACAGACAAATCTACACAGAGAAACACTGTCTCAAACAAACAAACAAATAAAAATCATATACACTAATTGCATATCATGGGTTTGAATGCTCATAGAATTTTCTATGCTGCAGATACACACAAGATGCTTTATAGAGCAGAGACTATGTATACGCGCTAGAGCATGGCACCTGAAGGATGAAGTGAGACTGTCAGAAAATGCTTGCTCAATAAAACAGCCTTGTCCAGGTATTCTGTTTTCACTGTGCAACCAATGTCCCAAACCTGAGACAATTTAAAAACATTTAACATCATCTTTCTTTGGATCACTCAGACACTTAGCACCAATTACACTCACGTAGATAGTGACAACACTCCCCACAATTCTTTAATGTACCTATGATACCAAGGTTGGCTGAAACTATAAGTGAACAGACATGAATTTTCTGTCTTCCCAGATATGCCCACTGATGGTTTTCACTCTGTCTCTTCTCAAATTCTTTTTCATAAAATAACACAATAAAGTGTAACAAAATCTATGAAATTCATATATACCGTAAATCCTAGGATATTTTACTTTTCAAATGGTTATATGGCTAAAATACAAATGAACAAATTCAACTGAATAAAATTATGTGACCTACTTAATATAGTCGAAAACAAAATAACTTACAAATATTTGATCTTGAAATTCAAATTTTATTCTGTAGATTAGGTAGTCTGCTGTTCTAAAGTCTACATAACACAGCTAAGCAAGCTAATCATCATAAAAACAAAATATCACTTCACTATTAGAAATTCCAGGTTTCCAAAGTTTTCATTTTCATGAAAAAATTATTCTGTAAAAATCCAAATCCCACAAATAAAAAGATTTCTGATAGAATTCTACTTACCATGTATTAGTAATTACTATCTTAAGTCTACAATTACGGGGTATGTTGGCAAACACCTACAAGCTCAGCGCTTGAGAGGCAAAGGCAGGAGTTCAAGCAAGTTCAAGGCCAGCCAGCACTACAGAGCAGACCACATCTTCAAATAAGAAAGATAAGGCCTGCAATATTCAATAGTATAGAAAAGGCAAGATAGCCTATTAAACTAAATGTTTTATCTTTTCCTTCCAGCAATATATGCTATCATTATCCCTAATGGTTATATTTACAATCCAAAGCTCTGTAAGAATAAAATAGGGGCTATAGCTATGATTCAACAATTAAGACCACTTGTTGCTCTTGCTGAGGACCAGGTTCAGTTCCCAAGCACCCACATGCAGCTCACAACTATCTGACTCAAATTCCAGGGATTCTGACTCACTCTTCTGACCTCTGTAGGCACCAGGCACACATAGAATATACATACATATATGCAGGCAAGAAGCACACACACATAAAGTAAAATAAAATAAATATACTTTTTATTGTTGTTTTGTTTTTCAAGACAGTTTTTCTGTGTTGCCCTGGATGTCCTGGAACTTGACCAGGATGGCCTTGAACTCACAGAGATCTACCTGTCTCAATTCCCCAAGTGCTGCTGGGCCTAAAGGCGGGTGCCATCAAAGCCATTAATAGATATATTTTAAAGAAAAAGAAGAGAATATTCAGAATGCTATCCTTCTTATTGAAAGACAGCTAAACAGTGTTTTTTAAATTTCTACACTATTCCATAACCTAGTGACTCCAGAGACATACTCTGAAAACACATAATAACAAACAGTTCTAAATCCAATGATCTCAAGTCTAGAGGGATACACAGCAGTACAGGGAATCTCTAATCCAGTCATCTGAAACTCAAAGCTCCAAACTTTGAAATTATTTGAACATTAACATGCCATCACAAATGGAAAGTTCCACACTCTAACTTACGTGCGTAAGAAACAAAGTGAATTGTGTACTAGATAGACTGGGTCCTATCTCCAAGATATCTCATTATGTGTATGCAAATATTTCTAAAAAGGTTTTCAAAATGAAAAATATCTAGCCACAAACTCCTCAGATAGGAATATTCAACCTATGCTGGAAAGCAGGGCATGCTAGTAGGAAGCCCTAAACCACACAGATTGGCACTGACTCCAAACCTCTAGGTTCAACCTTAATGTGACTAACTGCTCCCTGAGGATGAATCTGTGAGCAAGGGTACCGGGGTAGGCAAGAGAGAGGCACACAAGCTTCAGGAGTTTTAGGAGGAAGGAAAGAAACAGTATAGAGAGACAAATTTAATTACAAAAGGGGGAAGAACTATGGAATTGTATGTAACTTAGAGTCACCAAAACAGTGTTAATGCATGGCTGAAGACTGGGCCAGAAAGAGGCTGTTAAAAATACAGATGCCACTGGGTTCAGCTGCATTTGCCTACCCCAGCACATTGGAGGCTACGGCTGGAACATTGTGAGTATGAGGCTAGCTTGGGCTACAGAAGTAATCTGTGTCAATCTGGGCTGTATAACCAGTTACTACTTAAAGAAAAGGAGAAGGGGTGAATGCCCAGGAATGAACAGAGGAATAGAAGATGAGAGCAGAAAAATGAAGAGAAGTTTGAACTTTATATTGTATGCAACTTGAAATGCAAATGGACACATCAAATGCAGACCAGTTGGAAGCTGAGTGACAGTTTCTTAGAATCATAAATGGAAAGAAAATGGAAGCTATATAAGAGAAAAATAAACATGAGAATTTAGTGACTAGGAGCTGGAGAAATGGCTCCAATGGTAAGAGGTTAGGGTGTGTGCATTATGCCTAATGACATGAATGCAGTCCCTGGGATGGAAGGAAAGAACTGACTTTTGCAAGTTGTCCTCTGACCTTGACACACATACTATGACATGAGTGCATGCACACCCACATATACATACAAATTAATACATGTATTTTAAAAAAATATATTGTAAGAAGTTATTGACTAATAAATGAGGCCTAAGAGAAAAGAGACAGGAATGAAACAAGTACCTAGCTTAGAAACCATCCAGGTACTGATGACAGTAATTAGGAAGGAAAGGCAGAGAGTGATAAAGGTATGATGTCATCAATTGTTCCAACTCCAGTGAGATCAAGATGCCATGCAAAGTCCTGTCCAGATGTGTCTAGATTTCTGGGAAGGCACAGAAAACACTGTGTTCGGTATGGACTAAAGTCTGTGGCAAAACTTCAAAGTTATTGCTGTTAAGTCTTTACCGAGGAGCTTCAAATGGAGACCCTCATTACCACAAGTCACTATTTCTCTGGTGAAGTACCAAATGATCACTAAATAGAATAATGTGATCATTGTGTCGCTTGTTTTTAAAGTATCTTTAGCTGCCCTCTGTAAATTGAATTTCTTGAAATTTCAGTGTAATACACTCAGTCTTTAGAAAGTCATGGTAGCTGACATGCTACAGTACTCGCAAACACACAAAAACTGTGGTTACCTGAATGGGGCTTGACAAGACTAGGCTCAAAAACATTTAGTTATAGACAGGGGAATGAATTCATGAGGCCCCAATCCAAAGGCACTCATATAGTCTAGGGCTGCTGGGAGAAAAGAAGCCATTGCCTTCAGTGATGTAATAACTGGTGAGTTACCCTGGTTAAACCCAGTGAATTGGAAAGCAAAAACAAAGACATGACAATGGGTGGATCAGAGGATGAACTATGGAAGGAGTCGGAAAAGGATAAAAGAGTGAAGTGAATGTGGCTAGAATGTATTATACACATGTATGAAACAGCTAAAGAATAAATAATGACTTTTAAAAGTCATGGTAGCAGGCTTGAGATAAAGATCGGTGGAAGAACAATTGCCCATCATGCACAAGGCACATTAGGTTTCAATACCTATAATGGGAAGGAAGGAAGGCACTCTGGATGAATGTTCAAGACTTCCATCCTTCAAATGGGAGGGACTCTGAAGGTTGAAGCATATAACTGTGCATAGACCAGAACACAAAACCAAGGAATGGTGCTATCCACTCTAAGGCTTTGTCTTTCTATATCAATTCAGGCAATGAGAACAGTGCCTCCAGAGTAACCACAGACTGTAAACCAGACCGGCCTCAAGCTTACAAAGATCCGCCTGCCTCTGCCTCCCAAGTGCTGGGATTAAAGGTGTGCACCACCACTGTCAGGCTCAATGTCTTTAACCAAAATTGTTGCTTGATAGTTTAAACTCAATGAATTTTTCTGGCTCTGTATCACTCACTACAAGCTTCCATTTTATTAAATGCCAACATTTGCAAACAGGAGCATATACTCTGAAATACTTTCTCTGCTTTCCCAGACTCTGGCATGTGAATTTCACTAGAGTTGAGAAACAACTCATTAAGAATCTGAAGATATAATGACTTCTGAAGTCAATTTAGATCACTTAAGTCCATTCAGCTATTCTAAAAATGCAAGAAATAGTATAATTAGCTTTTAAGGTAATTCATCCTAGGGCATCTGGTCCTAGGCAATATCTAGTAAACACACTCCACTGTCTCTCCCACTAAATGCAATAATAATAATCATCTGGATGCATACAGCAGGCAGAACAGGAAAAGCCCCAGACCTGGAGCTTCATTTAACCTGCTGTGAAGCTACCTTTCACTCTGCTCCATGGTGCTCCAAACCTGTGCTTAACAAGGCTGAAAACAGAAATAAGCACTTCTGTAAAAATTTGCCCCAAGGAACAAAAAGGAAAAGCAATACTCAGAAACTGTAGAAGCCACCATTTACCTTGCCTTTCTCATACCTGGCACCAATCTTAGATAATCCTGCAACCGCACCAGTGGGGAAACAACAAATATTTGCAAGAGCAAAAAATGACAAAAAAAAAAGTTTCTGTTTATTTGTTTCAAGACAGGGTTTCTCTGTGTGGACTTGACATCCTGGAACTCGCTCTGTAGACCTGGCTGGCCTCAAACTCACAGAGATCCACCTGCCTCTGTCTACTGGGTACTGAAAATAAAGATGTACACCACTGCCACTAATTAAATTCTTTATCTCCACTCATTGAAGTGATGGTTCTAAAGGGGTGGGCTCGTGCAACACCTGCTCTTTAAGCCTGCCTTTTTTTTTTTTATTCCAGGTTCCTTAACCCTGACTGACTCAGGGGCAACTGTGAAAGTGGACTACAAAGCCAGGCCAATAGAGCCACAAGTTTTAGGATGGACATTAAAAAATGAAGTTCTATGAAACTGGGTTTTCACATATCAAGTAAGCACTTGTACTTTACTTACTTGTGTTGCAGTGCTGCTGGTAAAGGCCAGGGACTCCACATTGCAGACAAATGCTCTACTACTAAGCTTCATGCTAAGTGCTCAGCCCAACAAACGCTCAACAAATGATCAAGAAAGTCTCAGGGGAAATAAGAAGATGGTTTACTGAGAGATGGAAATGATGTAAGTACAGTATTCAGGTATGAAACTCTCAAAGTAAAATTAAAAAGTTGTTTTAAGCAAAATAAAATACAGCATAATTTTTTTAAAATAAAATTACAGTAACTCAAAAGAGGAAGAGAAAAAACTCCTAGCTCTTTTTGAGTTCAGTAGCATCTTGACAGAAATCTAACCAAAAGGAGTCAAAGAAAGGAAATTAGCTCTGGGTAGATGGCTCAGAAGGAGTTTCAGAGTCACATGGCTCCATGAGGTTGAGCAAAATACCATGACTGTCGAGTATTTGGCAGAACTATCCACTTCATTCACGGCACTCCAGGAAGCAAAGAAAGAGGCAGTACAGAAAGGGACTAGGTGAGGTACAGACCCAAGGACATACCCCCAAAGACTTACTTCCCGTAAAGACCACACCGCCTTCTTTGTACCACTTTCTAATCACATATTAATATATGAATCCATCTAAGGATTGATCCAGCCATCATTCCAGAATCCGTATGTTCTATCATCCAAGACCACCACCATCATAGACATATTCAAAAGTGTGCTTCACCAATTACTTAGGCACTCTTAATACAACTGTGCTGCTCATCAAAATTAAACACTATGGCATCCTAAGGAGTACAAAGAAGCAGAAAGCGTCAAGAAATCTGGCCATCTTAATAGAATAAACAAGCTGAAGATGGTAAGCATAAGCCTAGCTATGGGAAGGGCTGATGAGTACACAGGGGAAAGACTTACTCCAAGAACACAAAGAGAACTAGCACTTACCAATGAGCAGAAAAGAACAGAGTGTAGTGCTGTGGGTTGAATAGGAAAGGTCTCCCTCCCACACCCGTCATGTCTTAAGGGCTTGGTTTCCAGCTAATGGCCCTATTTTGGAAAGTGCTAGTAACTTGGGAGGTAGGGTGTATCTGGAAGAGGCAGATGTCCTCAGGGACTGGATCTAGCTAGGGCCCCTTGCAGTCTGTGAGTCCTGCCTGCCATGAGGTAAGCAGCAGTGCTGGGCCGCACCCTTCTGCTGCTATGTGCTCCGCTAATCACAGGTCCATGGGAATAGAGGCAACACATCTGAAACATTCGCCACGATACCTCCCTCCGCCTTGGCATTTCTAGAGCGCATCTTGTCACAGTGAAGAAAACTGTTTTCTAGAGCCACCAGAAACTCAGACCACCAGCAGAAGCTCCAGAGATTCCTACACTAAAGAAAGGTTAGGGGCTGACAGCCCTAAAAGAATTTTCTTCCAACTCAAGTATGACAAGACTCTATATTTCAAAAGTTAACCTATGAAGGTAGAAGCCACCCTTTCGATTAAAAGCTAACACTTATCACTACCCAAAATTAATTACTACAAAGTACTTTAAGTTTCATATTTTAAAGTTTAATAAATGCAAGATATTAATCAATGCTGTATAATGAGGTATATTTTATTTCTCAAAAACATGTATAATAAGAATATTAAAATAAATTTCAAACTATTAAAAGTACAATAAAGAAATCCCTTGAAAAAGAAGTGCTCTTTCCATTGAAAGAGCAGTGGTCCTCAAAAGACTCACAACATCTGTCTTCACTTTAAAGCTCATCAGGACAGAGTGACAGTTTTAGGAGAAGCACACGGCTCGCTGAACAGTCATCTAGAACGAGATCTTTTGTCAAGTAAGGGCTTTTTACTTATATCAAGTGGCCAAATAAAGGAAAGAACATATTTTTGAGCCCTAGAAAACACAAAGAAATAATTTTTCACCTGGTTTTGTTTAAGGACACAGCAAAACACACTACAAAAGCAATAAGATCTGCACTCCCTTCTAAAAGCTCACTGAAACAAAAGAACTCTAGAAAAGCAAGGAACTTTCTTAAAAACTAGCCCAGCCAAAGCCCATCTCCCTAAAAGGCACATGCGCATTATAAAGGATAAGACACTTTCTTAAAACTCTAAAGGGCAGAGTTCAACAGCTGTGCTATATTAAACCTGAGCCCTTCCAAAATGAAGAACAAGCGTCTCTAGAGAGGAGCAGCAAGGCCTGCTTTCTCCAAAACTACCAAAATGCCTCTCTGCCTCTAACACCCCCTCAACACCCATCCCCCCAACGCCTCTGATTAGTATATGAGTGAAAACTGAAAAAAACTGAAGATTTCTTGTTTCTGGAAATCTCCGTTATTCCTCTCCCAAAGTCATATTTTTGAAGTCCTTGAAGATAAAACATTAAAACTACTTAGAGAGAGAAAAAAAAAGAAAGAAAGAAAAAAAGGCAGGAGTTTCCTATCAGAACTGCAGAGCTAAAAGCCTAAGCCTAACTCACTGAAGCACTGAACTGTGGCCAAAGAACACCAACGCCTCAGATGCAATAACAGGTGAGCTGATTTGAGCAGCTGACATTGAAAGAACAAAATATTAAACTGGAGGATGATCCTATTTTTTTAATGTAAGTCTGGTGAATGCAGGCGAGAAAAGATTATACTTAGTTAACTAATTCTAAAAAACGTAAGGCTGCATTTTCCTATCAAAATACTCAACGGACAGAAACATGAAGGTGTAATGGAAACTTTGGTCCTGACATGAATCCTTTCTGGGAAACAAACCGAAACTGGATCTCTAGATTATCGTGGTGGAATGGGTTATATTTATTCTCCAATTCCAGTCACCCTCTGGATGTTCTCTGAGTCTCAGCTGCTGAGGGAGGAACACTGCTAAAGTAGTTTTGGAGGTAAGGACTATAAAGAGAAAGTTATTTTCTCCTAATCAAACAGTGGGCTCTGCCTATATTCTGATCTGCTTCAAGATCAAAACTTTACATACCATTGTCTCCTCCTTTAAGAGTTAAAACCAGAAGCTAGAACTATGTCTCAGATGTTAAGAACACTGGCTGCTCCTTCCAGGACAGGGTTCACACCCCAGTATCAACACAGTAGCTCACAGCCATCTATAACACCAAATCCATTGGACCCAAGGCTCTCTCTTCTGACCTCCTCAGACACCAGGTGAGCACACGGTACACAGACATACATACATACATACAGGCAACACACACACATAAAGTAAAAATAAATCATTTTTTTAAGTTAGTACAGTTTAGCTAGTCAATTATATGTGACCAAGAGAGCACCTCTCAGGAAAGCTGGTTCACATAATTATTCCCTGAAGGAGAGAGACACCGTATTTACCTTGCCCAGAAGCCCGGCCCTTGGTGTAGCTACCTACAGTGCTTCAGAACATCAGCAGCACCTCCACACCGCTGACATCTGGTTTGTCTGCTGTCCCTTCTCCTCTTTTCCTTTCAGATACTGACCAAAGCCTGGGCGTGTGTTCCTGGTGCTCTGGGAAGTCCTATTCTTTCTCTCAAGATAGCCTACCTTATTCACCATGCGGCTGCTTTCTCTCTCTCCTATTTTTCTGCTCCAAAGAGCTGTTTGCCTGTCTGTTGTTTTTCTCTTAACTGTTAATAAAAACTGTCCTCGAGCTTCTCTCCAAGTCCATTTTTAAAGTCGTCTATTAATGAGACTAAAATCCCAAAATACCATAGTTTTCCAGGTAACAAAACTACTAAGGAGAATGCAGGAAGAATTAGAAAAACAAAACAAAAAGAAAAAACAGACTCAAGAGCTACAGAAGCATAGCTGGTATACTCAATAGTTTTAAAAAGTAGAATACAGTTTTTCTAAGGACCACTGAAGTTCTCAAGAAAAAAAATATGTTTGTGATTCCACATTTAATACATGCATTATACATATTTTGCTTAAGAGTATAAAAAAGGGCAGGGCATGGTGGCACTCACTGTACTCTCAGCACCTGAGAGGGGGGCTAAGGGATCAAGAGTTCAAGGTCATCCCAGCTACTTGGTGAGTCTCGTGCTAACCTGGCCAAATGATACTGTCTCAAAACAACAGTTAAAAAGTAAAATGAAATCACCTATAAAAATCTCTTATACTAAATTCATAAAGAAAATCACTTTTTTTTCAGAGCCCAACATTCATCCCTGCCCCTGTAGAGATGTGACGGTGAAATAAGACAAGAGCATCAGTAGATAGTTTTTCTTTCCTTTTTCTTTTTTTGTAGTAGATAGTTTTTCAAAGAACACTCTTTGCTAAAAGAAAAAACAAGACACTGAAATTTTAATTTACTGTTATCAGAAATAATACTCATTACAAAAGTCAACATATTGATGAATAAATCAAACTTTTTTCTACCAAAGAGAACTTAAGTCATTTCTCTTTTGTACCTGTCTACTCTGCTACAAAACAAGAACATCCATTCACGGGGCTGCTGAGAAAATACAAGACACCAGGTAAGGGACATCCTCGGCACACTGGCTGGATCACTAAGTTACAAAAGTTAGTTCTGCAGAGTTTATGCTCAGAACCAATACTACACACATTAGATAGAGGAATGACAAGTTGCAGAAGCTTCTTCATTCGAACAGTCTGTGAGGTGTAAGAATTCTATACCCACCCCATCTCCAAACGTAGTCTAGCAGGTGTTACTCAGGAAGCAAGAGGCTCCATCTTTTCCCATTATGCCTCACTGAAATCTTGATGGGAAATCAATTATTCTCATTCAAAGAAGTCCTCATGTTCTAGTAAGTACCTTTCACAAATCACTCATTTCCACTTCCCATTTTTAAATTTCTGAATGAAAAAGGAGTGAGGATATTTGTCATAATGTGCTAGGTATAAATCCATTCATAAAACAATTTTAATATGGAAATTAACAGAGTTCAAGGCGAATATCCTAAATTCAGACCACTGCAAATAATTATAAAAAAATATATATTGTAGATATTTTTAATTCACATTTATGTAGGCTAGTACCTACCTGGCTTTCACTTAAATGTCTCTTTGGTTGTTTTGTTGTTGTTGTTTGTGTTTTCTGGCTTTTGAGACAGGGTCTCTCTACATGACCCCGGCTGTCCTGAAACTCTCTCTGTCAACCAGAACTCACAAAGATCCACCTGCCTCTGCCTCCCAAGTGCTGGGATTGAAGGTGTGTGCCACCACTGCCCAGCACTGATGTTTCTCTTAAGACCTGCTTTCCCACATGAATATATACACACGCATACAAAATAAATAAATATTTAATCAGGTAGAATCCAACCTATTGATCTTGAATGTTTGTTTACAAATTTAGACTTTCCTTTCCATCACAGGAGGTCTGTGCAACCTCAACTTCCCAGTCGGAAAGGAGGCCACAAAATAAAGGCAGAGATTGGGAGCATAAAACAGATTTCACAAAGTCTGTACACCTAGTCTTCATCATAGAGACTAACACGCTGTGGGGACCTGCTATCCCCAGAGCTTTGTTTTAGATAAACACAAACTCTAGTCCAAATCTGAGGAGAAAAATGAGAGCAGGTGATAGAAACATACACGATCATGTTAAAATGAACAAAAACCTACCGATACGGCAATTATCTTAAGTCCCAAGTGTCACTGCTTTGAAAGAGAAAACCAGCTTATCTATTAATAGATGCATACCTTAAGTAGGTAGAATTTGTGCTGGAAACCCTTTAGGCTACTTATGGATGGTAAGGGTAAGAACAGATGACAAAGGATGTTCAGTCAAGGAAGCTCATTCTAGAACACAAGCCATTGAGAAGCTGCCAACACTAGCGCTGCTCAGCTTTCGCTCCTGTCTGAATACATGCCTGTGGTCTGACTTTCTCTACGTTACTGGCTGTTTTTTTCTTTACACTGACTTTATAACTGAATCCAAACGATAATGTAGTAGGGAAGCCCTACTCCTCTCTCAGCACTTGCCTTACTGATTCCACTCTCCCTTATTTCACACAAGACACCTGCAGAATCATGTCACTGCAATTTCTTTATGGATTACCAAAAAAGAAATTTACATTTAAATTTCCCAAGTGGATTGGAACCTTCTTCTCAACCTTTTCAAAGCCTTATTCTCAACACATATTGTAAGAAGTTTCCATATAAACAAGGAAGGGGAACCATAATTGTCATGTAAGATGAATATCATAAAACAATGTAAGTAAAATAAAAATAGTGTGAAGCCAAAATTATTTTCTCTGGGTTTTGAATTTCTTTGAAATAAGAAACAAAGGTTGTCTTATTTATATAAGCTATTTTCAAATCCCTAATAACATATTCACAAGCAGAAACTGTTAAATTTAGATGTGTGGTAGTAGCTATCAGTTTGTAAAATCCAGTATTGTCTTAATTAAAACTAGCATAATTGCTGAGAAATATACTAATGATCCCTTATATTTGTGTCTAGCTCCAATCTGATATCGAATATGTTAGTATTAGGGTCTGTAAATAACACCTATAACATTTAAGAAGAACAGAACTAAACTAGATCACCACCATGGTAGCCTTAACCACGGGAGTATTTTATCTTTGAGAACTACTTGGTATTTCTTAAGTTCCTCATAAGTAAAATACTTAACTACAAATGTGCCTTTTACTTTCCACCAGTATAACAGCATTTATTTTCCAGTGACTGTTGATTATATATGCACTGCTCTGCTTCTGCCTACAGAACAGCCTCCCTTTCCCTGCTTTTGCAACTCCGGGGTGCTGGGATTACAGTTTATGTGCCCAAGAATGGGTTTATTCGATGCTGCAGACTGAACCCAGTACCTCATGAATGCCAGGTCCTCTACCAACTCACCTACATCCTCAGTCCCCGAAACCGCAAATCCCCTGACCTTACTAAGGGCAACCTCTTCTTTCCCACAAAACCACTACTTAAAACTGTAATAAAATGTACCTTCAGAAGTTCTAATCAGTTCCTTTTGTATTAGTTTAACACTGAATTAACAAGCACTTTGATAGGTCCTGTTTTCCTTTTTAAAAAAATAATTTAATGGCTTGGTTTTGTTTGAGACAGGGTCTCTACCTAGCCTTGGCTATCCTGGAACTCACTCTCTGTAGACTAGGCTGGCCTGGCACTCGCAAAGATCCAACTGCCTCTGCCCCCTCCACAGTGCTGGCATTAAAGGCCTGTGCCACTGCGCCTGACTTTTCTTTTTTTCTAAAAAACGACCACATGCTTCCCAGCCCTGACAGTCTTCCATCTTCAATGGGAACAGTTAGGGTAGTCTCCATAGCATGCAGCTGACAATACATGGCCATACAGGAGCAAACAGTGAGAGAAGAGATAAAACGTGCTATCTCGTAGATTAAAACGCTAATATGTGTATACACCTGCTATTAATAAATTCAGGCAAACAGAGAAATACGTAAAATAAAGTAATGCTTCGGGAGCGGGGGAGGGGTGCCATCACAAAATAACCACAATCCCTCAACTACTGTACCGGGTCAGTAAACACGTAGATGAGAAAACTTAACGACACTACCATCAACCTTTTTTAAATCATCTTGCTGGCAGGCTGATCTGATTTCCAGACCAGCTGGGGCTACACAGTGTGATCCTGTCTCAAACAAAATAAATACAAATAAAAACCACCTTGCTGGCTGAGGGCATAGCTCCGCGGTGGAGCTCAAACCTGGAACTCACAGCGGGGTTCCAGTCCTCCCCAAGATGGAAAATAGGTACGCTATCACCTTCCAATAAATATTATTATTTCCCCTGAAGTCCTAAGAAGTTTCCCTCGTTTGCAGAATGGTGAATAAAACAACCTTTCTGTTTGGAAGCTCAAGAGATACTAGCTACAGCCTGGGAAGGGGAGCAGGGTTTTAACCTTCCAGCCAGGGCAAACAGGTGACAACGGAAGGGATGCAGGACGTTGGGAGAGAAGTCGGCCAGACTCCTCCCCTTCTCGGGAACCAAGATCCTGTTCACAGCTCCTCCGCACAGACCCTCTCCCGGGGCTGCAGAACCAGAGCTCCCGAGAACTCGAGGCCCTGCGGGCGCCTGGCGGGAGCCCCGAGTTCATCCCCGCACCCCAAGAAAGGGTCAGTCGAGGACGCGCTCCCCCAGGCCGCCTCTGAGGCCCGGCCGGCCCGGCTTCCGCCAAAACGCAGCGACCTGAGAATCCTGAATAGAGAGCCTGACGAGGCTGATAATTATGTTACCTGGCTGGAACTCTAGAGACGGAAACGGCAGCTGAAGCCGCTGTCCTTCTCCCCAACAACGCCTGTCTCAGCGCCGCTGACATTGAGACCGCCGCCATCTTCCTGCAGGCAAACGCCAGGATGGGAGGACGGATCCCCGCTAGGGACTCACTTCCTTCGTTCTCAAGGCAGTGCGGCCGCAGTGAAACAAAATCATTTAGTGTTTGTTTTGCTTTTGATGTTGGGATTTAGAAAAGAGTTAAAAGGTCTGATTGGAAGAATTGAAGAGGAAAAAAGATGAAAGAAAAAAAATTAAAAGGTTCAGTGAGTGCAAATGTTACCTCTATAAAAAGTAATCCTTGTTAGCAGGGTTGGTTATTTAGACTGAGGCTGAGAAGCCCGAAAGAAAATGCTTCAAAAATGTAAACACCTGTAACTCATAATTTTTCAAAGAACTCAGAATATCTGAGTCTGAGCCCACTGGAAGAGCCGGAGGGCTCCTCGAGTCTTTGAGAAACTAAAGTAGTACTTTCCCAAAGTGCCGCCAGATTCTGTTTGCAAGCCTTCAGAACAGGCTGCGCTCAGTTTGATGGTCTGTAGTTACAATAATCATATTTTCCACACTAAAAATATGGCCTTGCCAAAGATTGAAGAAGAAGAAGAAGAAGAAGAAGAAGAAGAAGAAGAAGAAGAAGAAGAAGAAGAACAACAACAACAACAACAACAACAACAACAACAACAACAACAACAACAACAACATATGGATTTATATGAAATCTGGCTCAGTTGGTAGAGTGCTTGCCTGGCATGGAGGTAGCCCAGAGCCTGGTGGTGCAGTCCTAAAAGCTTTTGATCTCTAGTAAACCTTTGGTTTGAGGTTGAAGGAAGAGGGTCTGTTCTGAATGTTGTCACTGGAGCTATGACGCACAAACCTCAGTCAGGAAAAGGGACCAAGCCATTCTGTTTACTCTCCCCATTTCCGTCATCCCTCCACTTGTCATTCATCCCATTCCAATCCCCACTGAAAGGAACAATAACCCAAGATCCTAGACAATAACCAGGTTTAACTGTCATGAGTCCTATCTAACCTTATCTGGCTCCTCAGTTCTTCAGCATCCTTTTCTTTTTCTTTCTTCCAAGGCTGGTGGTCCAATCCAGGGTGAGTGTGCAGTTTATCACTGAGCTTGTAAGAGACAGGATCTCTCACCGTGTTGTCCGGGTTAGCCACCAGCCTATAGTCTTCCTCCTTTGGCCTCCCAAGTGCTAGCACAGCTGTTCATCCACTAATGTTTTCAACGTCGTTTATCAGGTGATACTCCAACATTGATGAGAGTCACTAATTTTGTAAGAGCTTAGCAGAATGCCTGAAAAAAAAATGTTTTTCTAATGATATAGCCTTCACTCAGATATTTATAATATTTGGGGTATTTTTTTAAATGTATGTATTGGTATGTGTAGGCATGCCAACATGTGCCATGACATACATTGTGGAGGTTAGAGGGACATTGGAGGAGCCAGTTTTATAACTCCAACTATGTCACAGGCTTGGTGGCAGGTACTTTTACCACTGTGCTCTCTAACCAGAACTCTTGGGGGGCGGTTCTGAGTTTCTCTTTTTGCCCCAATCTTTCAAATATATCCAGCATTTGACTGTTTTCCCTGCTGCTACTAGTAGTACTCTGATCCAAACCACAGTTCTGTTTTGCAGGGATGTTTGCATTCATTGTCCCCCAATGTGCTTCCACACAGCACAACAGTCAAAGCTATTGAGTCAGAGTAAAGCGTTCCCTTCTTTTCTATTAAACACCCAAGGGCTTTCTAGTTCAGCCCCTCGGTAGAAAAGTCAGACACCTTCTGTCATTTAAAGCTCTAAGTAGGGGCTCAGATGTAGCTCAGTGGTTCATTTGTTGACCAAGGAGAAGGGCCTGGGCACAGTCCTAGCACTGGAAGGGAAAGACTCTTGACTTCCCTCCTTACTCTGTCCCCTCAATTGCTACACTCTAAACACAATCACCTATATTATTCCCAGAATGTATCAGCCATTCTCTATCTGAGAGCCTTTGACTTTGACCTTCTCTATGCCCAGGATGGTTTTCTAGCATCTGGAATACTCTTTCTCCATTTATCTTGCCTTTCCTTTGCCCCCACTCTATTTGCTGTCCTTCATTCTACAACTTTGCTCTTATGTCACCTTCATTGTAAGGCTCTTTCTAACCTCGATGTCTACAATTTCAATACCACCCCAGAAATTTATATATTTGCAGATTTATTTTTCTTCCATTTTGCATTTTATAAGTTTTAGCCCTTTGTGAAAAGTCAGATATGATTTGTGAAGCAAGGGCAAAAAATCCTTTGACTAATAAGGTCAATTTTCTTCTTATGGTTTATTTTTACTTTATGAGCATTGGTGTTTTGCCTGCATGTATACCTGTGTGAGCGTGTCAAATCACTTGGAGCTGGACTGTAGAGAGTAAGCTGCCAGGTGTGTGCTGGAAATTGAATCAAAGTCCTCTGAAAGAGCAGTGAGTGCTCTCAACTACTGGAGCCATCTCTCTAAGATCAATTCTCTAAGAGTTTTTATCTCACCTCTGGAAATATTCTTTTGTTTTTTGATTTTTTTTTTTGTTTGTTTGTATTTTGGGGGAGGTCTTGAGACAGGGTTTCTCTGTAGTTTTTGGAGAGCTTTGGACATCATTGATAAAGCCTTGAACCAACCCTGAGCAAAAATATGTCCACATTTTTTGTGATATTAGATAATACATAGCTTAATTATTATGCCACCAATTCTTAGACATGCTACGACCAGAAACATCTTTTCGAATACTCTTCTACAAACAAACCCTCTCTGATTTCTGGGACCTTGTGAGTTCTTGGTGTAGACTCCCCTAGGGTAATATCTGTCTCCTTCTTTGTGTCTCCTTTGCTTAATTTTTAATTCAGTGTAGTTGCTTCTTTCTTTAGAATGCAAAGTCAGTTATCTGATGAAAGGATCATATCTATTTTTGCTGATCATTTTCCCAGCATGTAGCCTAGTTCATTATTCCCCCTCTCCTGACAGAATCTTGGTATGTAGCCCAAGTTGATTTCAAACTCACCGTCCTCCTACCTCAGCCTACTGAGTGTTACAATTACCAGCATGCTCATTTGTTTAGCCTAGTACTTGATACATACTGGGTAGCAAAAGATGTGCAAAAAACTAAGTGTGTTAGTGCATACCTTTATCCCCAGCACTCAGAAGACAGAGGCTGACAGAGCTCTGTAAATTCTAGGCTAGCCTTGTCTCCTTAGAAAGTTCTGGGAGTAGTAACAAAGTAGTGTTGTGCCTCAAAACAAAAACAAAACGAAAAAGAAAACTACTTATAACTTTATAAATATAAAGTGCAAGAAAAGAATTTCTCTCTTGTCACTTAGAAAAAGTGTGTATAAATTATGTTTACTATGGTTATTCTCACCAATCTATACACCTCACTGGTTTCTAAAATGCCATCCTTGATCAAATGCCATTTTCTGGATACTTTGGTGGATACCAC
Source organism: Microtus pennsylvanicus (assembly GCF_037038515.1). Taxonomy (NCBI): domain Eukaryota; kingdom Metazoa; phylum Chordata; class Mammalia; order Rodentia; family Cricetidae; genus Microtus; species Microtus pennsylvanicus. The sequence goes on along the minus strand of NC_134584.1, from coordinate 37,338,656 downwards.
GGATAAGGACTCCATGGGGCTGGCAGGAGATCTGAAAACATAAATCTACCTTTTATTAAGCTCTCATTAAAAAAAACTAATATAACTACTTTCATTTTCTTATTTCTTACATTTCAGGTAGTGAATATAAACTGGATAATGAAGCGTAAATAGTTTGCTGTTTGGGTTTTTTAATGTAATATCATCCAAACTATAGATTATGCTAGTAGGTTCAACAGGATATCTCAAAGCAAATTGCATTTTATTGTTTAAAATAGGAGCATTAGCATAGGAATTGACTTCTTGCTTGCATTTCATGCATGGTGGCCAAAAGAAACATTTAGCTTAGTATTTCTGATGGCATGTGAAATTTACAGTGGATCTAAAGTTGTCTGTTTTTGATTTTGCTCCTTGCACATGGGTCTTTAATAAAGCATCCAGAAAAATAAATTAAAACCAGATATTTCTATCAGAAGTCTCACACAAAATCACCAGAGGCATGGCAAAATTCCATCATCATTTACTGGCTGCAAACTAATTTTTTAAATCACATCTTATATTTTTATTGCTAATTTAATTGAAAAACCTTGAATTAATACAGTATCATCTTATAAAATTATTATGACCTCTGGCAGGGCTTTAGAGACCTTGGCAACCAATGAAACAATTTCCATGTGTAGTTAGGAACTCGTTCTTGAAATCAGTTTTGGGAAATGGGTACAAACGATCAAAGCCTTTATGAACTCAAAGAATTTTCCTACATAAACTGAATCGCATGCCCCTTCACACTCTTGAATTCTCGTCCTAAGGTTTCCACTGTTTCTATGTCCTTCTCAAACTTAAGATGGAGAAGTCAAACCAATGATGTCCTTTCTTTTTCTTCACTACTAGAAAATCTCTTGCTCCCTTATATATTCTCTGTCTTGGCAAAATACCACTCTCCTTCTTAGAGTAGAAAGATGTCATCAACTATAAAACTCATCATTAGTTTCTGTTCTAATAAGAAAGAAAAAAATCCAGCAATTGAACCGTGACACAGTACCAATTACGTGTCTTGCCTTTAGAGGAAAGATGTGGGAAATGCACATACCACAAACAAAAAGTACAGCAATTGCCTAACTTAATATATTTCCCTCTTTGTCCTTGGTAATAGAACTTGTATTTTTACTGACCGCTGGAGTAAAGGTTTTATTTTATTTTCTCTCTTTTAATTGAAGCAAGTTCCTACTAGGTCGCCGTGGTTCTTTTGCCTCGGCCTCCCAAGCACCTTTTAATTAATCGGAATAGCCGTATTATCAAATTCTAGACCGTGAAATATAAGGGAAATGTGAATTGTCTTTTTAAAAATTTTTGCATCTGGGGTGATTGTGTGTGTACCGTAATGCGTATACCATTGCACGGGTATAGAGGTTCAAGGACAACCTTGGGAGTCATTCTGTCTTTCCATCGTGTGAGTCAAGGACAACCTTGGGAGTCATTCTGTCTTTCCATCATGTGAGTACCAGGGATTGAGCTCAAACCAGAAAGCATAGTCACTGAACTATCCTGTTTGTCTCACGTGGCCCAGGCTGGTCTAAAATTCACCACGTACCTGGGAATGACCTTGAACTTCTGACCTTTCTACTTTCACCTCCTGAGTGCTGGGACTACAGGTGTGTGCCACCACGTCAGCTTCAGCTTTCGTGTGATGCTAAAGGTCAAACCCGGGTGTTCAGGAATGCTAGGTAAGTACTCTCCCAACCGAACCACAGCCCCGGCCCTTATGTGGCAACTTTCTAGCATTCTTCTTTAAACATGTATAGTGGCCATATTTCTTTTCCTCCTTTTCATATTTTCTGTTCTGCTGTGTACATGCCAACATGAAAACTCAGCTTCTAAGGACGGGATCTCTTCTACATGATGAAAGAACGGCAGTAGCCTGGCTCTTCCAACAATGGTTTGATTCTTAAGAACCGCCAACCCCACCAGTGCTCCCATCTTCTTCCTTTTCCCACCTCGTCTGTATGCATCATCTTGGCTATACTCACATCTTTCTTGCTTCTCTCGTACTTTTATACACACCAAAGCTGCCACCTTGACCCATCACTCTCTTCTCCACCTGAACCACGCAGCTGGACAGAGCTGGAGAAAAGCCCTCAACCTGCCCAGGATTTGTCAGTAGCAGAGAGAAAGGGAGCCAGAGCCACAGCTCCAATCGGAGACCTGAAACATCCTGAGGTGTTCTCTTTCGAGACCTCCACCCAGGTGAATCTGGGATTCTTGACTTTGGTACAAAAAAGAATTTCAGAACAAGTTAGTACAGAGCAAAGTGAGAGCTTATTAAGAAGATATTTTAACACAGATTTGAGCACTGGTATTAATAAAAAGAGGTGCTTGGGGTGAAGACAGAGTCACACGGTGAAGTTGTTTTACAATATCTATAATATACAATTTTGATGGTTTCTGTAGTTATTTCTAAAAGAATTTTAAAGGAAAACTCCCCTCTTTTTCTCAGTAAATGGAATCATAGACTGGTTCCTGAGATGCCTTAGATAGGATTGCAGCTGATCAGGTAGAAAACCACAGTTCACGGGGATAACAAGGTCATTAAGATGTGTTTTCACTGTAAAGGAGGGTTGTACTCCTGTCTGTGAGATTCCCCGGAGACTCTAGGTTGACCTCTGGAAAATAAGGTCACTTCACTGTAAAGGAGGGTTGTACTCCTGTCTGTGAGAATCCCAGGAGACTCTAGGTTGACCTCTGGAAAATAAGGTCATATATGCATAAGCCTTAAACACTAAAAACTTGTTATTATTTGAAATACTTCTATATAAAAGGAATATTGTCTCTACAAAGACAGCCTTTGTGACAAATTTTGTTAATTCTTCTGGAATTCTTAACTCTTGGCAAACGAAAGACTTCAACCAGACTCAGGACTAAAAGCCCCCTTCCCTTTTCCATAAGCCCTTAATTTTTCTTGTTGTTCTATCTAGCCTCAACTTGACAACAGTCCCAAAGAGCTTTGCAATAAATGTAGCTTGCCTACCTTCTTCTCCCGATCAATATAATCTCACTTTATTAGACAAATCTTTCCCAGCTTTTTTTCTCTCCTCAAACCTCTGCTGCCCTTCCTATCCTCACTTCTTGCTAAGAACTTTGTACTAGCAGGAAATGAAGCAACCAGAAAACCTGTGCAGATAAGGCGCCAGCAGCCCGCAATCACATTCTCTGCCTACCTCCTTTCCGTGACTTCCGTGACTGCAGATCAACCATCTGGGTCTCTATCTACAGCTAATTCCTCTCCATAGGGAAGGAGATAGGGTCTCCCCTGAATCGCCTCCCTAAGCTCTGCCCTTCACTTTTATCTACAGACACTTCACTCTTTCCAGGAACATCTCTTTGGCTCACGGGCAAAGTGGTATTTCACCTGTTTTGATTAACATTTAAGCTTACTTTGACCCAGTTTATCTCACCGGCTATTGTCCTCTTTGCAGCAACAACCCTCTAAGTAACTGTCTACGTTCACTGCCTCTATTGTTTCTACTCGATTCTCTTTTCTCTGCAGAATCCCCACCCTACACCACGTCACCAATCTTCATGTTGATAAATCAAGAATTAGTTCTCTGATTTTGTATTATTTTGCTTATCATTTGACACAATCCATTTCTCAGTCCTTGATATCTTTATTTTCCTGGTGAGACACGACATATAGAGTCCTGGTAGCTCTACTGCTTTGCTTGGATGCTTTCTTTTAGACTCCAGGGCTGGCTCTTTGTCCTCTTCCCAACCTGGCACTGTTGGAGAATCCATGACTCAATCCTTCATCTTCTTTTCCTGTCCCTAGATAACATCTTCTACTCCAATGATCTTCAAATTTCACCTGCCCATGAGCAGCTTCTTCACCCTGCCTATCCCTTCTCATGATTTGCAGAATTATATTTCTATCAGTTTATTTTCTCAATTGGATAGTGAATGTTATAAACCTAACATCCTAAATGCTATATCCTCTCAAATGTGTTTAATCTATAATCTTTCCTATTTTTTATAGAGATTTATTTTTTTTATTTTATAGGTGTAGGCATTTTGCTATATGGAAAACTGTGTACTACATGTGTGCAGTGCCTATGGAGGCCAAAAGAGGGAGTTAGATTGTCTGGAACTGGAATAATAGATGATTTTTAGCCACTATGTGAACACTGGGAACTGAACCTGGGTCCTCTGGAAGAGCATCAAGTACACTTAACTTCTGAGCCATCCCTCCAGCCCTAGCCTTCCCTCTTTTTTTAAAAAAATATTACTTATTTTTAAATTGTGTGTTTGTGTGTATATACACATGAATTCAGGTTCCCTTGGGGGCATATGAGGGTTTCCAGTTTCCTAGAGCTGGAGCTTGTACAGGCAGTTTGCAGTGGGTGTTGGGAGGAGGACTCAGGCTCACTACAAGAACAGTACTTTCTCTTAACCACTGAGCCATCTCTCCAGCCCAGCCTCCCCCTTAAACTTTATCCTTTCAATTGTCCAAACTAAAAACTCTGGAGTTTTCCTTAACTCATCTCTCTCTTTTTGAAATATCAATTCTGAAACGTGTTGGGGTAGTTTTGAAAAACATAATTCTGTATTAGAGCATGGTCACAAAAAAGTTCTATACCTGATATTTTACAGTAGAAACGATCTAAAAGCAGTTTTCAAAAACTATTTGAATGATTGTCAATCATTCACTTTGGAAGAAGGAAATAAGAACGTGTTGGAGAGACGACTCCAGTGGTGAAGATCATAGGCTGCTCTTCCAGAGGACCAGGGTTCAGGTCCTATCACCCATATGGCAGCTTTCAACTATCTGTAACTTCAGGTCCAAGAGATGTGGCACCCTTACACAGACATACATCCAGGCAAAAGGCCAATGCACACAAAATCAAAATTTACAAAACAAAAAAGAAGGAAATTAGAACAAGATTTTATGTTAATACTAGAGGATCCCAGTGCCAAAGTCATTACTGAACTTCCCCCTTAGCACTTCCTTTGGCTACCCAAGGGCTCTACCTTGAAAGCTCAATACCAACAGGAACACTTACTACCTCTGTTGGCACATGGGCGCAAACTACCATCTGCTCTTGCTTGGACTGACAGCTCTGAGTCTTTTAACAAGCTTCCTTTCTTCTATTTTTCCCTCCTATGTAGTCAGAGACTGCTGGTTTATTTCACAGTCACCCAGATGCAAATAATCACACAGAAACTATATTAATTACAACACTGTTTGGCCAATAGCTTAGGCATATACTTAGCTAGCTCTTACATCTCATATTAACTCATTTTTCATTAATTTGTGTATGGCCACAAAGCTGTGGCTTACCTAAGTTTCTGGTGTCTGTCTCCTTCAGCATGTACACGGTGTCTCCCTGACTCCCCCTATTCTCTCTGTAGATCTCTATTCGGATTTCCAACCTGGCTTTACTCTGCTAAGTCATTGGCCCAAAATGCTTTATTTATTAACCAACAAAAGCAACACATGTACAGAAGAACACCCCATATCACTCTTATAGCATCTTTCTTTCTTTCTTTCTTTCTTTCTTTCTTTCTTTCTTTCTCTCTCTCTCTCTCTCTCTCTCTCTCTCTCTCTCTCTCTCTCTCTTTCCTTTTAAATGCATCTCAGTGTTGCTTGTTGCAATCTGAATTACATTGTCATGTGGTGAGGCTCTGAAAGCTGTTTCTCATGACTAGCATTCCTACCCACCCAAATCTGACATTCCTGCTGTCCTGGAAATATAGAACTCTCTCCTTGAGTTGCTTCTTGTTCATCTTAGGAGAATGCTGCTGGGGAAAGTATCTAACCCCCTGGGCTGTACCTTTGCCTGCATTTTCTACTGTGTCCCAGCCTTTTAGTCAACTACTCGGCGGGGGGGGGGGGGGTCTCATTTGATCCACCCTTAAAGTATGAAGGAAAAACTGAGACTCATCTAGGTTGAAAACAAATCCTAGAGTCATGTGACTAGTAAATGGCAAAGCTAGATTAGAAACTCGGGGTGGGGCAAACCTGAAGCCTTCATTCTGCTAGACTATGGGCCTTACTTAGAAAGACTTATATATCTAAGATTTAAGAGGGTTGGTAGTCATCCATCTGCCCTGCCTTGGTCTCCTACCTGGCTTGACTGTCTTTCACTCTTCCTTGCCTTCTATTAATTTCATACAAAATAGTTAATTTCATTATGACATTTTCATCATATATATCATTATATGTTATTCATATTCACCCCTCGCCAGCTCTTTTCTGACTCTCCTTGCTTTCTTCACCGACAGTAGTTTCAATAGTTTCTTTTCTGATTTCATACTGTGTGTGTGTGTGTGTGTGTGTGTGTGTGTGTGTGTGTAGTTATGCATTGATTAGTTTTGGTTGACTTGGCACAAATTAGAGTCACCTAGAAGAGAAAGCCTCAACCAAGAAATTAGTTCCAATAGATTATCCTGCAACATTTTCTTGATTAATAATCGATGTGAGAGGTCCTAACAAGCTGTAGGTGGTGCCACCCCTGGGTAGGTGGCCCTGGAGTGCTTAAGAAAGCAAACTAAGTAAGCCACGTAAATGCAATACCAGGAAGCAGTCTTCTTGCCTGGTCTGAGTTCCTGCCTCCAGATTCCAGCCTTGAGCTTTAACAAAAGCTAGAGTCATCTGAGAGGAAGGAACTTCAAATAAGAAAAACGCTTCCTTAAGATTGGGTTGCAGGCAAGCCTATAGAACATTTTCTTAATTAGTGATTGATGGGGCATGCCAAATCCATTTTGGATAACACCACCCCTAAGCTGGAAGTCCTGGGTTCTGTAAGAAAGCAAGCAGTCTGCATAAGCCAGGAGGAGCAAATCAGAAAGCAGCAGCCCTCCCTGGCCTCTGCATCAGCTCCTGCCTCCAGGTTTCTGCCCTGCTTGAGTTCCTGTTCTGATGATAAACAGCGATAAGGGAACATAAGCGAAATAAATAAACCCTTTCCTCCCAAGTTGCTCTGGTCATGGTGTTTCGTCACAGCAGTAGTGACCCTAAGATAAACCTCTAAGGTAAATATGTTTTTTTCCCCCAACAAGTTGGTTTTCAGTCAGTGTTTTCTCACAGCACTTCAACAAACTAGTGCAGTATAAGAAAACATTTAATATCTGTCTTTCTGAGTCTGGCTTATTTCTTTAATAGGTACTGGTTGAACCTGGGACCTCATACATGATAGCCAAATACTGAAGCAGTCAATACGCCATACTCCCATCTCCCTTCTTGTTTTATGTTGAGAAAGGAACTCATTTTAAATGGCCCAGGCTAACTTTGAACTCACTCTGTAGCCCAGAATGGCCTTGAATGTTTTGATCTTCCTCCCTCAGTTTCACAAGGAGCTGGGTTTGCTGGCCTGAGCCACCCGGCCTGACCCTACAACACATTGTCAGTACAGCTGCCGTCATTGTTTCCCTTGAACTGTAAGGCTCTCATCAGTCACCCCCTCCCTCAAAGCCTTCCCACAGGTACTTGGTAGCCAATCATCTGCTGTATTTTCTCTCTTACTGCCTCGGCTATTACTCTTTCCATTTTCACTGTTATTTCCCCTTAGGGCTTAGCACTGATTGTCTGCCTGGAATATATTTCCCCCGCATATCAGCATTATGTCTCTGATCAAATGTCACAGTTTTAGTGAGCCTTTCCGTGACGTATATATTAGTCAGAGTCCTGTCAGGAGAACAATCCACCTTAGATATTTTCAAACCGGCACATTTAATTAACGAGAATTGTTTATATAGGTGATTGACTTGTACAGAAGCCAACTCAGGTAACTCATGAGTTAGTAGGCTGTGTTATCTCCCCTAGGGCTAACATACTACAGACCGTCATAGTTCATGGGCTCTGAAACTGTAGCCAGGGTGGTATAGCAGAAGCTGAGATCAGGGAAAGAGAGGCCATTCCAAGGGAACCAGAATCATGGGAAGAAAAAACATTCAATCACTGCCAAGGCTGCCTCAATCCGTAAGCACAAAAAAGGTTGGGCTGGGGCTAGGGGCAGAGGTAATGTTGCTAGTTTTCCCAATAATCTGCCAATGCTTCCCTGGAGCTTAGCTTCAGACCATCAGAAGTGCAGAGAAGGAATCTACATATATAACTTGTGTCAGTTACTTTTCTCTTGCTGGGATGAATACCGCGTCAGAGGCAACTTACGGGGAAGAAAGGGTTTATTTAGCTTACAGTTGCGCCAGAATAAGATTCCATTGTGTTGAAGAGGCGTGGCTGCAACTGACAGATGTGTTGGTCTGATCAGGAAGCTGAGCTCGCATCCTCAACCACAAACACAAAACAGAGAGTAAACAGCAAGTGATGTGAGACTTTAAATTCTCAAAGCCTGCATCAAGCAAGGCCACACCTCCTAAAGTTGCCCCAAACAGTGTCACTGACTGGGGACAAAGTGTTCAAATACCCAAGAATGGGAAGACATTTCTCATTCCAACCACCACATCAGCCTATCCAAAGCTTCAGGCTCCCTGTTCTCATACCTACCCAATTAATCCCTTGACCATCTTCATCCTGCTTTCTGGTTTGTCTACAGAGATTCTTAGTTATGAGAGAAGCCTGTTATTGCTACAGAAAAGGAAGCCGGGCATCCAACCCAGAACCCTGTGTGAGTTAGGAAAGCGCTTTGTGATTGAGCTCCACACCACGCCTCACCCTCCACCCCAGGGCCCTAACCCAAGTTTAAACGGGGCTGGGGCTTAACAGGGAAAGCTGAGCAGAAAGCGGCACCAAAGTGAAATCATGCCCCCAAAGCTAGCCCAGGGAAGACTCCCGTGTTGCGCTGGATGCAAAGATAAACAGCTGCCCAGACTTACTGTTGTACATGGAACTATACCAAGTCAACAGGGTCCCCCTGACGTTCAGAGGGCTATTAGCTCCAGTGTCTGTGAGGTCTAGAATCTAGGTGGACAGTAACCACTGCACCAGATATGATGTACTGGGGCAGTAAGCTGGGGCAAATTATTTTCCTTAAGATTTGTAAACTAGCGATGAGCACCAGGGCTGGATTCTATTAAGAGTAACCAAGTGACCTTACGAAAAGTTTTGATTAAGGTATTAATTTTCAGCTGGACGTGGCGGGTTGCTCGTGACTTTAATCCTAGCACTCAGGAAACAGAAACAGGTAGATCTCTGTGAATTCAAGGAGAGCCTGGTCTACATACGGAGTGCCAGGATAGCCAGGGCTACACACACACACACACACACACACACACACACACACACACACACAGTATTAATTTGTGACTCGTAAGAAGCCTCTGTGGTTTTCTCGAGCCAGTCAGTTCATCTTGGGTCAGCTCACAAGGCTCCCACAAGGCTGCCAAGAAAAGCCAGTTGGTAGCAATAAGATTTCAGATTTGTTTCAATCGAGCCTTACGTGTTGTCTGTAGTTACTTTTCCCATCTCCTGTCAAATTACCTTGAAAGTCCTTTCCATTTCACAAAGGCCATCAGTAAACATGCCACCACGTTGTTTTCTTTCTGTCGGGGTCAAGTCCTGGTAGACTCTGCTGTTTCCTAGAACGAGTGTGAGTGAGGAAGAAATGTAGAAGACATTGCCCTCATCCCAGATCTGGGTTTGCTGTCTTAAAAACATGGCTTGGTTTCAAAATCGAATTGACCTTTTCCTTAAACTGACTTTCTTCTTTGGATTTAAAAACTGTGACTCTTAATATCTAGAAATTATTCATAGTCAACTTAAAATCCTGAGACCTAAAATTCTTTTTCTTGTTTAAAATTTTTTAGATGTATGTATGTATGTATGTATGTGTGTATGTATGTATTTATGTATTTAATATGTCTGAGTGTTTTTGCTTGTATGTGTCTGCTGCACACTGGGGCTTGCAGAATTCAGAAAATGGCATCGAATCTCCTGGAACTAGAGTTATGGATGGCCATGCCCATCTGTATGTGGGTTCCAGGAAACGAACCAGTATCCTCTGCAAGAGCAAGTTCCCTTAGGCACTGAGCCATCTCTCCGGCCCCTAAAACTTTTTTCTGTTGAGGAAAGCAAGCCAGATTATGTGTAGTATTTGTTTAACTAAGGAAAATAATGTCTGTTAAACAAGTGTGGAGTGGGATAGGGGCATAGATTATTAGTATTATTAGTATTCCTGCCCAGCTGGTGACGTTCCCGTTAAAAACGTTTCTGAATCAAGACTTGTTTCAGTTTCTGGCTCAGGTTCACCAAAAGTTTTCAAATTCCCGGTGCTCTGAGCCAGGTTGGCAGATAGAGGAAGGACATAAAGGAGCAGCTATGAGCAACTTTAATGGACCAGACTTGGCAGTGAAGAACACTCTATTAGCTAAATATACCATATTAGATGAAACTCAGTCACATAATTGCATCAAATTGCAAAGGACAGGATGTGAGGTCTAACTCTGTGCCTGGGTGAGGAAAGAAGGAGGAGGAGAAGGAAGAGGAGGAGGTGGTGGCCGGCTTTATTTGTTTTGCTTTGTTTTCTGAAAGGCCAGTCAGTCTCTTACTGTTTTAGAAAAGACAAAATTTTACTCTCTTCTCAGACATGGGTTTGCACAAAACTCAAGGGTAAGAAACTAAATAACATTGGGCTTTAAGAAGTAATTTCTCTTTATATTTTCATATGGATGGGGTTGATATTCTTGGAATATCCTTCTTAAATCAGATATGCATGTTACCTAGATCTTGTTAATGCTGGGCCCTGGAACGGATGGGTTTTTCTATCCGTGACTTTATATAACCATTTATAGGTGCTCTAAAGTGTCTCACCGTTCAGTCTTTGGAACCAAGTGTGTGTTATTTCAACAAGCATATTGGTTTGCAGATTCCACGTCGATCAGTATAAGACATAATAAAATCAGTAATCAGTCAGTATATAATCAGATACCGTCTGAGTCACTTCCTTTCATTTTCAAATGACTGTTTTGTGCTTATTCCATTGTGCTATGCGTGCTGGCCGTTAATCAGCCTGAAAGGAATATTTTTCAGGAAATGAAAAAGAGACAGTGCTGGGAATTTAAAAGTTGACTATACAAAGAAGTACAACAGTGTTTATCTTGAAGCCAGCTTTTGAAAGACCGCTTTCCACGTGCAATTGTCAAGAACCTTTGCAGGGGCTTTAAAACGGAGGGACATGGCAAAAAGCTGTCAACAGGCTTACCAAACAGATTAGGTCTGTCTTTTTAGACTCTTAAAAGCTAATTAGAGGAGAAGCTCATGATTTTATTTGCTGAACTACCCCCTCTCCCCCATAGCTCTGGATCATGTCCTGTGAGCATTAAAAAAAAAAAAAAAAAAAAAAAGCCTGAGCAAGAGGAGTCGCTAGATTGTATTACCAGGAAGAATATTAATTTCTGGAAGACATCAAGATTCCAAAACTTGCCTTGAAATCATCAGTCAGTCACGTGGCCCAGTTGCAACAATTGAGGAAAGCAGGCCGGAGCTATCCCATGCCACTAAAAGGCTTAGCATACTAATGGCCCTTTGACACTACCAGCCATTCAGAAATCAGACTTTGTCATGCTGAAGAATAGGCCACTCACCCCCAACAGGAAGCATTGGGGAGGCAAACGTGACAGTAATTCCCTGTCAGATAAAACTGAGGTATTGTTTTGGATTCCCGTCATATGAGAAAAAAAAATTATCTAGTCATAAGTTCAAAATATTCCATTGTTACCTGTTAGACACTTCGTGTTCAAGTGAAGGATTGGTGTTAAAACTTAGATGAGCAAGTTTTAGAATTGAGGAGTTGTTGAACAGGTTGTGGAAATTGGAACTGAGGCAACCTGCGACATTTTTTTGGTATTCTAAGTGTTGCTAAAGGTTAAAAATGCAATTTGGATGGGGTGGGGCGGGATTAACCAAGCTCTCAGAACTTTCCATTTTTAATTTGCTAGAAGGTAGAAAGCGGTGTGAGAAAATGAAACCCCACCAGGAGCAGTTCTGTTTCAAGGTTACTTTTCTGTGTATTCCCAGCATTCCAAGTGATTTGTATTTTCGCACAACAAAGCTGAGAGACAAGCCAGCCTGGAGCCCGCCTGGAAACCAGGAACTGTCCTTGGAAGCCTGGGGAGGTGGGGGGGGGGGGGGCTCTCACATTAACACATCAAAACTAATTTGAAGAGGATTTAATTGATCTGTGGGTTGTCAAAGGAAGACTTCAGCTTGTAAATTACAAGTGGTTGCCTGCTCATTACCTCTCTTGAAAAATAGAGTGCCGAGAAATAATCTTTGTATTTTTATCTGCTTGTATTTCTTATTTCTCCACTTTAGCCCTGTATGGAGTGCCTTATTTTGCCTGACTATTCATTTGTTTGAAACATTTTTTTTTTCAAAAGGGAGAAATATTTATTTCAGGGTGATTATCTCTTGTTCTCTGAAAGAGGGGGAAAAAAACAGGTTCAAATGAGGGAGACTTCATCAAAGACCTTTGTAACCCCCATTGTGTCTGCGTATTCTTACCATTAGTTTGCAGAACGTGATAAATATCTCTTTGAATCAAGCGTGGGTACTTAGGTTTCCAGCCTCCAACAATTTAAATGTGACGCAAACAAAGTAGCTTCAGATACAGTAATCTGTTCACTGCACTGAGTTGCTTGCTTTTGAATGTTAAAAAAAAAAAAGTCCACTTTAAAAAAAAATCTCTTAAAAGCATAGCTTCCGACTAGAAATAGATTAATTTTTTCTGTAAATTTTATCACAGTATGTTTGGGGAAGAGAAAAGAAAAAAAAACTAAGATCACCCTTTGTGACTCAAAATGAATAACTGTCAAAGAAAGAAAATGTGTAAGTTCTCACTCAGCACTGAAAACCTTCTCAGCTCCAGCACTGGTCCCCTTTGAAAGCCTCAGCACCGGTTCACGACAACATGGGTTGCATTTTTACCTTAAAAAATTACTTGCTGAAAGTTTGCCTGGCCTACTTGCTGGGTTCTGCATTGTTTTGATTTGACATTCACCACTTGGCTTCTTTATTGCTCCAGGCTGCCCTGTAACTCAGATACAGTAGTTTTGTGGTTTTTGTTTTGTTTTGTTTGTTTTTTAAATGAGAAGAGTGATCAAAGTTATGGTAGATGTTGCGTTCCCTACATGCTCTTTTTTCTTTTTCTTTTTTTAAAAGAAGTTTCTTATTTTGGAAAAAAAACATGAGGATTGGAAGGACAGTCTTCTTAAAAGAAGCTGCATACAGGACAGCATAGCATGGTTTTCCTGTGGGGCTAGATACATCATTTGCATTGAAAGACCCCTACCTAGCAGCATTAAGTTAACAGCAGCAATAACGCTATTTTACAAGGCTTAAATTTTTGAGCAATATAATTAGAAGCTAGGACAGGGGAGTTTAACTTAGAGATAAGGGCTGTGGTCAGCTTAGGGGCAGGGGCGCTGAGCAAGGCAAGATATCTCTGGTCAACCATCCGGACTGTCAGCAGGGGACTTGGGGTCCAAAGGAAGAATGGCACCCTAGATAGGCCAGAATAGCATGTATATCTGATCTCTTGGAAACCACGAAATTGTACTCAGTTTGAACCCGAGCCTTGTTTGAATTGCCCAATCAGAACCCTGTAACTATGCATCTCGCTTCTGTTCCCACGCTTCTGCTTCCCTACCCTATAAAAAACCCACTGTTCCAACCTGAAGGCGCGCAAGTCCTCCGAAAGACTTGTTGCCCGCAGGTACCTGTGTTAACTCAATAAACCTCTTGCTGTTGCAGCCGTATGAGTGGCCTCGCTGTTCCTTGGGAGGGTCTCCCCAGACTGAAAGGCAGCCCACCTTGGGGGTCTTTCAGCATACTGGTTCATTGTCTCAGCAGTAGAGCTAAAAACAGCTCATATTAAAATTAAATTTGATATTGTGAGTAGTACGAGCTGGGTCTTATTTATGTGCTAGTTTGTGTAAACATTTCAAATTTTACAGAACAAATCCATATTGAAGGGGCAGTATTGACCACTCATAAGATTATCACACACACACACACACACACACACACAGCAACACAAGCACACACATGTGCACGCGTGCACACACACGGTTCAAGTTTATCTCTGGTTGTCTCTTTAATGTCCTACCAAAGCACTCAGTACTGAGAAAACATATTTTACAAACAGCACCCTCCACCCCCTACCGCGCAAGCTTCCTCTGTATTTTTTCCATAAACTAATATTTTAGCTTTAAGGATTTGGATGATAAAAGAACAGACGGGACAAACAGTACGTTTTGCAATAAGGCTGAATTGAAGCGCGTGTATTCCGTGACGTGGTCATAATGTGTTTTCCTCCCATATGCTACAGTTCCCATCAGGTGTCTAAGCCCTGGGCAGAGCCGGAGCTTCCGGGGCTTCTGTTGGTAGGCTCAGCTGGTTCCTGGTGATGCTGCTTTAGCCTCTGCTTTTTCCATGCTGACTTGCCTGCTTCTGGAGGGGGGAGATGGGGGATGGGTAGCCAGCCCCTCAACTTAGCAGGACCGAAGACAGCAAGAAAAAACAAGCCAGCTTCTTTGAAGAACTTCTGTTTTACTCCAGCATCTGTAATATAAAGAAACAAACAAAACAAAAACAAACACATTGAAAATTTGGGGAAAAAACAAAGTAAAATTCTCATAGTGGTTTATAGGTACTCTAAGGCAGATATGAAAGTCTGAGGTGAGAGAAAAAAACTTCAAGCCATCTTCTCAGGCCCTGTACTGTTGAGGTTCCCACGCAACGACGTGTGGAAAACCCTGAAATAAGTTGGACTGTGGTGGCTCACGCCTTTAATCCCAGCACTCAGGAGGCAGAGGCAGGTGGATCTCTGTGGGTTCGAGGCCTGTCTGGTCTACAGAGAAAGTTCCAGGATAGCCAGGGCTGTACAGTAAAACCCTGTCTAGAATAAACAAAGACAAACAAAAGTTTCCATACTTGCAAAAATATCTGTTCTCTTGGAGCTATAACTATAGCAAAAATTTTTTTTAAAAAAACCCAAAACTCATTTTAGTCATCATTATGACACTGGACAAAATATTGATTGTGTGTTCACTGTAGAAGCAAAAAATCTTTCTCTATATAGCCGTAGACAATTTTATATAGATATGCATTACTTTTATTACTTTTTGCAAATAAGAAGACTCATTTACAAATAACAAATCCATGTCCCTATCATTTCTTACAGCTGTCTGTTTCCTTTATAGACAATCTTCCTTTATAGAGTTCTTTTATAGAGCCCTAGACTAATATAAATGGCTTTTCTCAAAGCCTTACTCCTTCTTAGCATCACTCCTGAAATGAGTGAGTATTTCTACCTTCTTACGACTTCTCAACGGAAAACGACAAAAGACAACGCTTGCACACCCTTAGGAGTTTATTGTGCTGTATGCATGTCTGTTTGAAATATGTATATCATTATCAATTTTAGACTCCATTCTCCATTTTAAACAAGTGTCTCCCCGAGTAATAATAAGAAGCCGTTGTTGCTTTTACAGTCATCAAAATAGGTTGTTTCCTACATATAAGTCCGCCACTTACAGAACTAAACTCCCTTTGGGAGATATCTTTCCAGTCTCTAATGCCTGCCCTTAGAATAAGTGGACCTAAATTCACAGCATCACTACACAGCCTGATCGTGTCTTCTTCCATTGTCCTTCCTCCCTTCGTTGTGTTTCATCTTCTCATGGAGTTCATCACCCAGATGGATTTTTCTCCCTGTGAAACTGTATGCACATTTCCTGCATTGTCTCAGGAAGCTAAAGGCTTTGAGGATCTTTGTACATAAAGGAAGAGGAGAGTCCTTTGAACACATTGTCTTAATCCTTAAGATGTTTTGTGTGTTGTGAATGGGGAAGCTATCATTTCTTCTAAAGCCTCCCGAGACATGGGCTGCAAGGTATTTGCTTCTCGGTGAACTTACTGAGTAATACATTGCAGAGTTGAAGTTGATAACTACTAAATAAGCTTATTCTGAGTAGACTCTCTGTACAGATGTTTTAAGGCTGAGTGGCACTCTCAGGTTCCCTCCAACTCTGCATACCACCATGAGGAAGGCATTTGTGCCATTGAACAAAGTGATTTGTTTAGGTTGATAAAAGTTAAATACATTACTTCTCGTTGAATGTGGGACTTTCTTTTGTAAGGAGAATTGTAGTTTCTGATCTTTTATATAAAGATGGCCTTTCTAATAGTTATTTTGTTATCAATATCTTAAGCCAGAATTCATGTCTGTTATAAGTAGTCATAAACTTTTTATGCTGTTTGTTGCCAGATTTAAAATAGAGTTAAAGGAACATTCCTCCTCCCTTTTTAAAATTGTTCCCCAAAGAAAATGCATAGACTTGCATATCTCCTCCAGCGTCTCACCCTGCAGAGCCCTCAAATACAATGGATGTATTTAAGAACATGGAAGCCCAGTGGAGATATTGGATTTCTCTTTCCTAAATATTTATCTTAAAAGAGCCTTAAAAATGTTTCCTATTGTACATCTTGCCTTTGGGTAACAAAGTGAACATGATGACTTCTTAAGATTTCCTTCAGTCTAGTAAGGGTCTCTCAGGCCATGCCAAATTTACTTCTAGCTCTTCTATTTTAAATCTTTAGAGATAGATGAAGCCTAGCATCTTCGAAAGCTTAATCACATTTCCTGGAAGTTTGGTTCAAAATAAAAATCTGGCAATATTGCTATATAGGCCTTTGAAAACTTACATAATTAATTTTCAATTTTTTTAATGGCTAGTCATGTATTTCTTGTGAATCCACTCCACATTTCAGTAATTAAACTGAAAAATAAACAAGTTATTAAACTTAATTATGTATTTTTCCATATAAGGCAGTATTCACCCTTTGCAGTAGAAAATTATAGCCACAGATTTCAGGGATTTGGATGTGGACTTATGGTGTGTGTGGGGGGTGTCATTCAGCTCGCTATACCAACCAAAGTAGTTGAGCTACTTTAAATACAATTGTTACATACACTGTATGTTATATACAATATAACATAATATTGTTATTAAAATAACCAAGCTAGTAAAGTAATGCACACTCAACATAAAATACATAAATAGCATCACAAAGTATTTAAGTAAGGACAGCTAGATATGTACATTTGATAAATGAATTTGAATAATCTGTCTATATAGCAATACATTTGCCAAAGTCAGACTTCTCAATGAAGACTTACTAGACAACAGTATAATTATTTTTTGCCTGTGATGCTGACAGTCAAAACCAGGAGCTTGCACATTATTGGCAAGTGTTCTATTACTTACCTACGTTTCCTGTCCTAGTATGTGTGTTTTTAATGGTCTTGGTTCATGGTTCATTCATTACTTTGAATATCTACAATCTTCCCGATTCTTGAGACAGACAGACGACAGGCAGGCAGGCAGGCAGGCAGATAGACAGACAGAGGTGGGGAAGAGTTGCCTTTCGTGTTCACATTGAATCTTCAATTTAGCTCAACTACTTAGGTTGGTATAGTGAGCTGAATGATGGCCCCCCCACCATAAGTCCAAATCTTTGAAATGTGTAGCTATCATTTTCTATTGCAAAGGGTGAATACTGCCTTATATAGAAAAATACATAACTAAGTTTCAGAAAGGGAGAGTACAGTTTGCCCTAGGATATTCAGGTGAGGCTGAAATGGAATCTCATATTCTTGTGAGATAAGGGGCAAAGGAAGTTTTGGGGGAGAGACACAGAAGAGAAAGTGATGTGGAACAGGGGTCAGAGATTGGAGTGCTGTGGCCATGAGCCAGGGATGTCATGTTGGAAGTTCCCAGAAGACAGAAGAAGTAAGAAAGGAATTTACTCTTGAGCCCCCTGAGAGAATGTTGCCCTGGCAACATCTTGATTTCAGACTTTTGGCCTCCAGAAATGTGAGAGAATGAAGTTCTGCTGTTCCAAGCCACCACACTGTTGCAATTTGATATTTAAATCTCAGGAAGTAAATACAATAGGTTAAAAAAGGAAAATTATATGGTAAAACCAGTGAAAGTGTTTTCACCATATATTAAAAATCGTAAAATACATATTTCACTTTTGCTTTAATCGCTAATTCCTTCATCAGAGACACATTTATTTATTGATTGGATTGATAATGAGATTGGAAGAAGATGAAGCCCAGAGTAGAAAGGTGAGGGACAAACCCTTGTCAAGGCCATTGCCATGATTTTTTTTTTTAAATAATTTACTTAGATTCATTTTATGTGCATTGGTGTGAGGGTGTCAGATCCCCTGGAACTGGAGTGATAGACAGTTGTGAGCTGCCATGGGGGTGCTGGGAATTGAACCCAGGTCCTCCGGAAGAGCAGTCAGTACTCTTAACCACTGAGCCATCTCTCCAGCCCCGGCCATGTTTTAGAAGAGACAAAGAAATCATGATTTGAAAAGAGATAGTGGTAGAGGATGAACACTGAACAGATACAGGTGATGGGGCTAAGCAGATGCTCAGTGGTTGGTGGTGAGTAGCTACAGGGAAGAAGGAGGTGGGGATAATGCATGAGGAATAGGTAACCATGCCATTCACTGAGATACAAAATGGTAGAGGAATAGGAAAAAAAGGTATGGAGGGAAAATAAAGACCTCAACTAGCATTACGACTCCCATGATGCAGGGAAATGCAAATGTCCAAAAGGCTGTGAGGTATAAGGGCTGAGAACTTAGGGTGGAGAAGCTGACCAGAGTAGGCATCATATTGTTACCATATTGAAGTGGTTGACTTGAACAAAACTTTTTAAGGCAGTGTGGGGGGGAGGGGGACAGAAAGAGCAAAACTTGAGGGGTAACCCTAAAGGGTAACATTTGTGGGATACCTAAAGAAAGTTCGTCTCTCAAAGGTGACAAGGAGTTGACCCAGGACAAGCAGGCAATGACTCTTAAGGACAAAATGATTCATAAAATAAAAAGCCCTGGGATGTTACTTTTATTATTTTGTCTCTCTGTTTTACAGAGGTCTCAAATATTTAGTAAAGCAGAGGTTCCGGTGGCTAGGCACTGTTCAGATTTCTCTTTCAAACTGAACTCGGCAGCTAACAAGCAGTGCCGTGCATGGCTAAAGTCCAGCTGTTAGCACCTCTGGAAGCTGCCCTGACTTGCAGAGTTCTTCCTGGGCAATGCCAGCCAAGGATGGCTAGAAACACCAAGGGAGACATTTCTTCTCCCCAACCCAAGTCCTGCTGGACTAAGTTAGAAAGTTCTCAGATCTTCAGCACCACATAAAGCCTTTCAACCTCAAATCTTGCTTCCTCCTTATTTTCTGTTTCCTAGATAAAGCTCTTGCTCTTGGTATGTGTGTCATAGTGTTCGAACGCAAGCGGCTCCCATGGAATGATAGGAATTTCCAGAGTACATTTACAGTAAAGTCCAGGACATTTATCGAAAAGAGGGAAATGAGAATATAAGATCACCTGAACAAAAAGAACCTTCTTTTGTAAGATGGGACAAGCATAGCTAAGTCTGGTAACTTGGAGGAAGAGAAAAAAGAGTAAGATAGGGTGTCAGAATGGCCCTATATCTCAGTAGCATAGATGAGGCTCCAGGCTTATCCTTGGTACAGCAAAATACAAAAACAACTTTGAAAATAGTGTGTTATTGGCTCAGAGATAGAGAAGTTTATAGAAAAGTCTGGAAAGTGCCTTCAATCCCAGCACTCAGGGAGGCAGAGGCAGGAGGATCTCTGTGAGTTCGAGGCCAGTCTGGTCTACAGAGTGAGTTCCAGAACAGTCAGAGAGATACAGAGAAACCTTGTCTTGAAAAACCAAAAATCAAAAACAAAACCAAAAACAAAAAAGATCTTTATGGTAATGAGTCCTTCCTACAAACAAAAAGATTCATGAGGGTCTGGAGAGATGGCTCAGCGGTTAAGAGCGTTGCCTGCTCTTCCAAAGGTCCTGAGTTCAATTCCCAGCAACCACATGGTGGCTTACAACCATCTGTAATGAGGTCTGGTACCCACTTCTGGCCTTCAGGCATACATGCCAACAGAGTATTGTATACATAATAAATAAATATTTAAAAAAAAACAAAAAAACAAAAAGATTCATGAAAAATGTACAACACATGGTGAAATATTAATAATAATAATAATGTGTAAGTGAGTGAATCAATAAGGAAAATTCATAGAAAATAGTCAGCTAAGTGTATAGTGATTCCAAATTGACACAGGATACTGAAATAATAGAACATGGAAAATATATACAAAACTGTGAGTAGCAATTTATAGCAGGTTTTGGTGCTAGTATTTAAGGCTGTCTCTTTTCTTTCCTTCTTTTTTTCAAGACAGGGTTTCTCTTTGTAGTTCTGACTGTCCTAGAACTCTCTCAATAGACCAGATCGGCCTTGAACTCAGAGACCTACTTGCTTCTGCCTCCAGGGTGCTGGGATTAAAGGTGTGCACCACCACACCCACCACACTAATAAATTCTGAATTTATTAGTGACTATATTATATTCTCCTTTAGAGCTCAGGGAGTCTCTACTTTATATACTGAAATCTTTTCTTTGAATATCAAAAACCAGATCTCATAAACTCATATTTATAGAAATTCAGCACAAGTCATGTTGCAACAGCCAAAAACAACACAGTGGATAGGGAATTCCTATTGGGCAGGAAGAAAAGAGAAAAACAGTAAATGATGGAGAAGAAGGCATAGAGTAGGAAGGCTTGCAAAGAAAGGAGAAGAAAGCGATGATGGGTTTCTGGAATGAAGATCTTGGTAAGCCATCGTTCTGGGACATTGCTCAAAGCAAGAGTATGGCAAAATGATAATAACCCCGTCATAGTTCAGGAGGGAATCTGGGGAGCTCCAAGCTTCTATTCTCTTTTCCTGGTGTATCATCATAGCTCATTAAAAGAACAGGGAGCAATCTACGGAGATTGGCCTGGAATATTGTAGGCAGTTTAGGCAGGAAGTAGAGATGCTGCCAGGACTGGCAGATAAAAGTAGCTTGAGATGGACCAGGAAAGTTGGAGCTAGTAAGGAAGTTACAAGTGGAGGCCTCAGTGGGGAAGCTGGCTCCCACTGGTGACATCACTACGCAGAAAATAGCCTTCCTATGTAGAACCAGTGTCAGTTGGGAACAGTAGCCCTGCATGAGAGCCAAAATACCCGGGGTGCTGGCCAGTGGAAATATAGTACAAGATGCACATGGAATTCAAAATTGTCTGCTAGCCACATTTATCAGGTTAAAAGACATGAAATCAATTTTTAATGCTTAGTATTTTCTTTAACCAAATGTATTAAAATATTTTACCTTCCACCAATAATCACCATAGAACTCTGTGTAATAATTATCGTGACTAATCAATACAATATTTTATATTCTTCCTGTAGGTGAAGTCTCTGAAATCTAGTGTGCAATTTCTGTTGATGGTGCCCATTTATCTGGGTTACCCACTTTCAAGTCCTAAATGCGTACAGGCGATTAGTGTCTACTGTGTTGGATAACACAAAGCAGGAGACTGCACACAGGCCAAAAGTACTTTTCGTTGCCACCATCGTAACCACATGCAAGCCTCTGTCCCCACTCAGAAGCAGGATTAGCAAAGGAGAAGACCATCTATCCACGTGGAATATCTTTATTGAGTTAAAATTATGACTTGATTAAGAAACTTTTAGATAAAAGAGATAGTTAATTTTAAGTAGACACTACACTCTTCTTCAATTATCACTGGCAATAAGAACTCAAGGACAAAGTCAGATTATTCAAAATAGTGTACAATTATTCTGAACTATCTAAGTAATACTGAATATTTCAATCCATATTGTAAAAGTTAGAATTGTTTTTACTGTGGGAAAATCTTTCAATTACTAAGCATATTGCTTAATTAAGTCACTGTGCCTTCCACTACCAGGCATGAGATTAATTTTTAAAAAATTGCTTTTTGCTTTAATCGAATCAACAGGGTAGTTTGTAATAATCCAATTAAAAAAATTAAAAAAATTTATTTATTTTTTATGTATACAATATTCTGTGTGTATGCCTGCAGGCCAGAAGAGGGCATCAGACCCCATTACAGATGGTTGTGAGCCACCATGTGGTTGCTGGGAATTGAACTCAGGACCTTTGGAAGAGCAGGCAATGCTCTTAACCTCTGAGCCATCTCTCCAGCCCCCCAATTAAAAAATTAAAGTATCCAAATGTAGACACTTTAATCTAGTCATATGTGTTAGCTTGTGGATAAAGATATCAAAGAAGAATTCTGACAATCAGTAGAAAAATTTGAAGGAATTACATTTCAGCCATTGGGCCAGCAATTTTGTTTCCATTCTCAAATATGCTGAACCAAGAAATAATCCCTACTTTATTTTCTTTATTCATTTTTTTACAAAGCCACAGGTCATTCATCCTCGGGCGCAGCCAGGCCAAAAGGAGATCATTGTCCCCGTGTGCCTCAGATTGCCATATGCAATTGTTTTTCACTAGTTTCTGGAAGATGTTGAATTTCCACAGGCACCTTAGCTTAAAAATAATGCTTGTAATTGACTCTTTTGAATCACTTCCAATCCCTCAACACACACACACACACACACACACACACACACACACACACAGACATGTACACACACAGCAAACAGACACACATACAAATTCACACATAGACACACAATACCAAACCCACATCCAAATACACACACACACACATACGTGTGGAGCTTTAGGGCACCATATTTAAGAAACATCAGTAGTGCTATTCAAAACAGTGTTAGGGAAGTGCGGTTCTAGCACTCTGAGGTCATTTTAGTCCCTTCTGGCACATTGTAAGACAGTACAGATATCTAAAGAAAGAGATAGCCCTGGTCTGATTTCGAACGGCTTTAGAGAACCTTGAGTTTATCATGTTTTAATTATGATCCGTTAACATTTGCCAAACGCATGGCTTTTCCTCCTGTCATTCTGTCTTGAGAATATTTGTATCAGTATTCTGTCGCCTAAATGATCTTTCTGGGCTGGAGACATAGTTCACTGGGACAGACAACGCTTGTTCAGTATGTGTGAGGCTCTAAGTTCTGCCCACAGCATTGCAAAGATAAAATATGTTTTATGAACTTTGTTGAGGTATTTGTGCTGAGATAATTATTTAGCCAAAATCCTACTTTAATGAAGGAATTCAGTTAAAAGATCCTTTTAGGTACTTGAATGTTGCATGTACATTTAGTAATCATGGTTTCCATTGATCCGTAGACTTAAATCTTCTAAGAGACTTCAAGGAATGATTTTATCTGAATTATTTCCTTATGTCTAGTTCCACTGAAAATAAATGTAAATCAGAGGATTAGCCAGAAATATGATAATTCATAGAATTGAAGATTTATATACGAAGTCTGTGTAAAGATTAGTTACGTTCAAACTGAGTGTAACTATTCACTTAATAAACATTCATAGAGGATTTTCTATATGCCTCATATTGTAGGTGAACTGTAATGAAAAATAGAGAAATTTAGTATCCAGTGGATGCTCACGCACTAACAGAAGAGGTGAGAAGAACTTACTCCTACATGAGCTGACCAGAGGTGTGCAGTGTGTGCCAATATTCTTTGGGGTGATGGCAAAGAAAAATGTTGACTTTTTCCCCTTTGTCATACTTCATATTAAAGGGATGTTGGGTTTGATTTTATATACCATAATACTTAGTGCCTTGACAAAGGAAGCATAAAATCCCAAATTCTTGACTGGTTGTGTGCTGAAAGTGTGGATAGTTGGAAGTTCTTTGTTTTGTATTTTTTTTTCTTTTTTTGAGAAAGGGTTTCTCTGTGTAGCCCTGCCTATCCTGGAGTTTGGCTGTAGACCAGGTTGGCATCAAACTCATAGAGATCCACCTGCCTCTGTCTCCTGAGTACTGGGATTAAAGGTGTGCCCTAAGTACTGGGATATCACTTGGTTTGGAATGCATTTCCAGTTTGTTGCTATCTATCTGCTTACTCAGACCCCTCGCTCAGTTTCTCTCTGTGTCTCTGTGTCTCTCCCTTCATCTTGCTCTCCCTGTGTAGGTAGTAGGTATGTGTACTCATGGGCAGGCGTGCCATAGTGCAGCAGTGGAGGTCAGTGGACTAGTAGGGAGTTGATTCTCTGCTGCCGCCATGTAGGGTCTGGGCATCAAACTCAGGTCTTTAGTTCTGCGCAATGCTTCTACTGACCGAACCGTTCAGCCAGTCACCTATCCCCATCTATTCTTAGACGTTTCCTTCTTTTTCCTTAATGCATAATTAACCTCTCTTTTAAGACAGAGTCTTAGCATTTCAGACGCTTGTTGAAATAGAACTGATGCTGTAATTGTTTATAATTTTGTCTGTCTCTCATAGGGCTGAGGATGTTACCTAACCTCACAAAACTAAACATATCTATTATTTTTGCATTTATTTATTTATGTATTTATTTATTTGCGTACGTATGTATGTTTGTGTGAACGTGTGGATACAAATGTCCGACGATACATATACAGAAGTCAGAGGGCAAATTGTGGGAGCCAGTTTTCTTTTTCTACCATGTGGTTTAAAATTTGCACATCCTTCTCTAGGAAATAGAGCCAGCAAAGGTTTTTCTGGGAAGATAACGACAAAGAAAAGTTGAGCCACATAAAATAATGAGGACAGACTCTTTCCTAACACTTGCACGCATTGTTGCATTCATTCATTCTTTCACACTAAGTCAGAGCCACAGGAGACATCCATCACTCCTTCATGGAGCTCACATTGTGAGGGAGGGGATGAATATAAGGCTAAATAGTTAAATAAGTAGATTTTTAAAAGTGTATATATAATACATTTGGAGATGAGCTCTCGCGTGGCCTCAGGCTGCCCTTGGGTACCTGGGAATAATCTTGAACTTCTGATCATCCTGTTTCTACCTCCTGGGACTATGGTGTGTGCTGTGTTGGGACCCTGCTTGGACATCCGTTGGGGGAGGGGGTGAGAAGGCACAGACACCGGGAGTCGGGTGAGTAGCAGAGCAGGCTGCAGCCTCATTTATTTCGGAAGTTGGGCCTGCCTATATACCCCCTCCCAAGATCCCACTGGCTCAGGCAGCTGACTGTACTGGGTTATCGTTTCCTCTTTGGCATTTCTGGTCAGGTGTCTCTGCATCAGCAGTGTCTGGGTGTAGAAGCAGGCCTTATTTTGGCTCAAGGGAGACAGTGCCTGCTCAGCGTGCACATACAGGCTGGTTTGGGCAGGCCAACTGTGGCTTGGGTAGGCTAGTTGGCAATTTCTCCTACAGTGATGCACATTTGGTCTTATATGGATTTGACTCAGGGCTTCCTGAACGCTAGGCAAACACTCTACCAACTGAACATCTCCATGTCCACAAATATATGTATCTTATAGTCTACTATAAACCCTGTGAAGGGGAAAAGAATGATGGCGTGTAGAACTCTAATTAAGAACTCTAAGTGTTCTTGATAATAAAATTCCAAAGTCAGATACAGGGGTTAAGGCTGAAAGACCAGTGAAGCAGCCAACCACTGAGAGTTCTTACATCCTACCAAAGCTCAGACCAAAGGGGCCATTCTATCTCCATGAAACCTCAGATTGCTGCTGTCTCTACAAAAATCTCAGATTGCATCCATCTCGACCAATCCCCAGACTGCCCTGAGCTCCCTTCTTGCCTTCCATTCTTCTCTCCACCCAGTCATATCACTCCTGTCTCCGCCTCTCTATGCTGGGATTAAAAGCATGTGATCCCAAATACTGGGATCACCTTTGTGTGAGCTCTATTTTTCTTTTAGTCAGATTAAATCTCAGGTAGTTCAGGGTGGCCTTGAACTCATAGAGATCTGCCAGCCTCTACCTCCAGAGTGCTGGGATTAAAGGTGTGCACCACCACTGCCTGGCATTTGTCATTGGGCTTGTAAGAAGTCAATTTAAAAGCCTATCAGGATTTAGGATTTTTTCCAACTTTAATACTCCCTAAAATTCTGTGTCTTCTGGACTGAAACAGTAGCACTAACAGTGAGTGTTTCAGGTTAACTCACGAGATAAACACATTTCAAGGAACAAAAAGTTCTGCTTGCTTGTTGGATGAGTCCATGATATTGGTCTACTCAGCAGTTTGTGGTGTTGGTTTATATTTTGACATTGCATTATTCTTAATGGTCAGATAATTGCATATACTTGGGGTTCCTGGATAATACAAGTTTATCATTTACTCTTGAACATGAGGAACTTTCACTGCCAATCAGATATTTCAAAG
The DNA here is from genome assembly GCF_037038515.1 of Microtus pennsylvanicus. Lineage (NCBI taxonomy): Eukaryota > Metazoa > Chordata > Mammalia > Rodentia > Cricetidae > Microtus > Microtus pennsylvanicus. Next base: position 37,312,544 of record NC_134584.1, on the reverse strand, counting down.
GTTGTTTGATTCAGTTTCTTCCTTGCTCCGTCCCTCAGTCCTCCTCTGCTTTGGCTGTCTGCCAGATTTTTCTCCCCCCCTTAAATTGGCTTCCAGGTCTCATGGTCTTTTATTCTCTTATTTCCAACCTGTCTGACATTTTCTTCTTCTTCTCATTATTTGACCCAGCCCTTCCAGGGCGCTTCTCTTTGGGTTTATAGTGTCTTCTTTCTTCTATACTTAGACCACATAAGCATTTTGGATCTGTGATTGGAATGGGACTTGTGTACTTTTCTGTGTAACTTTATATGGACAGTCTTTTTTCCATTCCTACCGCACCCTACTTCAGCAATATGAGGCAGTTGTTTTTTATTCTGACTGAGCTTGTATGGCCTCGCCTGTCAGCACCTCCCTCTTCGAGGTTGATTTTGCTAAATTATACAGAATTTTTATTCTGGTCAAGAGAACAGTCTGGCCCTGCTTTAAGTATGGTAATTATGGCTCTGTGAGGATCTTCCCAGAGAACTTGTACCAAATCTTGTCTTTTGTGTGCACGAATCGTTCCTCTGGCCTGTGCTCTCCTCACGGCTCCCTGGAAGAGCCCAAAGAACAAGTAGCGTTAGACTTCGGTCCATCTCAAACTGCTTCTTCTTCTAACTGCACATAATGAGTGTGGGTTCTTCTGCCATTTTGACTTATTTTTTTCAAAGTTATAAATTAAAAACTTTACAAAATAATTGGCGACCTTACAAATAATATTTTGAAAGGATTACTTTATATATTGACTTTTTCTGTTTTAATGTTCTATATAATTGGGGTATTTGGATCATCATGTATTTCATTATGGTATTTCTATTAATTTGTCATGCCCTTCTTTCATATACACAACTAGAAAGAAGTAATTATGTTTAAAAGTATTTACACTGGATTTTTAAATTTAATTTAGCTTAATTTGAAAACTTTTTTTTTTGAAACAATGTCTTGCTCTACAGTCTTGGCTGGCCTTACTTGGCCTTAAATTCTTGGCAAACTTCCTGTCTCTCTCAGCCTACTGAATACTAGGATTACAGGTATCTGCTACCATGTTCCCTTGATATTTTTGTTTTTTAATTAATATGTTTATGCTTACTTACAGGGCACAGTATTACAACCCAATACATGTTAACAGTGCCTAATAATCAAATCAGAGCAATTAGCATTTCCATCTTATTAAAAGCTACTTCTACATATCAAATCCCTCCAAACTCTTTCCTACTTATTTTAAATGCATAATTAATTGTTGTAGACTATACTACCATATGTGCTATAGACGAATTACAGCTAATTCTCATGGAAGTCTATTTTGATCCTCTTTATTTAAATAATCACACTTTAAATATAATTATGCTTTAAATAACCTCATTTCTCATCACAGTGCAAATATTATACTTTTATAAGTTTATGAAGAAAGAGAATGAAATGTGCTTTGTTTACAAATGATATGTCTGTGTGCCTAATCCCCCAATTTTGAGGAGCAAGTAGAGTGTTCCGAGAGAGGGAGAGGGAGTGTTCAGTCGAGAGAAAACCATTTCCAAGAATATAATTTTTTTTACTTGATTTTATAGCTTAAGTGAATACAATGAATTTTGAAGCCATAGGCATTAGATAATGACAACAACGCCTTTTTCCTTTAAATTCTGTAGTGTGGTGGGCAAACTATGAGATGGCTTCATCTTGTGCAGCCGGCTGCCTCAGAGGCATCATGAAAAAGAACAGTGTTTGATTTTCATCCTCATCTTCATGTACCTATTATCCAGAGTCATGTAAAAAAATTTCTTGGACCAAAAAGTTTGCCAGCAGAGATTATTTAAGAAGTCTTGGCCTAATAGTGAATATTGTCCACATTTTGTCTATTTTAAGCAGAGTTACGACTTACTGTAATTGTTTGTTATACAAGGACAGGAAGTCTACAGTGACAGGTCGTAGCTCAAAGGAGGGATTTGTTTTGCTATCAATTAAGGCTGGACTCAAATCGTGTCAATATCCTATTAGATATAAATAGTATGTATTAGAAGATTGTTACAGGAAATTACATTGCTCAGCTAAAAGTATAAATGTTTACCTTAAGTTTGACTTTATCCACTGAGTTTGTGATAATTATACATTGACTATAGTCTTACCAATCCTTTTATTACCGTCTTCTCTGTTGAATAAGTATCATTAACTTCTTATGTTAATTCCAAAGTGAGATAGGTTCTGAGTCAACAGTTGCCTCTGGTTGAATAGGGAATCAAAGCATGCTCCTTGCAGATAGATCCACTATCTGAAGCATAGCTGAAAAATATGCTTTCAAGTGAAGTGTTGAGATGGTCTGAACAGAACATTGCAATAGCCCCAAAACAGAGCCTGCTAATAGTGACTGGAAAGCTTCCTGAAGCCCTGCTTGGCTTTCAGTTGAAGCTGCCCATCTTTGCCTTATATTTCTAGCCCTGAAAAATTTTTTACTCTCTAAATTAGATTAAAAAAATACATACATTCAGGTATTTAAAGAGATTATCAGCAAAAGCAGTGTTTTATCTACTTAGTATTGGTACATAATGTCTATATATGTGGAATAGTGAGCGATCTTCTATTTCACTACATGAAAAAGATAAATATCTTGATCAGATAAAGGTAATGATATATTTATCACCCTAAATGTGCACTTTTTTTTTTCCCTCTTGGAGGAATCACAAATCCCCTCCACTAGGTCTTTGAAGAGCTGTGATTAACTGCTGTCCGTCACACTTACCCTATGGTGCTGTCCACAGGACAAACTGCCCTCCTCTGCTATGGCACCCACGTTTATGTGCTCAGTCTTTCTCCATCTCCCTTCCCCTTGCCCATTTGAGCCTCTCGCTACCCTCCCAATATTTCCAAGATGCTTGTTTTCCAAAGCTTCTCCATGTAAATGCACATGTGTTATTGGTCATTTTGTACTTGAATAATTTCAGTTGACACCTGGGCTCACTCATGTTGCCACACTGATGGCATTTCATTAGTTTTAAACTTTAAAAAAATGATTTATGCTCTCTGTGTGTGTTTGTGTGTATGTGTGTGACCAACATGGCACGTGTATGGAGGTCAGAGGCAAACATGTAAGAGTCAAGTCCCTCCTTTCATGATGGTGTGACAGGCCCCCAGACCTTAGCACAACTGATACCATGTTAGAGGTGTCTGACTTTATAACCTAGCACACAGGCCCTAACACCTGCCCAAAATGGAACAAAGACCTAATCTATCAAAGGCCTAGTCCATAGTTCCAGGAAAATCCTTAAACGTACTAACCTTACTTTTTGGCTTCTGTAGCTCTGTTTCTTGCTAACTGAAGTGGGACAACCAGAATGTGTTGTTTGTGCATAAAGACAAAGGACTGTATGTAAGGCTACAGGCTGCATGATTTGGGCAAGTTCCCCAGGCAGCTGCTAGCTAGACTCCAGTAGGGATTTTCTTTTCAGCGCTTAGAGTGTCTCTTTGGTGGTCTCTAGTAGGTTTACCTTGAAACAGTGTGGGTTCCAGGGATCAAACTCAAGTCATCAGTCTAGGTAGCAAGTGCCTGATCATCTTGAGAACCCCATTTCATTTTTTTTTAAAAAGACAGATTCTCATTATTTAGTCCTAGCTGTTCTGGAATTTGCTTTATAAACCAGTCTGACCTTAACCTTACAGAGGTCTACCTGGCTCTGCCTTCCTGCCTTCCTTGTGTTGGAATTAAAGGCATGTGCCTCCAGGCCTAGTCAATTTAATTAATTTTTATAGCTGAGTAATATCCTCTTGTGTATATGTTTTACAGTTTATCCACCCATCTATTGATTGGCATCTAAATTGATTCTATAACTTGGCTATTATCAATAAAATATCAGTGAATCTGGGAGTTCAAAAATATCTTTGACATTGACTTTCTTTTTCTCGGATACATACTTAGAATTCTGATTGATAGTTTTTTTCTCTAGTTTTAGTTAAGGAGCCTCTCTACTTGGTTCACAAAATGGCTGTATCAATTAATTTTCCCTAATGCTCTCCTCAAATAATTTCAGGGCTTACTCATGCTTAAGTTTTTGATCCAGTTTAAGTTTTATTTGTTTTGTTTTGAGATGGGTGTCTTGTTACATAACTTCGTCTGGCCAGGAACTTACTGTGAAGAACTTGATGATTTCAAGCTTGTATCAATCCTCTTTCCTTTCCCTGCCTAGTGCTGGGATTACAAAGGAGAAAGATTGTGCTAAACTTGAGTGTTTGTATGTATATACATATGTATGTATATATATGTATGCACATATGCGTGCATGTATGTATGCATGTATTTATATATTTGGTATGCCGAGATATATGGATCTTATTTCATTCTTCTGAATGTGTATACCCAATTTTACCAGCACTGTTTACTGAAGAAATTGTTCTTTCTACAATGAATGTTCTTGTTGCCTTTGGTTTAAAAAAAAACAGTTGGGTTCTTGTGCACTTATTTCTCGGCTTTCTATTCTAACCTTCTGATCTATATGTCTGTTCTCATGCCAGCATGATGCTACTTTAGTTTGGTAGGATATTTGAAGTCGAACACTATAAAATCAGCATAATGGTTCCTGCTCACAAGACTTTGACTATTCAGGGTCATTTATGGTTACAATATTTTTTCTGTGACAAATTTTATTGGCATTTGGAAAGGGATCGTGTTGAAAGTGATAGATCACTTTGGGTGGTATGAATATTTTAACAATGTTAATTCTTCTAATTTATCAGATTTTCCCATTTCTTGTCTTCAGTTTCTTTCATCACTGCTGTGAGCTTTCAATACAGAACTTTTAAAACCTTGTAGGCTAAATTTACTCTTAGGCTTTTTAAAAACCATCGGTTTTGTAGTTGGTGTAAATGAGATTGCTTTCTGTTTTCCTGTACAGGTAGTTCATTATTGGTGTACGCGTGCATGCTAGTCTATCCTGACAAAGCCTTTGTAGCAACATCTCACATAGTCCAGACTGGCCTTAAACTCACTCTGTCGTTGAGAATGACTTTCACCTTTGACTAGCCTGAGTGCTAAGGTTTCAGGTGTGTCCCACTATGTCTGACCCAAGTCCTGCAGGCAGGCTAAGCAAAGCACTCCATCAGCTGGAAGAAATTCCCAGGCACTAATCAGTGTTTTCCATGCTATGAATCTGGCAGATCAAACTGAAAAGCTATTGTCTGAAGCTGTGGTAGAGAAGCCCCTTTCTCCCTTGAATTGTTTTCTCTCCCGTTTTCTGTAGATTAAGGATTGGTTAAACAGTCAGGTCTGACCACAATGCATAGACGACTGAAGTTGAGCGTGTGTTGTTCTTGTTTTTTGTTTTTCAAGACAGGGTTTCACTGCATAGCTCTGGCTCTACTGAAACTCACTCTTTAGACCAGGCTAGTCTGAAACTCACGGAGATCTGCCTTCCTCTGCCTCCTGAATGCTGCGGGTAAAGGTGTGCTCCACAACCCCACCACCACTCAATAAGTTTACATTCTTAATTGGATTAGTTAAAGCAATAAGGATGTTGGGGCTCATGGCAAAGTTTCTAGGAGGCAAGACAACTAAGAAACAGAAGCGGGGAGCGGGAAGAGAGGGCATCCTGCTTCTCCTAGGCAGTCATGAAGCAAAGCATCAGGTTTGGGCAGTGCTGACACAAAGAGGAAGAGTAAATACTGCACGCACGAGCGAGCGCCTCTCCGATCCTCTACTCTCTTCTCGAAGGTCTGACCAAATTTGGATGGAAGCCAGTGCCAGTGGCTGCATGGGTGATAATTTTCAGAGTTCAGCCATCTAGGGCACAGGGCAGAAGAGAGATGGACCGAGAATGGACGGGGAATGGAAATGTCAAAGAGAATTACCAGCATGTGTACTCACTTGGGACAAACTCCGGATGAAGCCTTGTGTTCTGTCCTCTGTCAGGTAAGCTGCTGGTGACCTTAGTTCCTTTCAACTCCAAACGCTTTGGATGATTTTCTAAGCCCCTTGTTAATTCAGGTAAAGTTTTAAGGAAAGCTTTACTGTGCTGCATATGATATCCTGATACATATGATTAACATTCCAGATAAACATAAAAGTGTTTGCATAAATTCACAAGTTCCTACCCCCACAGAGAAAAGTTAAATTAACAAATTAAAACCTGTAGGAGAAAAAAAAATTCCTACCAACAGGAATCCGCATAACATGGAAGCTATTGGGAGTGATCTGGTTTAAGAGAAAAGACACTTAGCCCTTTCTTCCAACATTCCGAAGCACAAGACACAATTTTAAAAGAAATTTGTGACAATAATTTAAATTAGCTAATGAAAATTAGTACTCAGATGGGTTTTAAGTGGAAAGTAACACATTTATTTTAGGTGTGAAAATATTTCTTAAAGAAGGAATAATTTGCTGTTACCAGAAAGAATGAGAGTGTATAAATACATTTGCAAAAAAAGTTGCAAACTTTTTATTTTGAGTTAAAACATAACAAGTAAAACTATACTATTACTACAGATGAAAAGCTTGATGCAAATGATTTGCCTTTCTAATATCATTTTGGATCTAAAATGAACATTAACCTTTTAAACTTAAAGGATTATATATATATAATTAAAATATTTTTAATTACATGTATGTATGTGTGTCTATATGCGGGTATATGTACTTGATTTCAGATACCCTTAGAGACCAGAAGAGGGCATTAAATTCCATGGAGCAGAAGTTACAGGCAGATATGAGTGGCCTGATGGCTCACTTGTTCTATCATCTCTGACAACAGTACAATTGTACTATTAATAATGTTTACTATTTCAGTAAATTAAACCAGGGTTAAGCATATTGCTCTTTATGCATGCAGTAATTCAGTTCTTTATCTAGTAACTCACATTTTCAGTACTTATATTTGCTGCCATCAAAATTAGGAAGCACCAAAGGGTTTAGAGACCTAAGGTAAATGTGGGCACACAATTAGCATGTGTTTAAATAAATATACTATATTTTCTTTATAAATTGGTCTTTGTAATAGCAAAGGAAAAATTAACAATTAAGTAAATCTGTGAAATTCTTTCATTTAAATTGCCTGAAAAAATTTAAAAACAACTCTGTTGACATATAATCATAACATACATTATATTCACTTAGAGTGTGAAATTCAATGCTTTTATATATATCAGCAAAGTGGGAACACTGCTAGCATTCCCTTCATTTTAAAGCATAGTTTTTTCCTAAGAAGAATTGTCAATGGGTCACTACCCTATCCCCTTTTCTTCTGTCTCTCTTTATTTGTTCCGGATATTTGAGCAAAATGTTAAAAGTGCAATTTATCTTTGACCACTTCTCAAGCTTTATACTGATAAAAATGTGTTCACATATTTTCTGGATTCATACATAAAAGTTTTGAAAAAATTATGGCTGACTTGCAAATTGCTCATGTTAAATGTATATGACACAAATGAATGCTTGTTTAGGTCCTTAAAGAGGTGAAGAAATTTTGAAAAAAATAGTCAAACAGTATAGCCTTCATGATGCTATATTAATCTGTATTTATTTCCTATGTCCCTATATATTGGTGAAGAGAAATATTCATCCTAATTGTTTCTTTTTCCTTCTTTTTTTTTTCCTTTTTTGGTGGGGGAGGTTTTTCACTTGGGACAAAGTTTTACTTTATTGTTTAGCTTGTTCTTTAGTTAGTAGCAACCTCCTATCTCAGCTCTTAAATGCTGGGGTTACAAGAGTAGTCTTCATACTGGTCCTTTTTTGTTTTATCACCTAGAACTCTGGCATGCATCACAGACATGGATCTGACCTTCCGACGTGAGTTTTTTCCACTGTCAGAGAATTCTTAATTGACCACGAGCCTTTCCTTGAGGTTAGGTGCAGACTTGGAACACATATTTATAAATGCCTCCTTCTTGCACGGATTCACTGAAGACTAGAGTTCTGCTTATCACTCTTGTTGGTCGTCTGGGAAATTGCTTTTATTTTTCTGTTGTCATTATGTTTCTCTGTGTATCTGTAGACCGTGATGAAATAATGCACTATTTGGCAGCTGCCATGTTACAAGGTGGAGGATTTGCCCTGAATTGGATTCTGAACTCCCAGATGTTGAGTGGACTTCAGAAGGCACTCTCGGACCTGGCATATAGTATCTTTGTTCTCTCATTGGTTGCAGCCAATTACAGCTCTACTTTGAACCACTCTGCAGTTATTATTTTCTCTCATAGGTGGAGGAGCTATGCATACCTGTATGTGCACCGTTGCAGTCAGAGGAAGATATGGTATCTTGCTCCGAAAGTCTCCATTTTATTCCTTTGAGACAGGGTCTCTCATTGATCTGCAGGTAGGTTGAAGGCCAGTAAGTCCAGTGATCTTCCAGTTTCTGTCCAGCACTGCGCCAGGCATATGAGGCAGAGCCTAGCTTTTTTTACCTGGGCTCTGGAGTTTATGCTTGCATTGCAAGTGCTTTGACTCAGGGAGCCATCTTTCCAACCCATTATTGTTTTTGATAATCTAATTGCATCCACCTGTCCTTGTTGGTAAGATCTTTGGAACAGCCTTGCTATAATTTTTTTATTTCTCTGTGATGAATTCCATTTTTCCAAGTTAGACTTTAAGCAACCCTCCCAGGGACTTAGCTTCACTAATCAGATGTTCCCTGCTACGCTTCTAACTTGAAAGAACTCCACCTGGGGAAACGAGCGGGACACGGGTCATTCAAGAGGAGTGGCATGTTCTATGAGTATACTGTAAAGGGCTGGCATCCTGTCATAGAGAACGGGATGCAAGAGGAAGCTCGAGGGTCAGGGTCAGCCACAGAGATTTGTAGTTCCACCCCTGATGGTGGTGAGATACTGAGAAATGGATGGAAGATTGTGGGCTGGAGAGCCAGAGGGCAGAGAGTGGGGTTCCTGGCCCAGGAACAGAGAAGTCTGGCAACTACATGGATTGAGCAAACTGGTCAGGATAGTGGGGAAAAGGTAAGGGCCGAGATGGAGGAAGGCTTCTCCCTTCTGAAGGAGAGAGCTGCCGCCCATTTTCCTCCAAGAAAAGGTGCCTGTGTGTCACAGTGATGTCTAAGTTTTAAATATCATAAGTGAATGTAAGGTTTTATGCTTTCTGTGCCATCAAATAAAATTCAAGTCAGATAGGGCCTCCGGGTTGCCTGCCTGCTTTAACAGTGAGAAGCACTAAGTCCATAAAGGAGATAAAGACATGGCGAGGTAGGAGGGGGTGGGCGCTGGAGAGTGGGGAGAATTGACAAGAGGAGAGGCTAGTTAGCAGGGTAGAATGCAGAGAGAGGCCCCGTGAGATAAGGGCTGAATAGTGTCCATTGTGTTCATTGTATTGGGAATCTCAGGAGTCCTTGGTGATCTTTGTCAAACCTCTTCAGAAGAGTCCAGGAGGAAAGTCCAAAGAACGGTGGACTTAAGTAAGAGTGGGTGAGGTGAGGCATGGTGACAGAAAGTGATGACTCTGCCAGGGGTCCTGTCTGCAGGGGGATACAAGAAGGTACTTTACTAAGCTTTAGCTAAGCCCCGCCCCCGCCATTTCACACACAGACACACACACACACACACACACACACACACGCACGCACGCACGCACACACTGAATGAATTAGCTAAACTTTGCTAACCATATTATTTCAATGTAATATAATTAAAAATTATGAAGTAGATAAAAAAGATTAAGGTGAATAAAACCACTGCAGAGGGAAGTGTGTATAAAGATGGAGAAGAGAGGAGAAGTGGCAGGAAACACAGGCAGGAATAAGGCTCTCCATGCTGAAGGGAAGGAACTCAGAAATGGGATTGGGCACAGCAAGGCCACTGATGCCAGTGGAGGGGAATGCTTTTGGGGTTTGGTAGATGAGCAGGGTACAATGACAACAAGGGGAGGGGGAGAGAGAGAGAGTTAGGGCAGAACATGGTTGGAAATGTGGGTGAGGGGAATTCCAACTCGTGAGGTACCTACAATGCACACTGAGATCGGCCTTATCGGGAATCTAACCAAGTTGTCCCTGTGAATTCTGGGCTTCTTTGGAACCCCAGGTAGTTGGGGATCATGCAGAGAGCTTGAAATCATTCCAGGGGAGTTCTTAAATTTTGCTTGGTATTCATGTTCCCCAGAGATTGTTCAAACACGGATTCTTGGGTGCTGCTGCCTGTGAATGTGGTGGCTGATACAGAGGAAGAGCACAGGGACTTAACGTTTGTAACACATTGCCGGCCACCCCGATGCTTCTGTCCAGGCATTATACCTTGCCTGTATATGAGAATTTCAGTCACTGTGACTTGCTTTTGTCAGTGGCAAGGAGAACTGGAGCTACAACTACTCCATGCTGTTATTTGGAGCATTCTGGAGCTGTCTTCAGTGTCTTCTGCTTTGTGTCCTGGGGTCTTTGACTATGGAGACCAGTGGTTCTCAATCTGTGGGTCAGAAAACCCACAGGGGTCGCATATCAGATATCTCGAATATCAGGCATTTACACTGCAATTCATAACAGTAGCAAAATTACAGTAATGAAGAATCAATGACATAATTTTATGGCTGGGGATCACCATGGTATGAACTGTCTTAAAGGGTCGCGACATTAAGAAGGTTGTTCCTGTCTCATGTTCACTTTATTTTTACTGTGTCCCTGTACTACGTTAGTTCCACCTGCCAGATGAATAAATTGCACAAAGCCCATTTTGGTGATTCCTCCTGGGGCACTGATCCCATAGAAAAACCTCCTTTTGAGGTCTCTGCTCTCACCACCATTTGAATTCAGTTCCCGTTACCTGCGGACATTGACTCAAGCCCACAACATTGGCAGCTGCGGAATCCCATATCCAATTGACTTTTGTTGTTGTTGAAATAGAGAGTGATCAAGATTTGGGCATTTTTAAAATTTATTCTATAATTCTTTTATTTTTTTAAACTGGACTCAATTTAGAGGCACGGTTTTGGTTTTAAAAATGTGTGTGGGTAAGTGATTTTTTTTTTCTCCCCTCAAATTTCCATGGGAAACAGTATATCTAACCTCTTCCTTCCCAGGATTTTATCTTTTTCCTCTGACTTCTTGCTGGAGTTCGATGTTCTTGAGAAAAGCTTACTCACTGTAGCCAGAGACCTGAGTCCTTGGGGAGTGAACACAAGAGATGTTTGGTGGGAATATATCTAGCCACTAGCCTTGCCAGTTGGTTCCTTGGCCATATTCTTAAAATAGAAAAATGACGAAGTATAGCTTTGCCAGGACGACATTTGTTCTAATCCAGAGAGTGTGTTTTTAAGTGTTTGAAGGACTCTGCCACAGGAATCTTGGTGGCACCAGCCAAGATGTCTGAGGCCCAAGGATGGCAAACCCCAGTGACCATCCAGTGCTCATGGGGGGATTCCAGCAAAATAGAAGCTGGGATTTGGACATGTCTGGGCAGGTCTGCTGACTACATAGGGCAAGCATGCCTGGAGTCGATTTACATAACAACTTTTGGCTGAAGTAGGATTGTGTTGTGCTGCGAATGGAAAGTGGGCTGGGACCAGCAGAAATGCGTCAATCTTGGGAGCCAGGTTTTGAAAAAGTAATCTCCTTGAACAAAGGAGCTTCATTAGGCCACAGGCTTCTTTCTGACCTGGCAATTACATAGTGTATATTCACATATTTGATAACTTGGAACCTGTCAGCTCTTACCCTCTTTAGTGATCTCCAGCCTGATGCAGAGATTTGAACTAAAATGAAAGGATATTGATTTTTTTTAAAAAAAATTTATTAGCAAGAATTAGGTTGGGTGTGTGAATAAAAAGATACAAGGCACATTTTGGGCTTTGGAAAAGCTGACAGGTGATTTCCCTTTGATAAAATTTCACTGGAAATACTATCTCTACTTTTGAAAATCATATGTGTTTGCTATAGAACTTAAAATTGTTAAGTTTTGTTAAATATCAACATGGACACAATACTTTAATTTACCCTTCCTTCAAAAATTATTTATGCTCCCACTTCAGGTCTCAACTGGTATCATTTCTCATTTATCACTTTTTTCGGGTGATAATCACAATAGCATTTTTAAAGCAAATAGTAATCATTGCACTAGGGAAGGAAACTTATTTATGGTTGGTTTGGGGCGCCAGCCACTGAAAACAACGCTTTATACTTAACGCATCTCCAGTCTCTTATTCTCATGGCATTGCAGTGAGATAAATACTTTCATTATCCTGATTTCAGAGATAAGGAAATCGAGACCCAGAAAGGTTACATGAGTTGAGTTGTTCAGTTTGTATGGCAAGCAGTGGGGAGAACAGCAATGTTGGGTATTTGAAACATTTTACTCTCATTTTTAGGAAGAGGTTGATTCTCAGTTTGGTAAGCTTATTTTTCAGGACTTCTCTTAGTGCCAACATTGTATATTTAAGTCAAATTTCTGACTCACTGGTATTGTTTTTAAGACCTTTTGTCATACCATTCTCTCTCTCTCTCTCTCTCTCTCTCTCTCTCTATATATATATATATATATATATATATATATATATATATATATATAATTACACTTGTTTGTTTGTGTAAGTGTGTGGGTGCTGTCTTGCCAGGGAGTGCGTGTGTGCAGTGGTAAGAGGACAGTTCTTGAGGGTCAGTTCTTCTCTTCCACCAAGCTGGTTCCAGGGATCGAACTCAGACCATGAGGCTTGGCTGCAAGTTCCTGAACCCTTGGGTCATCTCACCTAATAGTGGGTTGCCATGAAATTTTATAAAATAACTTTGTATCACTTGCTTCTGTGGAAAATGGGTAGTTTTCTGCTGTGTACCTTTCCTTCCTGAGAATTTTTTTTAAGTCTTAAGTTTTTATTTGTATATAGTTTCAAGTATACAGGAAATTTGTCAAAAATAATAGCACTAAAATGCCTATGGCTTTTACTGTGACTTGTCTGTTGGCAACACACTCCCTTCATCTTTTTGTACTGTCTTCCAATATGCTAGATATGAAGACTATGATGAAACAGAGTACTTTAAAAGCCACTTAAAGATTATATGTACATTTTCTCTTCCCCCTAAGTACTTCTGTCTTTTCTGACTGTCTTTTACATAGTTGCAGTACAGTAATCAGTTTTAGCATATTTAGCGTGGATACAGAACTTTCCATGGAAGACTATTCTGAGTCTGTGCCTTACAGCATCTCTCTCTTAGGTCCAGTACAGTCTTGCAGGTGCCCTTTAGTTATCTTGTTGGAGAGTGATTTCAGTTAACACAGATTTAATCTCTGTCATCCTTCAGGAAGCATATTCCATATAGTCTACAAAAATCTAAATTTGAGTGACATTTGACAAGAGTTGGGCTTTTGACTGATTTTTCTTTTTATATTTTGCAATTCGGAAAGATTAGGATGTATCAAACCAATATTAAGATTGTTAACTAGCGACTGTTTCTCCTAATAGTATTGTTATTATTAGATAAAGTTTAAGTTCCATAGTTTCCAGTCATAGTTGAAACTCCAAAAATAATAATATTAATCTTTGAAAAGAGATGTCTAGAGCTGGGCATGTAACTCAGGGGTGGAGTGCTCATCCACAGAGTTCTTTTCTTCCTTTTTTTGTGAGGAGTGGGTGCTAATGAAGCTAATGAAAGATTGGTGGGAGGTATGCCGCTCTGAGAAGGAACTTGAGGTATGGGTATCTAAAAGAGGCACGGTTGATACTGACAACTCTGGACCACAATTTTAAATATATAACCTGGATGCTGTTTAAAAGGCAAGCAGTCTGATTTACCAGTCCTGCTGGCAGAGAGGTACACCAGTGCCCGCTAAGTGTGGTGTTTTTACCTGATTGCTGATGCAGCTTTAAAGGTGTGTAGGATCCCAGGGTGAAGTCACAAACCCACTTCAGGAAGGGTCAAGAAGCTGTACCTGGCCAGTTCTCTTTAGAGGCTTTCCCTAGTGGAAGCCAGGAGCTTGTCTGTCCTGGAGGATTTAAGAGCCTCTTTTTATGGTTAATGGAATGGGTTAGATTTCTGCACCTCTGTTTCCCCTTTTCCTGGGAATCTGGGAGACAAATTCTCTGGGCTCCGTGTTCCTACCTAATTTCTTCTTAGGTGACCAGTTGAGAGTCAATGGTCTCTGATGGTAATTTTTCCTAATCACTCATAAGAGAAAGGGATAAACGTAACAACTAGGACCTAGGTATTTGAAAGAGTATTCTTGTTTAGCACTGGGGATATTGGTTGCTTTTGGCTCTTCCCTCCTAGTTTTGTTCACTTCTTCCCAGCTGACATTCACTGACGTTTTAAACGTGCTTAGGCTTGGAATCTGAGGTAGTAGAAACCTGTGGTAACGATTTATGTATTCGTGTGTCTTACAGAGACCATTGTGTCTGAGTACCGTTCTGAGGCTCTTCCATGTGTTGACAGGTTTTTCTCCCACCTTGGATCACAGACATCACGGTGGAAGTCATCTCCACTCTCATCTTACCAATATCCCATCACTATCCTTCCCATTCCAGTACCTGTAACTGGAGTTTTGTCTGTGCTTGTCAAGTATGTATCAGTCTGTTTCTACTTTTCCTTGGGATGCACGGCATTGCCTTTTTTATTTTATTTTTGTGTATGTCTGTGTGTCTGAGTGTGCACACATGCATACAGCTGTGCACTGAGGCCAGAAAGACCATCAGATCCCTTGGAGCTAGAGTAATAGGCAGCTATGTGCTGTCTGATGTGGGTGCTGGGAATTGTACTCTGGTCCTCTGGAAGAGCAGCAAGTGCTTTTAACTGCTGAGGAAATTCTCTAGCAAATGTTCCTCTTAAACACTAGGAAACATGCTTTACTTCGATGAGTTCAGTGGGCTACAGTGGGCTGATGGCTGTGACAAGACAGCTAGGACCAGTAAGGAGAAGGTGTTCATAGGGATACTGTATGGTATACACATAGTATATACAGTTTACACATAGTATACATAGTATACACAGTGTATAGTATACATAGCGTAGATGTACTTCAGGGAGGAAGTCACATCTACAGTGGCTGTTGATACATGCCTGTCCTGTAAGAAGTGTTGGATCTCTGATCCTCTTAATTTTCAAACTCCACCAACTTGTGTCCTCATATGTGTGTGTGTGTGTGTGTGTGTGTGTGTGTGTGTGTGTGTTTAAGGCTGGAGAGATGGCTCAGCAGTTAAGAGCACTTACTGCTCTACCAGAACACCAGGGTTTGGTTCACAGCATTCATAAGGCAGCTCACAACCACCTGTAACTTTAGGCATAATTAAATCCACGCAAATAAGGTAATTGTAAAAATTGATTTATGTATGTTTCCTTGCATGTGTGTATGTCGCGGACATGCCTGGTGATGGATTTTATAGAACTGAAGTTAGCAGACGATTGTTAGACATGTAGGGTTTGGGGAACCAACCCTGGCTCATCTGTGAGTGCTCTTAACTGTGGAGCCATCTCTCTAACCCCAATTTGTAACTTAGTTTTTTCACTTTTTAAAAAGGTGTGCGTGCACACGCACATGAGTGTAGGTGCCCTCAGAGGCCAGAAGAGGGCACCAGATTCATTGGAGCTACAAGAAACCCAGCTTGGGTCCTCTGGAAGGGGATGGACTGCACGCTCTTAACCTCTGAGCCACCTTTTCAGCACCGGGTGATTTGTATTTTACCCCACTTTACAGCAGCTATTGCTCTCAGCACTTGATCAGTGCTAACTATATCCCTATATCATGTGCATTTTTTTTACTCAAAAGCCAAAATAAGTTACTTTTCGTTGACAGAAACTGAGACCATTGGCTTTTTAATTTTTTTTATTTTTTCACTCATCATTTATTTACAAATACACATTATAACTTTTATATACATTGCACATTTACATGGTAGAAAAGTACAAAACTATATATTTAAATGAATTTATATTTAACTTGCCATGTTTGAAAATATAAAATTGCATCAGAAAAAAGTATTATGAAAAGCAAGAAACTTGAACTGATAAAGCTTTGATGGAACTTTTAGTGACACATTGGTTGAAAAAGAACTAATTGAGAAGGTACAGCCGACTACCTCAAAGGAAACAGCGAATGACAGGTTGGAAGGGTTAACGATCACCTTCCTTTCGTCTCCTGACACCCCACGTCACTATATCTTTGGATCTGCAACATCATAAAAGTACATTTCTCGATTCTTAAAGCCTCTCATCCTCTCTCACAATGTTTTCACCAGAACAAGGGCATGGAAGCAGACGTTCCTTCCGAGATGTATATCCTCTGTACCTTGTATCTGAGGCAGAGTTACGGTGCCTTTTGGTCAGTCAAGATTCCTTGTAAACAGAACCCGAAGGATCAGGTATGTACAGAGTAGGCAGCTGAGAATCCAATAAATAAACATGACAGAAACTGACATGCAAATTTGTTAAGAGGTGGGAAAGAATCTAACAGCAGTGAAATGAAGGGAGACAGATGAGTGAGTGGGTCATTAGGAATGGACTTCAATGGTTTACGAGGGGGGGGGGAACGGCTTTACTTTACAAGCAAGAGACCTCACAATAAATAACAACCGCTCTTCCTTTCACGAATAAATTTCTTCAAAAACAAGGTGTACAGTCAACCAGACATTTTATGTATAAATTATAAAACATGACACAGTATAAATAAACGTCTACAAGTCTCAACTATAGGCCTCATCCAGTAGACCACAAAATGACAATCTCTCCATGCCCAGTGAGTAACAATGTGGCCCGGGAGAGAGCTTTAGGACAAAGGTCCTTTCATGTATAGTTTTCCCCCCAAATAAATAAGCATACACTTATTTACATTATGCACAATATATTTTTTCTTATTTTCTTATCTATCTTTTTTTTTCCTTTTTTCCCCCTTTCTCTTGTGTTCTGTTTTGCCCAAAGGCTATGTCAACCCTGAACACTGGTGGAGCGTTTACCACTCTAGAATGGAAGAGATAGGAAAGCTGTAGTCCTGGTCTTCCTCCTCCTCCTCTTCCTCCGTATCTTCCGAGATGGCTAGATGGGGGAATACAGGGGGAGCTGTTGTTTAAACACGGATAACAACAGCGCAGAAGCAGCTCAGTGTACGTTTTCAAAGCCCTCTGATACAGCTGCATTACAGCGTTGCATTTTTTTTACATGACTTGCAGTGTGATGCGTTTTGTTGGCATCTGCAGTTACGCAATAAAGTTTACTTAAACACACACAAACAAACCACCATAATCTATGAAGTCAAAATTGCAGAAAGTTCTGGAGAATCAATGGCTCAGGTTTTACAGGCAGATTCCTGAAATCAGATAAAAAGCGCTCTTGTGTTCTAGGTATAACTGCTTTTCTCCTTAATTCAGAGTTAGTAGCCGCGACTGCGATAAGCCGCAGCCCAGGTGTGATAATATAAAGCTGTCTTTGAAAAAAAAGAAACCCACAAACTTTTGAAGCAGTTAGTTTAGATTCCAGTGTTAACGAGGCAACAGCAAAGCAAAATACTAGGAGGAAAGAAGGAGCATCAAACAGCTGGAGAGTGGTTTTCAGAGGCCACCCGATGGTAGGCCATCGGGTCGATCCTAAAAAGCCAGGAAACACTGCAGAGAATTGGGCTGAGGACCAACGAATTGCTGGCGATTTAGCAGCTACCTAGCTTTACCAGAAACAGGTTTACCCAGCAAGGTCTGTGTCCATTCCCCAGGGTTGCCTGGAAATGCCTTAACATGGCAGCAAGGTTAGAAATCACACTTACAGTTGCAAGATCCGGAGTGCTTCACCTCGAGCAACACGCCGGAGGAGCAGGCGGCTTCTTTCATGGCGCACTCGCTGGCGTAGGTGGCGTTGTCACTGGCGCAGACTGGCTCATCCGACTTACTCTCAGGGCAGAGCTCATCACAGAGGGAGCAACGGCCTCGGCCAACCTTGAAATCCCACAGGCATTTTTTCCCACTGCCACACTGAATGTCTTCACAGGACTTTGCTTCTAGGATAAAATACACCTGTGATGAGCAAACTGAAGGCTCTCATTTTTTCCCCTTTTCCCTTTCTTCCATTCCCTGCTCGGAGATGCACATATTATACATATTATCTCTTACTAAAGGGGGTAATGAAGGTGCTCTATTACAATCACACACACACACACACACACACACACACACACACACACACACACACACACACACACAAACCGTTTTCTGCTTCTAGCTGGTCCATCAATGCATCAAGAAGACAATGGCGCTTGAGGAGAAATGTTTTGGTTAAACAGTTTCACCCAAGCTGAGGACTTGGATTTACTTACTGAAGAACCCCCACACAACTAGAACAGAGAACTGCATTAAATACAATATTCTTTGGAACAGAATTTCACAATATCCTTGAGTTAAATATGCATCTGATTACTTCCTATAAGTGGGATTTAAAAAAATCAGATTCCATCAATTACTGGAATCTGATAACAGGTTTTAGGAACTGTTAAGTCATTATTTTTCCCTTCCAGCAAGTCTGGCACTTTAAAAAATGTGTAAAATTGTGTGAGTTCTAAGTTTTCTAAGATAGAAAAAACTGTTTTCTGCTTCTAGCTGGTGCGTCAACGCATCTAGAAGACAATGGCGCTTGAGGAGAAATGTTTTGGTTAAAGTTTCACCCAAGCTGAGGACTTGGATTTATTCATTGAAGAGCCCCACACAACCAGAACAGATTTTTTTTTCCCTCTCCCGTCTCTTTTCTTTCTTCAATCCAGAATACCTACTGATACATTTTCCCTCATAGGCTAATCCAATCGATCTGCCCAGCAGACAGGTGGCCTTTCTCAGGTGGCAGGCGCTAGAGTAAGTCACTCCATCGTTCCCACACAGGTACTGCTCAGAGGAGGAGGGCTCTGGGCAAATCCGATTACAGGTCACACAGTAGGCATTATTGGTCTGGTCCACCACACAGGTTGAGCTGCCCGGACAGAAAACATCCCTGCAAGTCTCTGGAGAAAAAAAAAAAGAGGGAGACATTTCAATAGGCACCTTCTGGTCCTTAGGGAGGAAAGGCTTGATGTTATGAAGGAAATCATTAAAGTGAGGCATCCAGATTTTAACAGGCATTTGGGGAACCCGGCTGTTTCCCAGAGGATCTGTGACTCCAGGCTGGCTCCTTCATTACCCTTTTGGAGTTAGAAAGGAGCCCCTTTATTTGGTACCATTATTCTGATTCCCGGGCTCTTTATGGAAGCTGTACTATTCCCCTTGGGTCTTCAAGGGTCTATGAATGTATAAGATACTGAAGGGTGGGACCTACTTTTACATTTGCCCTGATATTGAACTTCCAGCTCCGGCTGCTCTTTACATCTGGCCTTGAGGAGAGCACATTCGTTGCGGTACGTTTTCCCGTCCAGCCCACACACTGGACCCTTCCAGGTGATATTGGAACAGTCCGGGGCACAGACGCAGCGGGGTTTATTCTTCTTGTTCATGCGGCATTTTTTTCCAGGTCCGCAATCCACATTCTCACACGTTTCTAGGAGTTGGAAAGAGGCAGGGATTCAAACCAAGGCCATGCAGTTGGCGGATCAGACGGGGGGGTGGGGTGGGGGAGTGGGGGGTGTAGGGTAGTGGTCTCAAATGCCTTGCGCAATCCTGCATCTGAGATGGAGGGCCCCAGGCTGTCTACTGGAAGACTGGAAGGGATGGGGGTTGGAGATCTCAGGCCACGTCCTGGATACAAATTCTCTCAAAGACCACACTGGTTGGCCGCTTTCACTACCACACTCAGCTAAGAAGCCTGGGACCGACCTCTTCCGACCTTGTTTTGCCTACAGCGCGAGCTGGATTCCACCTAGCTAACTCCACCGGGGGAAACGTGGAGAAACCGAACAAAATTCTGCCAGTCCTCAGCCCCAGCCAAGCAGTGGGAACACTGAGGGCAAGACGCCCTCTACTGAGGGCCTGCCGCCTAGGGAAGAGGAGGCCCACCTTTACAGGGGATGCAGTTGGGGGCGCCCCCGTTGAAGATCATCCACTTAAAGAGAGTATTGTCGTTCACATCCTCCTCGGTCCAAGAGGTGCTCAGACGGCCAGTACTGCAGCACTCTTCTTTGCTCAGTTCTGTCTTATACAGGACCTGGCAGCGGCCGTTCTTTGCTTGGCGGAGCCAGCAATTACCAGCTGTGAAGAGACAGGGATCAGGAGGTGAATGAGTGAGCAGCGGGGTAGGGGAAGGAGGGCTGCTAGAGCCCGGCAAAGAGGCCTGATGGGTCTGGGGACCAACTGATCAATGAGGGGAGGGGGGAGGGGGAAGAGCGAGGGAGAGGGAGAGAGGGAGAGAGGGAGAGAGGGAGAGAGAGAGAGGGAGGGAGAGAGAGAGAGAGAGAGAGAGAGAGAGAGAGAGAGAGAGAGAGAGAGAGCTCCAAAGGGAGAGAGGGGAAAGACCCATCACCGAGGTGGGAGGTGGGTTAGAGCCGCCGCCGCAGCGCGCTAGCCATATCAATGTCGGTTACCAGTGACCCAGACACAACACGTGCAGCTTGCATTGACTTTTACTAGACTGTTTACTTTTATTCGTCCCATTTCATAACCTGCAGGGACTGGAAGAACAGATTAAAGAACCTGACAAAAACAGGATGCGACGGATGTTTTTACATGTTGGTTTCATGTAGGCGGTAAGAGAATTATTTGTGACAGGGGTTAAGAAAGTAGAGAGGAGACGTGGAAGAAAAGAAAGGGAGGGAGCGAGGGAGGGAGGGGGTAGGGAGAATGAATATGAATTTTCAGAAACAGATCAAGCCAAAGACACTTGTGAAAAAATGAAAGCAAAAAAGCAGCCGGGCCCAGCCTGGATCTGCCCTGTGCGGCCTCGAGGCGCAGCCCGCCCGACGGGCCCGTTTTGCAATCGGCCAGCCCGGAGCACGCCCGCAGCCACCACGATCTTTCGAAATCTCCGAGGGCTGCTTTCCCTGGCGCCCACGTCCGGGCACCCAGGCAGCGCCCCTATCAGAAAGGCGGGCTGCCCAGCCTAGTGTCGGGCAGACGGCTAGGGCCAGTGCCCGGGAGGGCAGCTTACAACACACAAAACCTTGCCGCTCTAACAGGCAAAGCAGCAGTGTTAGGGCGAGGGGGAGGTGTCCACCGGGTCACATATACCTACCTCATGTCTACCAAGAACTCTTTGCTAATAGTTTCCTCCCCTAACCCTTCCTATGCGTTCGGACTTTGGACAAGAAGACTTCTCATGAATCACCGAAGGGACTCGAGCAACTGGAGCGCAAGCTGCACGATCACCACTATTAAAAAAAATCCTGCCCGGAGACTAATTGTAATAAAACAAATCCATTTTTAGAATTTTAGAAGCTAAACTTCAAGAAATGTGCTCTTTAATCCATGTCAGAATTTAAATCGCTCGTGGACTGCTTATCGTTCCACAGAAAGTTAACAGGATGAACGAGGCAAAGTGGAGAAAACTGCAAAGTCCTTAAACCACTTCGGGGCTAATAACTTGACGTGTCCCTTTTCTTCTCCTTTTTCGTGGGGCTTAGAGAGAGGGGTGGAAGGAGCATCCACCAACACTACTTCCCTTTAAAAATCTCAGTACCCACATTTCCAAGTTTGGGCAAAGTTTCTGAAACCACGTCCCCCAGCCACCCAAGAAAATTCGGTATCACCCATCCCCCACCCAAGTCTTTTTTTTTTTTTTAAGTCACCAAAAGATATGGAAGGAAGATAGGTTAGATTGCTAAGAGGTCGACTGTAATCTCCAGGCGACGGATGCTTGCCCTTCTCCCGAGCCAACCAGGGGAGATAACATCTAAAGTCATTATGGCCAGAACTTGGAGCATCTAGCCCTAACTAGTGAGATTCCAGCTCCCCAACTCAGGCCCTTTCCTTTTGGAGGATAATCCGGCTCTAAACTCTGTTCTCTATCCTCAAGTGTCACTGCTTCAGTCCTTTCCCTCTTCTCCCGGAGTAGCCGAGTGATTCCAACGTCTTCAGAGAGCAGCGTCGGTCAGAACAGACCAAGTCGAGACGACAGAAAAGTAGAACCCCTGCCCCAGCCGAGCCTCCGGGCGCATCCCCCCTCCACTCACCCTGGGCGCTGCGGTCCTCCATGAACTGGCAGAGTAGCAGCAGCAGGAGGCAGAGCCCGCCGGGCTGGTGCCTGGCGCAGACCATCCTGGGGCAGGCGCAGGGCGAGGAGCGCGGCGGCGGGTGGCTTGGGCGAGCGGCGCGCGTCGCAGAGGCGAGCGGCGGAGGGCGCAGCGATCCTGGCGCAGCCCCGCGCTCGCCACCGGCCGCCCGCGCGATTCAATGGACGTCAGAAGCCGGGCGCAGCCGCGCTTTAAATCTAGACGGGGGTCTTAAGGTTTGAGGTGGGCGGTCTCCCAGTGTGTGGGGCTGTGGGAGGGCGGCTGCGACCGAGGGTGTGCCGACTCTTTGGGGGTGGGGAGCTTTTAAAAGTTCAGTGTGAATCAGGTGACATTTCCCACCTTCTGGAAACCCTTCCCAATTATCTGTCGGAGGTGCCCGAAATCAAAGAGGCAGGAGGGGAATCGCCGAGTTCTTATTTGCGTAGAAGCGGGAGGGGTAGGGACGGGGAGGGGGGGCTGGGGGCGACGCTTCGGGGGTGGAGAACACCCACCAGTCCTGCACGCCGCCGCTCAGAGCCGGCGCGCCCGGGGTGGCGTGCGAGTGTGTGTGTGCGCGCGTGTGTGCGTGTGCGCGTGTGAGTGAGGAGGGCGCTGGAGGAGGCGCCCAGCGGCGCGAGGGGGGACCCCGGGAGTTGGTCCCCGGCACCTTTGCTCCAGGGCTCCAGAGAGACTTCTTCAAATGCCGCAGGATCCCGGAGCTTCTGAAATGCCCCGGGGGACAGTTTCAGGATCCTCCCCTTGGAGCCTTGGCGCGGGGTCCCGGCGACGTTTTGTGTCCCGGGGTCTCTTGCGTGTCTTACTTTGCGGCCACCGTGCCCGCTCCTCCCCCGCCTCCAAGTCCCCCCAGTTTGGAGTGGTTGCTAAGGACCCCGACCCCAGACACCTTCCACCCAGGCGGAGCGCTGCGGAGACGCGGCCCTGGCTCTCCACAAGTCAGAGGCAAACAAAAATGTTTAACACCTCGGAGCCGGCCGCCCCCCGGCAGTCTCGCCCTCTCCCTTTCTTTTCTCCCCTTTCACTTCGCCGCGTCTGGAGTCGCAGCCCCGAGCGGGGGCGCCGACGTAGGCGGTCTGCCCCCCTCCTCCCCCCGCTCTGAGACGCCCCAGTTTCTGTCCCGAGTCTCAATCTCTCTCTCTCTCTCTCTCTCTCTCTCTCTCTCTCTCTCTCTCTCTCTCTCTCTCTCTCTCTCTCATATTTTAAAAAAAAACGATTGCACCATGATAATGAACTTCTGCAGCTTCGGTTTATTGAGTGCAATGCCTGGCATTCTTCGCCGAAAGTTGGCGGGTCTTCTCATTTATAACATTTTCTGGCACGGCTGAATGAAACTGAGGAGGCGATATTTCCTTTTATATAAAACGATTACTTCACGGAAAATGCTATATTGTTTATTTCAAAGCTGCCTTTTTAATTCCTATTCTTTTCGCTTCTGAAGTCCGAACGACAACAAACAGGAGAACTATGCAGACAAAAATTCTTGGACATTCCCAGGTCATTGGGATTTGTTCTACGGATTTCAAATTCGCCCTTCTTCTCTACCCCCGCCCTACACTCCCCCCCCCTCCGACCCTCCTCAGGTCCTCCTCTCATCCTCCCACCCCCATCTTCCATCACCCTCCTCCCACCCCCTCCACAACTGCAAATAACTCAGTGATAACAGATTTTTTTCCACCAACTGCAGGAGATAGTGCTAATCTTTTAATAAAAGATCCCATTACAATGGGATCTGTCTGGACAGACTATAATAGATCCCGAAATACAGCCGTGCTAATATTAGAAGACAGTTGTTTGGGTGCCTCTCAGACGGGCCCAAGCCCCCCTTTGAAAGTGGGCATGAATCACAAAGCCCCGCGGCCGCCGCACCTGCACCGCGCGCATTCGGTGCAGCAGGCTGGTAAAAACGAGTGACCTCGCCGCCGCCGCTTTTCGCTTTATAATTACAGTCATGAGGACGAGAGGAGAGGGGAGGGGAGTGGGTGGCCCGGGCTTTTTGCTCACTTTAGACGGCTCTGGGGCTCCACATCCTTCTTAACCTTTCCAGATCCATTTTGTCTGTTTCTGTCTGTCTGCCTGTTTGTCTGTCTCTTTCCTCTTCTGGCCTTTTCTCCCTCCTCTCACTTCCCTCTTCTCTCTTTTCCAGCCCTTCCCGGCTTCTGTCTCCCCCTCCCTCTCCCCGGACTCTGCCCATACTCTCCCTCCCCTTTCCTCGCCTCCTTTTCTCTTTCCTCCAACGCATTAATGTGGAGTTGTTTAGTGCCCTCTAATGGTAGGCGACATTAACAATTAATAGCAAACTGTCCCCCTTGCAGAAGCCGCCACTTACTTAATGGCAGAATTTCAAAGTTGAATTATTTCTTCTTTTCTCAAAGATGCTTATAATGTGATGCGCTAGACCGAAAGTTTGTCCCCCCCTTCAAATGCCCCCACCCCTATTCCAGAGAAATCCTACCTAAAGGAAACTAACAATTACTGTAACTTGTCCCCTCTCCATCCCATACATTTTTTTTTTCTGCCAGCAAAAGACCTAGTTTCTGTTTTAGCTAGACTTTTATCAAAGTGTATATCTGGAGTTGGATAATAAGTTACGCAGTCTAAATGCAGAGATCTTAGGTGGTAGAGGACGGAATCTTATGGCTAGCAATGGGCACTAAAAATGTCTTTAATATTGAAACATAATTACAGACTTTTATATTTGTTTCCAGTTTAAACACATCTTTTGGTCTTGAGTCATCAGTCAACCTTGTATGTTGAGGGGACTTTCTCAAACTTTCCAATATTGGGACCTTGTAAGATGTTCAAATTATACTTCTGCCCACTTGTAGATGATTTTATAAAAAGATTATTATTTTTTAAATAATTTTGCCTATACACCTGTGAGTGCGGATTCCAAGGAGTCCAGAAGATGGATCATAATGGGTGCTGAGCACTGAACCGAGGTAATCTCTGAGAGCTGTGTAAGTACTGAACCTTCTTAACCCCTGAGTCATCTCTTTGGAGTCCTAGATGAGGTCAGTTTGCCTAGATGAATACAGGACTGTTGTGTAACAGTGAGGATGGAAACATTCTATCCCAAAGGAAGCTCCTTATGCTTAAGGCAACCAACTCAAAAGAGCTTCAGGAAGTCCCTGAAACTGACCAGATTTACTAGGCTCCTCCCTGCCCGAACTACAAAGAAGAATGAAGACTCTAAGATTAGAGCAACTGCCTGGGAGATGCAGAACTTTGCAGAGCTGCTTAGAAGAGGTTTAGACCATAGTCACTTGGAAAGGACACTCTCCACCCTGTCAGTGTGCTCCAGGTTTCCCAGTTTTTGTGAATTTTTGTGAATGGGCAATGGTGATGCATCTGTCTTTGAGTCATTTATGCTCCTCACCCATACTCCTCTATGTAACCCCAATAAAACTCATTGATTCACCAGGTTGGACATTGGTGCTATCTCTCCTTTGTTCTGTTATGGGATCCCTAACTGGAGTGAGTAGAGATGTGTGTTTCATCTCCCCATGGAATGTTTTATCACACAACAAGGACCACATTTTAATTCAGTTTATTTCCTCTGCTGTTTTTGGAAATATTGCTTTAAGGATTATAATTCCCCCTATAAAATATTAATCAGTGAAAACACTGATAAACCTTGCATGCACTTATTATAATTAACTATTCATTTATATAAACACACAATCTGATATAAAAGGATCATACAAGTATCAAGGAATGTTACCTTTTTGGAGGGTGATATTGTTTATCAAGCTAAATGGAAATTAAAAAACAAACCATATGAGGGAGTTAAAAGCATATTTATCTGGATAAAAGTATTTGGTTTAGCCACAAAAATTAAGCAAACACACACACACATACACATATAAATATAAATATGTGTGCCATAAAAACTACTTAAATTAATTTAATCAAAGACATACCCACATTTCAAATTGAACGAGAAAAGGTAAGTTTTCTTTGTTTGCCTTTTTAGACAGGGCCTCATGTAATCTGGGTTGGCCTCAAACTTGCTATGTAGCTGAGCATAACCTTGAACTCCTGTCTCCACCTTCCCAGTGCTAGGATGACAGGCGTGTGCCTCCATCCCTATTTTTCTTTTTCTTCTTGTTATATTGAATACTCCGGTCACCCACTTTCCTAACTGGGCTGCACTGATGAGTCATTTTGGCATCGTGTAATTGTCTGGCTCGGCCAATACAGATACAGTAGCTCTCCTTGTCAAAAACGCCACCACTCCATAGGTTTCCCTTGTGGCCAGAAGACCTAATACAAGATTACTTCTAGCCCCAGAGAGGGTGGCCCTGGAGGTCAGGGTTGAGGTCACTGGCAAACACACTGTGGAAAACACAAGCTCCCATTGCTTTTGGTCTTGCGCATAAGCAGCTCCAGTGTTTGCATAGCGGTACAAACCCATCCTGTTTTTCAGCTGCACCTTGGATAGTATTGATCTGTTTGGGAGAATGTCTGCACCGAATTTGCCCAGGTTGGTCACCAGGACTCTTGTCATTCCCGGTTGTTTTCTGGCAAGATCTGAGGAGATGAGTCCCTTGTCAATACCAGTTCTGTCCGGGCTTTCTGTGGGCATCCCCAAGAGATCCATCCAGTTTTTGTGGTGTGATGGGCACCACACACCTGTTCAGTGACGTCACAGAGAACAGCTGCAGCTTCTTTACTGTTTTGTCTTTTATAAATATTAAATATTGGCTTGGTTGATATCTAAATGTCAAAGGTATGTTTTAAATTTTTTTTTTTAAAAGCCATCTCTCAGTTTTGTTGTACACCTTCAAGTCTGACTTATTTTTTTCCTTTCTGCTTTGCCAAAAGTAAATGTAAATTATGAGAAACACAATAGGACCACTCTGTGACTGAATTTCTGGGCAGCACACAAAAAAAGACTACTGTTCTCTGACTTTTTTTCCAGCTTCAAAAGCTATCTTCCTTCTGAAGTTTATACATTTAAAATATTAGTGTTTAACAAATGATTTAAACCAGCTCCTAAGACAGCTGTTAAACTCATAGTGCAATGACCTGCTTTAATTTCAGTCCCTAAAAAACAACATAGAAGGAGAGAGATGAGATTGCATCTAGAGAATTTGGAAGCCATAACTTGGCAGATTTACTTTTGTGTTTTAAAAGTCAAACTTTTTTTTTTAAATCAGATTTTGTTCTTCTAAGTACAAAAACAGTTGGTGCATTGGTAGTTTTTGAAACGGTACAATTTCGTAGACTAGAATGAATATTTGAGTGGGTAGGGTAGAGCAGTAGTTCTACATTGGCTGAATTATTGTAATCCTAATATGTTAAGAAATGTGGTCCCAATCTGGCAGTATTTATACAGAATAGGCAGACCACAAAGTGACCAGGTTTAAAAAATTATTATTAAATATGTCTTTAAATATAGCTCTAAGGTAATGATTAATTGGTTGTTTTATATCATCCCAATCAACCACAGTCCACTCTTTCTTTTGGGGAATACTTTTTCTTTCTGTGTAATATTTGTATAGCTTTGTTTTCCCCTTCAATTTTAAAACTGTTTTGAATTTTAGGAAAGCAGCTAAGATATGGGACACATAGGCACTTAAACTAGTCACCATCAACATGTTCCGTTCAACATAATTAAGTCATTAAGGCAAACCATTCAAATTATGCCCCAGGATAGAACTATTGTGTGGGATTAATAGAAAGTTCTAAGTGTTTCAGGTCGCTTTGATAATACAAAGGACTCATATATTTGGGTGTGACTGAACATGCCAGTGTGTGAATTCTAGTACTTTCTGTCCTAATGCCACTTACACATTCTACATCATGGAGAGCACAGAGGACAAACCTGTACTTGCTGGTCTCTTTCCCCACCTTAGGTTCAAAACAATGCAGTCGCCAAAGAAAGAGCCTCCTTCTTGGATTATTCACGGGCTAAAAGTGACTTAATATATTATAGTTATGTTACTATATTTTAATTTCTGATATCTCACTTTGGTTTTCCATCAAGTAGCAGGCAATGGACTGCATACTGAAATAATTAGCTCTTTTCTAAGGGTTTAGCTATTCAGTATTGGAATTAGTAGTTGATGCAATTGTTACTTGGTCACCTGTCATATTGTCACCTTCATTAAAAATATTGGCATGAATCTTATCTTTGTTCTGAGGAATACTTTATTCAAGAAGGAAGTATCTTTTAGAATAGAGTCAGAGTTGATTTGTAGGTAGGTAGACTAACTCTGGACATCTATTGTGTTATAGTCATGATTTTACACCACCACTGCTATGGTTTAATGCAACGTATTCCGGAACTTAACTCCTAAAGTGATACTGAGAGCTAAGGCACTTGGTAGGTGAGGCCATGAGGGCTATGCTCTTGTGGATGGTACTATAGTTTTTATCAAGATGCTTAAGGGAAGGAGTTTGTCCCTCGTCCTGGAAGCAGGGAGGAGCCTTCTCTGATACTGAATTTGCTGGTGCCTTGATCTTAGAATCCAAAACACTTCAGAACAGCGACCAACACATTCTTATTGCTGATAAATGACCTAAGATAAAGTGTTTGGTTATAGTGGCAGAATAGACAGTCAACCTTCCGTAGAGGGAAATTTTGTTTTGCATCGCTTTTGCATTTTGTTAAACAAATAAAAAGGGTCACATGGCCTCATCAGGGAGCTCTATATCTGGTCTGTGATCTGTTCTATTGATCTATTTGTTGATCCTAAGCCGGTGTCAAACTGTTGTGATTACCAGCTTTAGGAGAAGCAATGAAATCAGAGAGTGTAATATCTACTGCTTTGTTCTTTCTTTTCAAGATCACTAGGTAATCTAGTTGTTTTTATAGACAATTCGTAGACTCGTTTGCTTATTTCTACAAAATCTTGATGAGGTTATGACTGAGATAGGTTAATTGTGGAGAGTTAGCCTGTTCACAGTAACACATCTTTAAAAACTATGAACATAGTATATCCTTTTCTTTGCATTAAAGCCGCTTCTCTCAACTATGGTGTAGGGAACCCACATTGTGTTTTGTTTTTCAATGAAAAGCATATGCCGAGATAGGATGCTTTTGTGTTCAGTATTTACTTCTGCATCCCAGAGGAACTGAGTGAGTTTTAAACATTTCCTTGTGCAGGCTGACCCCTTGTCTTCATCCTTCCAAAGGATGATTATCTGTGGCTGTCAAAGAGAATGTATTGAACACAATTTCCAGAAGAACTATGCTAACTCGTCCAAATCTCTTACATGTACTCACTGGTGTTTCTTTTATACCATAGTCACTCTTTTCAAGAGAAAAAAAATAACCTTTCACCAGGGGATTTACACTCAGTGAGTGTTAAGCAAGATCCCTTCTTGGCTAGTGGTTTGTTGAATATTATCATTTTTTTTATGTAAGTCGATTCCTATGCAGAACGATCCATCATTATGCTTTTGAGAGGTGGAAACATGCAGTTTCCATTATGCTAACATTTGGGTGGCAGTTACTGTCTGCCTTCATTCTTTATTGGTGAGTTATGACATCTTTTCCATTGTGGTTGCTGCCCCTGATTCATTGATCCTCCCTGGACTCTCCCTTCCCTTGTATTTCATTTTTCATCCATCAAAAGGGTAAGGACTGAATATACCTTATACTTTTTGGAGCATGTATTGGTTTATTTTTTCATGTAAATGTCACATTCAAAGTAAACAATACTTTGCATTGTTTATTCAACAGAACTATTAAATATTTAACAATGGCTTGAGGTCAAATGGTGATGACACAACATGTGGAAATACAGGACTGATGATGCATTAAGTGTTGAAATAAATTATTTCAACACATGGTGAGCTTTGCTAGTTTTTGAACTAGAATGGGAATATACATATATATATATATATATATATACATACATATTTGTTTATATAAAAAACTGGTGGATGAATGAGTGAGAGGCAGTATTGGTCAATATGCACTTAACCCCATAGTCACCGGTGTAGCAATATAAAAGAGTATATATTAGAAGAATGTTTATTTGGTTTTCCAATACATGAGCTAAGTAATTCTTTTCAACTGGTCTCAGTGCAATTTCCTTGCAAATAGGGTATGAAAATCATCAACAGGAAGCATGTGCTAATGGCTCACACGCTGGACAGATGGAAACACAGAGTAGAAGAACCATTTAGTTGAGATCATTTTGGCCTCGAGACTTCTAATCTTTGCTTTAACAGAAAACATTGTTTTGGCCAGCCAGATGACACAACCATCACACTGTCAACATTTCCATTTTTGCCAAGGCACCAGATTTCCCGAAGAAACTGTTAGGCAGTGATTCTTAACTTTTTTTCATGTTTGTGGTCCCTTTGAACAGCTTTGCAATATATGGACCATCTTCTCAGAATAGCACAGAAAATAGTACACTTACACACTTAAATGGAAACGTTGCATTTGTTCTGAAAGAGTTATAGACACAGAAATCCACGCATGGATAGCGTATGGTTTCATGGATCTTGGATGGAGACCCAGATTTTGACAGAGCGAGCCTTTAGCACAGGCTGATTATCCTGCCAGTACAGTTTAATTGTCAACTTGCCTTCCAAAAACCCTTCAGATTTTAGAAGTTAGAACGTTCTTCCTAGTGCATAACCATATATTATGGAGTCTTACAAAATTCGTGGTTGCTACCATCACAGCTTGAGCGTCTTGAGTAACGCTCTCCCCATTTCCCAATCCCCCTCCATACACCAATTAGTTATTTTGATCTTTAATAATAATTATCTTGTATTGAGTACATCTTGCATGCCAGAAAACATGAACTATGCCATCACTATTTTCCTTAACTGTTTCTTGCAGCACATGTATATATATTATCATCACCATTTTTGAGGTTGTTCCAGAAAACGTATAACAAAGCTGAGGTAATTTTAGGAAGCATTCCAGTTTTCATTTTATTTATTATTGTGAGTGCACATGCTACTACAGCGTATGTGTAGAGGTCAGAGGTTAACTCACAGGAATCAGTTTCTCCTCTCACCACGTTGATGCCAAGGATTGAACTCAAGCTTAACATTAGGCTTGAGGCCAAGCTGTCTCGCCTGCTGCGTCACCAAACTGACTTTACTCTAGCTTTTAAATCAATTAATCAATAACCCCCTACATAAACTAACACTTTTATATTGAGAAGCCCTTTCCTTTTAAAATGGATTTTAATTTGGTTTGCTAGGGTAAATAAACAGGTCTATAGTTACTAGTATATTCTAAAATAAAAAGTAAGATAATCTTTATAATTTTTTCTATCTCTGCAGTTGAGATACATTGTGAGGAAAGAGAAAGAACGGAAACCCACTTGGGGCCTTTATAGTATAAAAGAGAAGTAAGTACAGTGAATAGCCGTGAAGATGGAGGAGCCCTCTTTCAGTAACGTTTACGAGTCATGTGTGTAAAGGGCTGTCAGTTATGAGAAGTGTCTGATGTGAGATGATAGAAGATTTATGTAGCCTAGAAGGTAAGAGAAAACTCGTTCAAAGAACCCCAAGAAGAATTAATGACCAACACGCTGAGTTTGAGAAACATAGAACCTGGGTAAAAGGAGACGCTGATGGTCCACATTGTATAAGCTCTTGCAAACATGACAGATGCTTTGGGCTTTCCAGAGGATATCCTGTGAGAACGGAAGTGGTGAGGTCACATTGCATTTTGAAATGCCCTTTGCACCTGATATGTGGAGGTGGGATACAGAGGTACTGGGTACTGATGAAAAGGGCTGCCTTCAAGAGCCCATGAAGAGGTAGAATCAGCAGGTTCTATTGGGTTGAGGACTGAGGAAAAAGAGGGGACTTGGCTTGTTCTTGTGTTTCCAGCATGACGGAGAGAGTAGGTGGGAGCATCATTTCCTAATATAAGCAACAATGGGAAAGGGGGCGGTTTCTGTTTAGGATTCGGATTTAAGGAGCTTTCCGAGGGTAAACATTTTTTAATACCCTAAATTGCAAGTCCAGTATAGGTACCAAAGCTTAGGTTTGCTTTATGATTTTGGAAACAGCCATTGCACCGAGATACAACCAATTACCACCAAAGCCACGAAGCAGTTTGACGTGAATTAGCCAACAAGTGAATGAGAATGTTTCGGAAACCAACACCCAGGAAAATGCACTCTCCCTTTGTATTTTGGAAGCAGCAACATTAAGGGAAAGTAACAACTTGAGATCTACAACTTACTTATTAACTGAATGGAAGAAGCCTGAACACTTTCTCAGGTTGTCAGACTGTTTGGAGCCTGTTGTGTTATGTAGATTAATTTCAGTCTCTTGAGGCCACCTAAAATCTAATACCTGGAGATGGATTAAGGTCAGTAGAATTGATACATATATTCCCAGAGGTCTCTGACGTGCATCCACACACCGAACAGTATTATTTGGTGTAAGATTTATTGAATATGATTGAATGACAGTTGATAGGAAAGTCATCGGGGGAATGATTGATGGGTAAATGTGTGACAAAACTTTTCTTGGGAAACACAACACACATGTCCACTCACCCCAGAGAGGGAGCCCACCGCAGACCAAAGTAAAATACCACCAAAGTCCAACTTGGTGAACTTATGAAGTTTCACTGGGGTTACTAACAGGACTGTGGGTGAGGGAGAAATGATTCAAAGACAACTGCATCACCAAGGCCCACCCCAGCGTGGGTGCTCACAAAGGTGGGAACCTGGAGCACACTGTCCAGCCTTCAGGCAGCTCAAGAGGGTGGAGAGCGTCCCTTTCAGGTGCTTCCGCTGGTCTAAACCTTCCTGGCAGCTCAGCTGGTTTCGGCTTCTTCCACGCAGCTGGGCTGATCTCTGTCTTCTTTGCAGCTTGTCTCCTCTGAGGATCTTCATTGCCGATCAGTTTCCCAAGGTCTGAGAGGGGCTCTCAGCTCTTATTGCTTACTTTGTCAAGGAGGGGGCCTATTAATTTTTTTCTGCTAAAAAGTATATCACTGTATGGGTTTATTATGTGAGTGCTCTAGCTGCATGTATGACTTTGTGCCAGAAGAGGGCACCAGATCTCATTACAGACGGTTGCTTGTCACCTGTGGTTGCTGGGAATTGAGTGCAGGACCTCTGGAAGAGCAGCCAGTGCTTTTAATTGCTGAACCATCTCTCTGGCTCCCCATTGTATGGATTTATAACATTGGTAGTGGACATTTGGGTTATTTCTACTGTCTTATAGCAATTATGAATAATGTTATCATACACATTTAATTACATATCTTTGAATAATTTTTTTCTCTTAAGTTTGAACACATGAATGTAATTTCTGAATTATTTGGAAATTCTATGTGGATTTTTTTTGAGGAATTGTCAAAATAATTTTGGACCAGTATTTTGAAATTTTTTTTTTCAAACAAAAGACCTGTTGTTTTCTATATTGACAGCATACACACTGGCAAGGTATGAGTGTTCCAATTTCTCTAATACTTGCTACTAACTACCTTTTTGAGTGTAGCTGAATTAATATGTTTGACGTGGTAGCTTACTGTAGGCTTTTTCGTTATGTTCTAATTATTGAAAGTAAACTCTAGTTACTAAATTCACATGTGGGAATATTTTTATAATGAAGAAATCAGGGTCAGAGACATGTAGATTAATCACTAAAAATGCAAATATGAAGCACTGGCTTTGATACTTCTAGCTGTAGAAGAGGAAAGTGGCTTACAAACTCTTCAACACAGCACACAGTGCATTCCGGATAGACACGTACCTCCCAGACAGAGTGAGACAGGGAAGACAGGTCTGCCCTGTCAATGCATAGGGACCCAGGCCTTGTATCCAAAGCAAGGCAGGGAGTAGAGTGTGCTAAAACTTATCCACAGCTGAAGGCCATCTGGCTTTGTGTCTAAGATTCTCCCCATACAATTCTCCATTTCAAGTCATATTTGTGGTTGTGAATTACATTTTTTCAACTCAGTTTTAACTGCATTGTTTAAATTTAATTATAAAAACTATACTTAACTTAAATTTTAGTTCTATAACTTTTTTTAACTTGTTTTATTGATTTT
The DNA here is from genome assembly GCF_037038515.1 of Microtus pennsylvanicus. NCBI lineage: Eukaryota > Metazoa > Chordata > Mammalia > Rodentia > Cricetidae > Microtus > Microtus pennsylvanicus. Next base: position 37,278,520 of record NC_134584.1, on the reverse strand, counting down.
ATTGAGCTATACATTTTTTTCTCTGCTTCCCTCCCTTTCTCTCCCCTCCCGTTCTACCCTCTCCCATGGTCCCCATGCTCCTAATTTACTCAGAAGATCTTGTCTTTTTCTATTTCCCATGTAGATTAGATCCATGTATGTCTCTCTTAGAGTCCTCATTATTGTCTAGGTTCTCTGGGATTGTGAATTATAGGCTGGTTTTCTTTGCTTTATGTCTAAAAGCCACTTATGAATGAGTACATATGATATTTGTCTTTCTGGGTCTGAGTTACCTCACTCAGTATGATGTTTTCTAGATCCATCCATTTGCCTGCAAATCTCAAGATGTCATTATTTTTTTCTGCTGTGTAGTACTCCATTGTGTAAATGTACCACATTTTCCTTATCCATTGTTTGGTCGAGGGGCATTTAGGTTGTTTCCAGGTTCTGGCTATTACAAACAATGCTGTTATGAACATCGTTGAGCACATGTCCTTGTGGCAAGATTGAGCATCCTTTGGGTATATACCCCAAAGTGGTATTGCTGGATCTTGAGGAAGGCTGTTTCAAATTTTTCTGAGAAATTGCCATACTGATATCCAAAGGGGCTGTATCAGCTTGCACTCCCACCAACAATGGAGGAGTGTTCCCTTTACCCTACAACCTCTCCAGCATAAGTTGTCATGAGTGTTTTAGATCTTGGCCATTCTTACAGGTGTCAGATGGAATATCAGAGTTGTTTTGATTTGCATTTCTCTGATGACTAAGTATGTGGATAATACTATAATTCTTATAGTACCATATGATTAAGGATGTATTATCAGCAAAAAATCACTTTCTTTTTCCTATGTTGTAAAGTACATGGTGTCAGAACCAGGCTGTTCATGCTATAAAACATTTAAAAACCTTCAAAGTATATTTTCTCTCAAAATTTCATCCTCATAGTTTAGCCCTCTTTATAGAAAAAAAGGTCCTTTCTCACCAGACTGGGTCTGGAGAAGAGAAGGAACAACATACTAAAGGAGAAACACAGGGCAAAGCAAATGATATGTTTTGGTAAAGTTTTAAACAAAATGTAAAAACAACAACAACAACAAAACCACTTTAGTTTTGAGCATGAAAGTAATTTTTCACTGAAGAATATTTGGAAAACATAGTATGTGAAGGAGACAATTGAGATCCTGTGTTCCCTTACCACACAGAGATAATGGTTAATGCTTTGATACATACCCAGACAGTTTTTTTTCTCCCCATATGTAAATAAGCAACTCAGACAATCACCAATTCCAGTCCAAGATGGCAGGCAGAATCTCCCCAGAAGAGATTTTCTAGGTATTCTGAAAAATGTAGAAAAGCTCATCTTTCAGGATTTCTGTCAACATGCAGGGTCTATGAAGGAAGAGGAAAGGAAGAAGGCTAGTAGGGAGTTGACACAATTTTAGGGTTCTTAGCTTGTGCACCAAGTTTCAGACTGAATGCCAGGTCTGCTTTCCAGTGAGGAGGACAAAGGAGACAGGACAGAGGTGTTTTTGTGGGGGATACTGACCTGTTGCTGAGTACAGGAAGAATGTTGGGATTAGGACCACCGTGTGCCTTGTCCTGCTAGGGCCATCTCAGGAAAGGGGTTGACTTGTCCTCCACAGGTGGAGTTCATTAAAGGTGCCAAGCTTGGCTTCTAGATAACAGCCATAGGAGGAAGTAAGACAAGGAGTAATGTTGTACAGATAGAAAACAAGTTCATTTGGAGCTGGAGAGAAGACTCAGAGAACTCCTCTTTTGATTCCTCACACTCCTAAATCAGCTCACAACCATTTTAGCTTCAATCTCGGGGAATCTAATGCCCTCTTGTGGTTTCTGAAGGCATTGGGCAGGCACATGTAGCACAGACATACTTGCAGGCGAAATACACATGACCTAAAACGGAAATTAAAAAGGAAAACGAATCAATTTATTTCCAACCCTTTTGCACATTTTCTGGAAAAAGGATATTTTGAGATATGTTGTAAGATGGCAACTTTAATTTTTCAGCCCAAGCTACTGGCAAGCTTAGACAAATGTTTCAAGAATGATAATAGACATACTCAGAGAGTCTGTCATGCTTCTTATCATTCTTAATGGCAGAAATTGCACTGTGTTATGGGAAGCAGCTACAGATGTTTGAAGAATGTGTATCTTTGTGGCTCCTACCACGCCTTAACAGTGTTTAGATTTCATTGTGATCCTTTTTGCCTCTAGAAAGCTTTAACAAGCCGCAAGTTACCCATCAGTAGGTAGGGTGCCTAGTCCAGTCATGGCTGTTGGATAATTTTTTCAACACAACCAACGATTGTTAAAATTCCCTGTGTCTGCTTTAGTGCAGTTTCAGTTCGGTTTCTCCTGCAGTGCTATGAATGAAGAGTAGCCCTGGGCCACAGGAAAGAGACACGCAGAAATGCTGCCCACAGCCCAGTCCCACATAGTATGTCAGAACAAAAGGATCAGTATATGGTGGCAACTCTTGTGGTCTTCCCTCAATACTTAGCTGCCCTTTCTCGTTATTGGCCCTTTATGAATAAGGAGTTGAACCTGCCTCTGATAAGGCAACCGAAAAGTGCTGGCATTTGAGAAAGGATAACCTGGAAATACGGTCTTGGGTTTTACTTACATATTTACATCTCCCCAGGTCTAGCTGCAATTTGAGAAGAACTCGGAAATCAGGAGATAAGTATTCTTGCACTCAAAAGAAGGGCAGAAGTCAGCCTCCCTTGTGATCTACAGTCTGGATCTCCTATCTGTGAGTTGAATCTCTCTTGCATGCGGGGCAAGTGCGGATCGCGCAACAGAGGCTCCTGTGTGCCTCTGACAGGAGAAGTTTGTTCCGAGCTTCATAGTGTTGTTTCATCTTGATAGACTAGTACAGTCTGGCGGGATGGTGGGGGGTGGGGTGGGCGCTGGAGCTGGGGGAGGGCTCAGGCAGGTGAACAATAAGAGCTTACATGCTGCTGGTGGAAATGGATACATGGGAGCAGAGGCACATGAGAGAACGAACTGGGAATTTCAGAAAGAGGAGCATTGGTATAGGCTGAAAATGACAGAAAGAAAATGACAGAATCTCATGCGAGATTCGGTTGCAGGTTCACTGACTCAGCACCATCCATCATCCTTAGGCTATGATGAGGATTCAAAGTTCAACAGCAAGTGAGGGGCTGGAGAGATGATGGTTTAGTGGTTAAGAGCACTGGATGCTCTTCCCGAGGACCCAGGTTCGTTTCCCAGCACCCTCATGGCAGCTCACAACTGTCTGTAACTCCAATTCCAGGAGATCTGACACCCTCACACAGATGTACATGTAGGCAAAACATCAATGCACATAAAATAGAAATAAATAAATTATCAAGACAGAGAGGGCCATCTTGGTCTGCATCTCTACTTCATTTTGATGCATTTATTTTTTTTTAACCTTGGTATTAGGAAACCCTGCTTCCGGCGGCATGGCTATTCATATATGTGAGCTGAAATCAAAGCTAAAGAAGGTAAGAATCCCGCGTAATGATGTTGGTAGCCAGCCTGTCTGTTCCTCTGATGGCACTGCCTCTTTACCTCTGAGGCTACATGAAATCTCCATCAACAGAAGCTGCCCCAGGCCTGAAGTAAGCAGCATTGATCTGTTAACTGGTCTTTCAGGGATCCGAGTAGATGCCATGTTGCTAATGGTTCAGTTTCCACACATTCTTCCCACTCCTCCTTTTTGGTTGGCCCTGCTTCCGATCAGACCCTTTGGATTGTGACTGGTGCAGTTGTTGGGATTGAGTATACCTGTCCGGGGTCAGAGTTAGCGAACAGAACTTGAACGCTAATGGAGTGACTACATTTCCGGGCCTGTGTTCGGACACCCTGTGTTTCCACTCAGACTCCCGGGGGATGCAGATTTTGTCGTTCTTCTATTAAGCAGAGGCTGAGCACGTACAGGTTTCTTCAGTTGCCTTCAGCGCCTGCCTTCGTCCTTCAGGGGTCATTTCCAAGGAAGGGGAGCTGCTTGAATGTGTTCTACTTTTGTAGTCTGACCAGCACGTGTCCTAGGAGGTGAAATCTGCATCGCTCTCCTCCCAAAAGACTCCGGGAGGCTTCCTCTGTGAAAACTGGCTGGGCTCCCTCAGCGTTGATTTCCATTTTTGCATAATCTAGGGAAGGATCCCATGGATCTTGTATACTTGCGAGCGCTTTGGGTTTGGAGGTAGGAGCCACAGACTGCAGAGAAGTTCCTGAATGAGTGCACCAACGTCACATGACACCGCCTTCTGTGCTGGCTTGGTTTTTAAGAGGATGCTGGGCATAGTCTGATTCTGGCTTTTAGAAGCATGGTTTTGTCTAGCACCCTGCACAAATAGATGTACCCAAATTCAACTGGTGGTGGAGAGCAGATTTCACAGCTTAGCAGAGTCTGCCATTGAGTCTAACATGCTGGCTTCGTCATAGTTTTCTGAGTTTAGGAAAATTGTCCGGGAAAAGGATCTGGTGCAAGGGGGTGAACAGGGCTAACACGGGGCGTTGAACCCGTAGTAGTAAAGATGCGGAAATAAGATGAAGCAAGATTAAACTTAAGTTTATAGTTAAATTCTGTGTTGTTTTTTTCTTTCTCAAGGTGAAGTCCCACTATGTTGCCCTAGTCACTCCCAATCTTGAATCCTTCCCACCAAAGCTCCCCCAATAGCTTCTTATTAAAATTTCTCATTCTAAATAGATTTATTTGAAGAACAAAGTATGTCTGAAGTCAGAGGTGAAATTTGGGCCTTAAAAATATGTTCTATACTTAATATTCTGCCTCTTATTAAAACTTCTCTTTCCAAAGTAGGCTTATTTGACGTAGGAAAAATAAAGGCAATGAACTAAATGCATAAGACTATTTTTATCATTTAAAAGCAGAACTGTTGAAATATCAATCTATGTATTTAAAATAAGAAAAAGTACATGTTTAATATACATGAGATATTTAGACTATATTGACATGAGAAGGTGCCTTATATATTATGCAATAAACTGACATATTGTGGGGGTTAAGGAGGGATTTGTTTTTCTAATTTTTGGTATTATTTGAATATTTGTACTCAGTATATTTATTTTTAAAAGAAAAATATGCATTTTCATGGTCAATTTTTAGCAATCTTTGAGAAGATCCAATTATTTCTACAAAAGGAACTATTTGTAAAGGATTTCTTAAAGATAAGTAATATGGGCCAGGTTTTAGTTAGACGAGAGAACACTGAAGGATTAAACTGGAAGGAAATAAACACTAAGAATTAGCGTATTTGAAAGAGTGGGTGTAGACTATGCTCTTAACAAATGCGTGGCTATTCACTTCATTACATGCGGTTACTGATACCAACTCTTCCAACTCAAGAGAGATAAAAGAAATATGATCATGTACCTTATGATAAGAGTGTCTAATTAAGGCTGCATGTAAAGACGTGACGGACCACGTCAAGAAACTCCGCTGTGTAAAAGTTTCCTCTGAGACTGCAACGTTCAATCCTGTGGGGAAACTCAGTAAGCAGGAAGGTAAACAACTCAAAACAGCTTCAGGAAGTCCCAGAAACCGACCAGATTCAGTAGGTCCCTCCCTGCTAGAGTAAGCAATAAAAGCTGAGAGTCCCTCTCAGACAAGACAAGTTGCAGACAAGACTCAGACCAGACCAGCTACATGGAAGAAGCAGAGTCAGACCCACTGAGGCTCCTGGAAAGAACATTATCCAATCTGCTGAGCTGCCTGCAGGCTGTGCAGTGTGTGCTATCCAGGTTCCCAGCTTTGTGAGTTGTCACCCAAGCTGGGGTGGGCCTTGGTGATGCAGCAGTCTTTGAATCAAATCTGCCCTGTAAGTAACCCCAATAAAACTCATTGATTGACCAGGGTGGACGTTGGTGGCTGTCTGTATTTTGATTTGTTGTGGGAGCCCTCTCTGGGGTAAGCAGATGTGTGTGGTGCATCTCCTAGGAAAAATTTTGTCAGAGACTCCAACTGTAGAGCAGTATGGTATATAAATACTTTAATTAATGACCAACAGGATTTGGTAGGAATATATTCTGTGTGGATCTACTAGTTTAACTAATTGATGTTACTGTGCTTCTGGGAAAAAGTCACTTCAAACTGCTTAGTCTAATTTTTTCTGTTTTTTTTCTTTCTTCTCTCCTTCCTTCCTTCCTTCCTTCCTTCCTTCCTTCCTTCCTCCATTCCTTCCTTCCTTCCTTTCTTCCTTCTTTCCTTCCTCCTTTCCTTTCCTTTCCTTTCCTTTCCTTTCCTTTCCTTTCCTTTCCTTTCCTTTCCTTTCCTTTCCTTTCCTTTCCTTCCCTTCCCTTCCCTTCCCTTCCCTTCCCTTCCCTTCCCTTCCCTTCCCTTCCCTTCCCTTTCCTTTCCTTCCTTCCTTGCTTTTTTTTTTTGATATAGGGTTTCTCTGTGTATCTCACTCTGTATCACTCTGTAGACTAGACCGGCCTAGAATTTACAGAGATTTGACTGTCTCTGCCTCCCAAGTGCTGGGATTAAAGGTGTGCACCACTACCACCTGGCTAGTTAGTCTAATTTAAAGAGCAAAACTGAAGATGACATGATGGCTATTCTTGGTCATCAACTTGATTACACCTGGAATTAACCAAAGTTCAAGATACTGGATAAACTTGTGAGGGATTTTTGTTGATAGAATCATAGGCAGTGAGGAGTCTTGCCATAAATATGGGCCACACCTTCTGGTGGCAGCCTGCATGAAGGTCATGGATGAAGGAGGCACTTGCTCTTTACCTACTTGCCCTCACTCTTGCTGGCAAGCTCATTCCTTCACTGGCATTAGAGCCTACTTCTTTGGAATTCTGAAGTGTACTGAAGATCATGTTAGACATCCAGCCTCTGGGACTGAATAACTATTGGATTCTTGGACTGGTAGATTGAATAACTATTGGATGCTTGTCAAGAGATAGCAATTGTTGGAATAATCACACCCCAACCTGCAAGTCCCTCTAATAAATCTCATTTTTATAATCATAGATTCATTCTACCAATTCTGTTTCTTCAAAGGTTCTAACGACTACAGATGAATAAGCCACATGTTTATTACTTATTCTCAGAAGACTATAATTTTTTTAAAAAATACTTATGTTCAGATTCTATAAGAGGATGCAGGGATCAGTGATTAATTTCTTCCATGGAAACCAACTTGCTCATAACAACATAAAAGAGATATCCAAAGGTGGAAATTTTTTTTTATTGCAAGTAGAATGAGCAGGTACATATTCTAGGAACAGGCACAAGGCAGACATGAATAGCTGAATAGCGTAGCATTTGCAGCAGGTAAGTGATGAATTTAGGAAGGTTTAAGTTGTGTAGGTCCCAGTTAGACTTTGTCCTGTAGACAACGTAAAGCCATGAGAAATATGAAGCACAGCTGTGCACTTGCTGTTGTAAAACAAAATCATGATCCAGAAATTAAAGCAATTTAAATGGGACTTATGGGGTAAGTTTATAGTCTTTGACATACTACCCTTTTCCCTATACAGGGAAAACAATAACATTCAAATAGTAATAGTTAGAGTTACAGATTCTTAAGTATTGTGCCAGTATAGAACCTTTAAAGCAACAACAAAAATAGAAATCATGGGGATGAAGAAATTAATCATTTTTTTTCGTAGGTTTTATTAGCTTTTTACTATAGTTACTGTAGCACGCGTTTCTCTTTTAGATGAATGTTTATTGTGGGCCATATATTCTTCTATTGCTGTAGCTATATTTTCTGACTCGTTTCAATGGCTAATTTGATACAAACGAGAACCATCTGGGATGTGAATCTTTGAGGGGAATCATTTAGATCAGGTTTATCTGTGAGTTCATCTGTTGGAAATTTTTAATTTTGAAAATATTCTGATAATTGAGATAGGAAGATCTACCCTGAGTGTGGGCAGCACCATGGTTTGGGTTGGGTCCTGGACTGCATAAGAATGAAGAAAGCTAGCTGGGCATAAGCTGGAGCAAGCAGGTAGCATGGATGCATTCATTGGTCCTTTGCTTACTCCCTTTTTAAACTAGAGAACACTAGAGAAATACTTAAGAGTTTTCTAATTAAAAATATTATTTTATCTTCTGTGTATGGCTGTTTTTACCTTGCATATCTGATGCCCATAGAGGCCATAGATGCCCAGAAGAAGACACTGGATCCCCTGAAACTAGACTTCCAGATGTTTGTGAATCTCCATGCAGATGCTGGGATTTGAACTTGGGCCCTCTAGAAGAGCAGTCAGTGCTGTTAACTGCTAAGTCATCACTCCAGCCCCAAATTTTGTAAATTTTACTTAAAAATATATTTAACCTTACACCTGTCTATCTATTATTTATTGGTGTGTGGGGGCATATGTGGAGGTCAGAGACCTTTTCCTGTACAATAGCATCCCAGGGATGGAACTCAGGTCATCAGGCTTGGTAGCATGCACCTGTGCCCAATACCATCTGCCAGCCCCTAAACTACATACTTTCTTAATTTTAGGGTAGATTTAGAGTCATAGAAAAGTTACAAAGCTAGTACAGGAAAGTCTCTATGCCCTACACTTTACATAAGTATATATTTAATTAAGACAACTAATTATGGTGCATATAAAGTTGGAAAGTCCATATGCTATTTGAATTTCCTTAGTTGTTGATTCTTTTTTCTTCCTCTGGAGCCATGCAGAATACACATTGTCTTTAGTCTCTCTGTTTTCCTGCCATTTTTTTTTGCCGTGACAGTTCATACTAGTTTATTTTATTTATTTGTTTGTGTTTGTTTGTTTTTTTTCTTTCAAGAAAGGGTCTCATTATGTAGTCCTGGTTATCCTAGAACTCACTGTGTAGAACAGGTTGGCCTTGAACTCACAGCAATCTGCTTGCCTCTGCCTCCCAAGTGCTGGGATCAAAGGTGTGAGCCACTGTGTCTGGCTAGATTTTTTTTTTTTTAAGACAAAGATTTACTGTGTAGCCCTGGCTGGCCTGGAACTCAATATTGACTGGCCTGGAGCTCACTATGTAGACCAGACTGGCCTCAACTTATAGAGATCTACCTGCTTCCAGCTCCCAAGTGCTGTGCAGTCAAATACAAGTCACAATAATTTGATGTGGCAGGCCTAGTCAATCTACCTACTTCCTTATCTATTTCCTACACACCTATCTCTTTTATCTTTTTATACAGAGCAGGCTAAAGCACAGGAGCTATGGTGAGAAACTGTTAACTGTGAACTCCAGAAACACAGGCCAGATCCCCATTAACTGTTAAGCTGTGCTCCTTCTAATAGACTGGGTACTGATTAAAAGAAAAATGATCACACTCACACATCTGGACTCATGAAGGCAGCTTCCAGTAAGTGGCCTCTAGCAAAACGTACTTCCGGCTAATGAGGGTTGTGACTTATTTCATGTTCCAGCAAGGGCTGGAAGACTAGAAAGAATAATTGTACAATGTCTTATTGTTTATATTCAATATGTCAGAATGCCTACTAAAACTCATTTCTGTAATCTTTCCTCAGGTGAATGCTTTCTCTTCTTGGAGAAAATGTCCTGAGACAAGAATTTTTGGGTCACGGTTTAATCAATTTTCAATGTTTTAAGTAAGTTACTCTCTAGAGATTCATTTTACTTTCAAGAAGACAAAACGTTTAACATTCTAATTATAAAAAATAGTTAACCTATTGATTGCATTAACAAACTCTTTCCCAACCAATTGAAGATGAGGGTGAGGTCAATTCTGTTTGATTACTGCACTGTTGATTCTTTTACACCATTCTGGCACATAGAAAGTAATGAATAAATATTTGTTGAATGAATGAACGAACCCTGATTCAATTCAAAGAGACACTAAAGATTTCTTGGTGATACTCTGGGCAGGGAGAGGCCATAAAGAATTTGAAAAGGCAAACGTAAGAGTTGTCCAAGAACGCAAATATCTTTTAAAGGTTTGTGTCTACGCAGGTTTCCTGGTGTCTGTGAAAAGAAGCAAGAGGCTCTTGCTGCTCTTACTAGGGCAGTAGCTCTCAACCTGTGGGTCATGACCCCTTTGACAAACCCCTATCTCCAAAAATTTACATTATGATTCATAACAGTAGCAAAATTACAGTTATGAAGTAGCAATGAAAATAGTTTTATGGTTGGGAGTCACCACAACATGTGAAATTGTAATGAAGGGGCACAGCATTAGGAAGGTTGAGAACCACTGGTCCGGGGAAGTCATTGTCCTTGGTTCTCTTTCCTGGCTTCTCCAACTAGAACTCTAGCTCCCTGAATTTGTAAAATTTCATTCTCAGCATGATCTATTATTATGTTTACAGTTTTTCTCTTTATGTCTTTCCCTATGTAGCCCTGGCTACACCACTCTGTAAACCAGGATGGTCTGCAACTCACAAAGATCCACTTCTAGGCATGGACCACCGTACCCACCTTATCTACAGTCTTTCTAAAAAGCAAGGGGGTGAATCTTAGCACAGCAAGTGCATGTACTGGAAATGAGCTTCACCAGGAGGTCATTTTTAAAGTGACATTCTCAGCAGTTTTGCTTTGTGTCAACTAACCCTGTCCGCCTGCTGCATAAACTAAAGAACGTATGGAGGTTTTATAAAATAGTAACTTTTTGAATCGCTTCCTCTGCTCATAATGTACTTGATCTTGAGAAGGTTTTTTGTGAAAAGGCTGGAGATGTAGCTCAGTTAGTGGAGCGCTTTCCTAGCAATGCACAAAGCTGTGGGTTCAGTCCCTAGCGCAACAGAAAGCAGGTGTGGTGGATATTCCTGTGATTCCTATCACTTGGGAGGCAGAGTCAGGATAATCAGAAGTTCAAGGTGGTCTTAGGCTCTACAGAGTGCTGTAGATAAGGTCCTGCCTCAAAAACATTTTGTTTTTGAAAATATCCAGAATTTCCAGATTTGGAACATGGTACTTATATCGATTCTAGGTAGGATCAAAAGTGTGGTCTTTGGGGATATGAGGTTTTCCCTGCAGCCTTTTATTTCCTCCAGTTAGTTAAAAGGGGGCTAATGGTCAATCAAAAGTAGTTCTCCCAGATTTAGTCAAAAGGTTGTGAGAAGCCAGGAAGCTAACTGTTCTAATGGAGCCTACTGAAGTGTGTGTGTGTTCGTGTGTGTGTGTGTGTGTGTGTGTGCATGCACACGTGTGTGTCCAAGAAAGGTCTATCTTAGGATCAAGGGCTGCATGAAAATCCATAGGATTTTTAAGAATTGTAGCAGTGATGGGAATGAACATTTAAAATGGAAAAGCTGAGGTCAAATGTCATTTGTGGGGTGTGCATTTGCTACTTTACTAGTGTTTCCATTTGAAGAGTGGTGCACATAGGTAAGGGCTAGGTTTCAAGGTAATTACAGTTGTGTAAAAGCATTCAAAGCTCTAAATAAAATTAGTAAAAGAAAAAAACCTAATAAAGAATAGAAGTATGGTTAACTATTATGAGGTAGCTGTATTTGGTTTTGACCATGATTCTGAAAAATTGAGAATATATTTAAATTAATATATTTTTGGCATAACGGTGTTTTTCTGTGGACAGCTTGTACACATTTAGATGATGCAGTGGATTTATTCTGGCAACCAGAGCAGAGCTCTGTCTTGGTACCTTGAGAACTACCGGGCGCAGAGGACGGGAGTGGGGCTCCAGGGTCAGCCTTTCAAGGGGGAAAATAATCGCCTTCGGTAGATCTTGACTTGAGTCCTAATTGTTTATGAGGTGAATGACTTTGAAAAGTTTCACTTTTAAATGTGCTTTAAACAACCCTTTGTGTGATTGGTTGTATTTCAAAATCATAACTCCCAATGGCTGTGGCAATGAGTTCTTTTAAAGCTACAGGGTCAGTGGAATGACATAAAACATTTAGTTGCTACCCAGATGAGCCAAGTTGCTTTCTGCTTTCAGGTGAAAGACGTTGAATAGGGAACACGATCTTCTGCCTTTCCAAGTACTTATTCTTAAGTCAACATCCCACCGTGTGTGATATGAATCTTTAGTTTTCTATCCTGCCAGCCATCGTCTTCATTAACTTTTATGCCATAGTCAATGATACTTCAGCGATACACACACACACACACACACTCCAGGTGAAGTTAGTTGTTCCTTTGATGGAGCCTCTCCATCCATGTAATAAAACTAGCTAAAGTTTCATTAACAACACTCATGAACGGAAGGAACCCCACACTCAAATTTAGACAGAGTCTCTGTGTGAGGGGTGGTGACCTGGGATGATTCTTCTCCCAACGGTGGTCTAGAATCACTGAAACAGCTCGAGGAGAACTCTCTGAGAACACCATTCCTTAGAGTGTAGAGTAGACACTGCTGGAGTAAGAGGAGAGGATGCTGGCACTAAGAAGAGAGGTGAGGTGAGCTGGAGGTGCCAGAGCTAAGTGTTGGCTCCTGCCACGAATCTGCCCAGGGCCTGTTTCTGGGAACGTCATTTTTACTTTGGTCAGTGGCTCTCTGACTAATCTCCCTCATCCAGGAAAGTGGGAGACATGAAAACCCTGCTTTGGAAATGGCAGTGCTAGACCACAAGAATGCATGAAAAACAAAGAATTCTCAGAGATAAACTCCCTTGACTTAACAGAGCCCCTGGGGGCAGAGGCTTTTTATTTGTGCTGGCCCCAGTGACATGTGGTGGAGATCCAGATATGTCCTGGATCTTGTGATCATAGACTTTCTTTTGAAAACAGTTGCTGCCAATCTGTCACTCCTTTGTGCCCGTTTGAAAATGCGGGGTATCAGCTGCTGTCGCTGTTGGTCCCTTTCTGGTTTCCAGCAGGTGGGTGTGTCTGTTTCTTTTCTTTCATCTCCATCCAGCTCTCTTCTTTCAGGCACTTTCCGGTTTGTCAAGCCAAGTATGCCTATCGTGTTGGAACCCAGCCCTGGGACACTCACCAACTCTCTTTGTCTGAGTGTCTGCCTTGTGCGTGTGTCCACTCCTCCCTGTCTTCTGAAAGCCCACCAGCCCCTTCACAAGCTCACCTACATTGGAGGTTTTAAATTGCAGATGCTCAAAAACTGCCAGTTCACCTCATAGTCTTCCTTGCCTGGAGATCTGTTCTTGCCTTACACTTCCCGCTTAGCCACCTTGGCCATCTTTCATTCCCTCCATCCACTTCCAGCTGAGGTCCTACTAACTGCTTTGGTAACTCCTCTGAAGTAAGCAGAAGAACTCAGTAGATTACAAGTGAAATTAGGATCTAAAGTCTGTCTTTTAACTCTGAGGACAATCATTCTGACACTGAGTTTTTGAGCACAATTCTTTTTAACATGTGAAATAAACAAAACATAACACCTATAGATGAATATTCCATACAAGGTGGTCATTATTATCCGTCTTATTTTTGTAAAAAACAAAAACAAAACCTTCCCACATTAAAGATTTTCCTGAGTTTGCAATCCCAAGAGAGGTAGGAGACAGAGAAGTAAGTAGTTCCCAGTCTAGTGACCCTAAAATAGGACTGTAAAGCAAACAGACCCGAAGCAGGAACAAGCACTGTGGTACTGCAGTGAACCAAGTCCCCTGCACAAGCTTGATGAGACTCACATGGTCCCCTCAGTGCCTTTTGTTGAGGGAAAGCCTTGAACCCCCAAATGGACAAGTTCAAAATGTCCCGAGATGTCCCCTCAGTGGGCCATGAAGCCTCTCTCATGATATTGGTTCCTATGTTCTGCTCCCATGCCCACATGATCGATCCTCCAGTCTCCTGATATGTTTTCTGTTGTTACTCACGCACTTACTTAGGGATGTCCAAGAGCTGTGTAGTTTGCGGGATCCACAGATGAACATATCCCTGGCTTATTCATCTCTGAGATACTCCTCTCTAGATTTGAGTTTCAAAAGAAAGTTCACTCTTTCCTCTCTTCAGAATTTGACCTTTTTATTTTATGACTTTCTTTATTTCCAAACATTCCAGGTAAGCAGACGGCACGGCTGCATTCTACCAACAGAACACACTTACAAATGAAACCCTTCCACATCCTTCAAACCCCTCAAGCTTTCCAGAAGTTTTCTGTTTGCGCTCCTGGCCTTTGTTCATTCTTGAATTCCGCTCTCTCATCTTACCCATCATTGCTGGCTCAATGTCCATGCTTCTGGCCGCTGCCCAAACTCTACCTCTTCTCAGGACCCACCAAAACTTCTGTCCAGGATCCAGTTGGTGGAGATCCCAGGCTTCTTAGGAGTCATGTTGTCATTTTCATTGAGTGTATGCCTTCTGTGGATACAACATGGAAAGTAATAATAATAATTTTTTAAAAAAAATGCTCAGTATGAATACATTGACTGGTTATTGATTTTTGCTTTGCTCATATTTCACATTTCCTTTTCTCGTCAGATCCTGCTTGCAGCCAACATAGGATTATATTTGGCACTTGGGGACAAAGATGGCATGGAGAACTAAAACCTAGAGATAATCCTATAAGCTCATTTAGAACAAAGGTTTAATTATACCCCTGTCAACTGAGTCTTTTATCTGAGCTAACTGGAAATAAACAACAAATTGGTGATCTTCATCTGGTCTGCTTGCTTCTGGAGGCCTTGGCAAAAGGCACACAAACTGGAGTGGAGGAGACAGGCAAAGATTCTGCACAGGACAACAGGATTATGTTTGGTCGTTTTGGTCAGAGACGTGTTAAACGCATCACTGCATACATCTTTGGCCTTTCTATGTGAAGAAATAAACATTTGACAATTTGTTTCAGGGTGGACTGAAACTCAGCTGGGAATGTTATGTACTTTCTAATGACTAATTTTCCTCCTTTATAAACCAAGAGGTTAAGTGGTACTGTTTCTGGAGATGGAGGTTGCCAAGTGCCAGGGTATGTGTGGGTGAAACAGAAACAAGAGAGGGCACCAATGGGGGGCTAACTTGTGCCATGGCCAAGGGGCTGGGCTCTTGTCCTTTTATGTCATCTTGTACCCCCTGCTTGTCAACAATCATAAGAAGCTGATGTAGATGTAAAGCCTATGGCATCCTAGCAGGATATCCATCTTATCTGTTAGAAAGTTCTTTAATCTACTTCCATTACCAACACTGCAGTATGGATTTACTGTGAAAGTATTTAATAACTGTTACAACACCAGGCATTGACCTGCAAGAATGGGAACAGATGGTTATTTGGAATCTAAGGTCCAATTGCCTATTGCATGGACCCTGTAATGGCCTTCAAGTGGACCCTCTACAGATAGAGTGATCTTTGTCAAGGGTAAATATCATTTGGTTATACTTGCCTTTGGGTTCTTAAAACAGTTCCATGATTCCTATAACCCTTAAGACAAAGAGCATCGTTTGTACAGTGTTTAAGTACTCCCATACTATATCCCTTATGTGCCTGTGGTACCATGGATAGCTTATCTCCTATACAAAGATATCACCTCCATGACAGGAGATATGACACCCCCTCCCATAATTATGTTCTCAATGACCATTTAATATAGTATGTGACTTAGACCTGGAATTTACTGAATGCTCTTTGAATGAATAAATTAATAAGAAAACAATCCAAACCTTCCCCCATGTATCTGGCCCAGGATTTTTGTTGTAAAAACATGTGAACTTGTATTTAATAAACAGTTTTATTAAAGATACTTGATACTTCTTATACTGTTACAAGGCAACTTGTTTTCCTAGTGGGGGCAGTGGCAGAAATCTGGGAGTTCTTCCAGGTTACCCTTTTAACTTTGCTGCCATTATGTGTGTGTACTTATATGGTACCCCCTCTTCTATTTCCTGGATGGTTCTCCTCACTGTGCCCTCACCAACTTCTAGTCATTATAGACAGAGGCTCATTGTGACATGCAGTTATTTCCAACTAGTTCCCTGCTTTTATTCTTCCTTTTCTCTGGTTCATCTTCTGTGGAGCTGTTCAAAAAGCATGCCCCAAATCCAAACTTAACAATGTCACTGTTGCTTGAAGAGTCTTCAGGGTGTCCCACAAAGAATCAGCTCTGAGTTCAATGTAGAAAAATCTACTGTCTTTTGAGACTTGTCTATTCTTTGATATTCTTTGAATGCCAGGAATTTTTATTGAGTACCCACTATGTTCCAAAGGATCTATTGGATGGCAAATAAGAATGTATTTTCTTATTCTTTATTAAGATTTTTTTGGTGTGTGTGTGCACGCATGCTCGTGTGTGTGTGTGTGTGTGTGTGTGTGCATGCTATGGGTTAAATATGTGCTCGTGTGTGCTAGGCAAGGGCACAGTCACATCTCTTCTTATCCCTTACTGAAAATGTTGTCTAATTTAATGGTACACTCACCTCTAGGGTAAGCATTATATTACTAATATCTATATATGATTCCATCTTTAATTTTTTGCCATAATGGGATCTCTTTTTATTTCTCAGTTCTTCTGGCATTAGCCTTAAAATATTATTTTGCAAGACTTAAGAACTGTTTTTCTTTTAAAGTATCGATGGCTTGAATGTACGAGTAAATTTTGCTCTTCTCCACGTTCACACACGCATGCTCTGTACCTTGGTCTCCCTCCCCACTCCACTCTTTCACTTCCTTTTGTCTCCTTTACCAGCGCCCCCCACCCCCAGTTTCTCTCTCCTGTTTACTAGTTTTGGTTTGGTTTAGGGTTCCACAGAGATTAATCAGGCCAGACCCTGTGAGCTTGGAACGAACTATCAGAGCCAATGGGCTCACTAGCGGCTGGTACACAATTTGATAAGCGTGCTTCTTGTTGCCCTGGGGTCTGCCAGTCACTAACAGATTGGCAGTGTGTGGTGGAGCCCATAGGTCCTTTCCCCTCCTGCAACTGACTTCAGCAGGGCCTGGCTTCTGTGGCCCCAGTGCCAGTATCACAGCTGTTGTGAGTTTGCAGCCCTCATGTCCACGTCCTGCTTAAAGATGTCATTTCACAGCCTTTCTCCTCACCTCAAGACCCTTTCATTATCTCCCCTTCCCCACTTCCATAATGAAGGCCCTTTTTTCCTTGATACGCTTCATCTTATCACTTTCCTTCCCTAGGAACTCTTGTAGTTCAGTTTGTGTTTCTTTGTGTTTCCCCCACAATAATTTGTAGCGTCCACGTGGCATACCGTCTTGTCTTGATCCTTATTGCTTCAGAGAAAAGAGAGCTACATGTTAAATGATAAATAAACGCTCAAGAAATGCTTATCAACTGAGGAAACAGCCCCTGAAAGTGCGTAACCAAAGAATATATTATTTAGACTATACATCTTTCATAACAAGGCTTAAGAAATGGACATTTATTATAATTTTGTGGGTATGTTATGTTCTAAAAGTTGATATATTGCAAAATGTGAAGCCAGGTGTGGTGGCGCATACCCTTAATCCCAGCACATGGGAGGCAGAGGCAGGTGAATCTATGAATTTGAGGTTAGCCTGATCTACATAGTGAGTTCCTAGGCCAGCAGAGATACACAGTGAGACCCTGTCTTAAAACAAAAATAAAAAAATAAAAAGCAGGATTCTATGTTATTAGGTGTCCTTTATTTAAATGGAATCCAATTGCATTTTGACCTTTTAAAACTTTGAATTAACTGTGATGGAAAATGAACTTGTGTGTGTGGAAGATAAGCAACTGTGACAAATCTCAGTAGTAAAATTTTTTTTTTATGGCAGTTTCCTACTTTGATTTACGATGGAATTTGGCATGGTTTGGAATGGCAAATGCTGATATTTCCCCCCCTGGAACTTACCAGATTTTCTTTCTGTGGATGAAGACGTCTATTTTAGCAATCCATTTTCAAGTGGGGTCTCTCAGGCATCACTTTTTTTCCTCAGGACACCTATTTTTATTTCTGTCTCTTGGTTATCCTTAGACACAAAGTCAACATTAACTACGTCCCGTGACAGCAAATTCTGTTTAGAGCTCTCTCAGGCATGCAGATTCCAGTGTGTGTGTGTGTGTGTGTTGTGTGTGTGTGTGTACCTGAGGTGGGACCACTAGAGTCTGGTTTTGTCAATGCTCAGATGTTTATTAACCATCTGCTTTGTGCCCAGGTTCCTGGTAAGGTACATTTTTTCCCCCTATTAGCCACTGTATTTCCAAGGCTAAGCACATGCCTTGTGAATATTTTTAGTGTGTGTATGTGTGTGTGTGTGTGCATGTGTGTGTTCAGGTATGCATGCACTTGGGAGTGCCTGTATATAGAGGCCAGAAGTGGATGTTGGGCATCTTTCTCTATTGCTCTTTATTTATTTTTTAAACTTTTTTATATTTATTATTTTTATATGTATAGGTGTTTTGTCTTCATATATATTTATGCACCGTGTGCATATATAAGAAAGTGAGAAACGAACTTTGGGGCCTCATGGGACTGGAGTTATAGATGATTGTGAGCCACCACTGGAACCCAGCTACTCTGGATGAATACCTAGAGAATGCTCTTCGCTGCTGAGCCATCATCCAGCCACTGCTGTTGACTAAACCTGAAGCTCATTAACTCAGCTGTGCAGCCTGGCCATGAGCGCTAGAGTTTTGTCTGTCTCTGCCCGTCTAATGATATGGCAAGAGATGGACATCAATCAGTTGAGCTGAGATTTGAACTCTGGTCCTCATGTTTGCGAGGCAGTGACTTTAACAACTGAGCTATCTCTGCAGCCTCTTTAAGAGTGTTTCTGAATGAATAAATCGCTGGAAGATGTGGAGCCTCCTTAAGGAAGGAAAGCACGGTTGGACAGCCTGGTACTGAGTAAACTATCAATGATATTCCTGCTATGTTCCAGGCCCTGTGTTCACACCATCCAGGTGTTTATAAATTCTACTTGAACATTTTGAGATAGCTAAGGTTATTTTATTTTCCACGACGCCTTCGTTTGCTCAGTTGCAGAGCCAAGGAATAACACAGGCACCACACAAACAGTGTCATTTTGTTCCTAATGATGCACATTTTTCTTTTTAGTAATTAAATTTGTTTTTTTTGACAATTTCACGCATGTACATAATGCAAATTGACCACCCTTGCCCCTTTCCATATCCCTGCCATCCCTGTCTATCCCCTCTTCCTTATATAAATTCCTTTCTCACATTCATGTCTATTCTTTTTTTTTGTTCCCCTGTGACTCATTGAGTTTAACCAGGGTCTTTTGTGTAAGCATGGATTTGGAGTTGTCTGTTGGCACCTGGTGGGCTCAGCAGTGGATATACAACTGAAGACAAAAACGTGCCTTCTCCCCCAATGTACCAATAGCTAATAGTTCAGCAATAAGGGGCAGAGGTTCATGAGCCCCTCCCCCTGAGCAATTGCTGCGAATTCAGGATTTCAGTCTATCTTAGGGTTTTTATTGCTGTGACAAAATACCACAGCCAAAATAGGAACTTTGGGATGAAAGGGTTCATTTTGCTTACACTTCTAGGTAACAGTGCATCACTGAGAGAAGTCAGGGCAAGAACCTGGAGGCAAGAATTGATACATAGGCCACAGAGTGCTGCCTACTGGCTTTATTTCCCAAGGCTTTCTCATGGTACCCAAGACCACCGATCCAGGGGTGGCACCTTGCATAGCAAGCTGCACCCTCTCACATCAATCTCACATCAATCACCAATCAAGAAAGTGTATAGCAGGCTTGCCCAAGAGCCCTTCTAGTGGGGGTATTTTCTCAATTGAGATTCTCTCTTCCACAATGGCTCCAGCTTGTGCCAACAGAAATTTAGTCAGTGTTTAATGGGCATAGCAAGCCTAGAGGATGGCATTCCACATCCCTTTACTTTATCTTCCAGCTAGCACGTGTTTCCCAACCCCTCCTCCACAATGTTTCCTGAGAGGGAGTGGTGGAAATGCCTTGCTTAGGCCTGATCCCTCAACTGCCACCGACTCTGAACATCTCGTGCGGCTACAAATCTCCGATAACAACATTCACGGCAGAAAGAGGCTTCTTGGATTAAGCCTGGGGGTAGTTTTCGTCTATTAGTATAAACACAGAGATTGGGAAGGCGGCATGATGCTATGCTAAGTTAGCTCAACAACAGTGGTAAATTCCAGGAAACAAGGAAAGAGATGTGGTGGGTGGATCACCTTAGGGGAGGAGGATCATAGAGCACAGCTGGAAGGAAAAAAAACGGGAAACGCTGGCATAGAAAAAAGGCTTGGGCCATGACAGAGTTAGTAGATCAAAGAATATAGCGTGTAGAAGACAAGACCCAACTATAATAAAGAGTGTATGAAAAAGTCATATTGAAATCTATTATCTTATAACCCAAATAGAAACACACAGGGAATTATCCTTCATGGCTTGCTAATGCTGCTGCTAGAAACAGTGAGTTACTAAACAAAATTCCCTGTACAAGGTATGGGATACCTTCCTAGCATTGGTCATAGAGGCCCCAGACACCCCACCAAACAAACAAGTTCCTGTCAGTTTTTCTAGGGGGCCGCCAGAATTAGTGGATGAAACCATTTTCCTGATTCTCGAGATATGTGTGTTCTACTTGGAATGCTCATGGAATCTGGGAAATTAGTAAGGGGCTGTGAGTGAGGATGTGAGCTTTCAAGGGAGAGGGCATGAAATACAGTGATGTAAAGAGAGAAAAGGAACAGGAAGGATTAAATGAAGTGGGGGATGGGAGAACAGAGCAGAGCAGGGAATTATGGGGAGAGATAATTGACAAGAAAGGCCTTTTGAAAAAGCCATAAGAAAAAGCAGCCTAGAGAGATGGCTCAGTATTTAAGAGCTCTGGCTGCTCTTTCAGAGACTGGGTTCAATTCCCAGCACTTATATGTCTTTTCACAGCTGTCTGTAACTCCAGTTCTAGGGAATCTGGTACCCTCACACTGACACACATGCAGCCAAAACACCAATGCACATAAAAATAAGTAAAATGTTAAAAATGAAAAAGCCATAAAGGAAACCTCCTACTGCAGAAGCATCCTAAAATATATGGATATACATATATAAAAAGAGCTTTTTTGCCTTACAAAGACAGAAGAGTACCCCAACCAGACATCACAGCCTAGAAAATAAAATACCCAGTACCAGGAAGGGGCTACCTCTTTTTGACTTGTTGGCCAATGGGATTTCATAGACCCTCGCCCCAAACATTACAAGCTCTTGCCAATACTCTTGACTAACTTCTAGAACTTGATGCTAAGACTCCGCTCTTGAACACACTATGTACTTGAGTTATAAAGTACTGAGAAACCAAGCAGGTCTTTACCCAGAAGCTCCATTCTTCATAGCTTTCACAGTGCAGGAGGGTGCTGTGCACACACTACTAGAGGGGGAAAAGCAATTGTCAATCTTACACAGTTGTAAAAGCAGTGATCTACAGGAATGACTAACCGCAGGGTATGCTCACTGGTGTAATAGAGACACTAATGTTAAGGGTGTAACCAGTGACTTTTGGATTGGATCCCAGGCCTACTCCTTGAGCTGGAGCTCAAACACGAGGCTATTAATGAGTCCAAGAACCTGTGGCATAAGAGGTTGGAGGTTCTAGGGGAGAATCTCCTGTTATCCTGATAAGTGGACACGGTTGAAAATGAATTCTAATGACTCAATACGCATAAATCAGTGTATCTCTTAAACCTCATCAGAGAGACTTCTCCTTGCAGTATACAGTAATCAATACAGAGACCCTTAACTGGTCGGCAAGAACTAAATAAGAGACTGTGGAGTGCTCAGTCTGAAATTGGATACACACACACATATAATGTATATATATGTATGTGTATATATATCACTCCCCCACTGACAAGACTCAGGGTTTCAAGGAAGAGAGGTTGGTAAGATTATAAGAGCCAGGGTTGTGGATAATCTGAAGGAGATGCTGTTTCTTGAACACAAGAGAGCAGTTGCACATATGAACTCACAGCAATCATGACAGTATGCACAAGATCAACTAGCCCAAGCCAGACAAAGTCCCCGCATGTGGAGGAGGGCATGAAACCCCACCATTCGCTGAGGAGCTATTGTCATTTAATAGCTGCTGAGAGAGAAAAAAGTTAACTTTCTTTAATGGTGTGACCCATGATAGGTTGACCAGACTCTAGGGTAGGCCCTTCTCTCAAGAGTAGTTGGGCAACACAAACTGGACTTGATGGGAGGAAAAATGAGGAGGAGGAAGAGAAGAAGGAAACAACCATGATGGTGACCATGACAAATCAAAGTTGGGTGGGTAGGGAGGTGAGGGTGGAGAGTGTTGGATTTGGGAGAATCTGGGAATAGTTTGACTGTGATAAAAATATGTTGTATAAAATTATCAAAGAGTTAATGAAAATATTATTTAAAGAGTCCATGTACTTGGAATAGACCAGACAAGGAGGGGAATATGGGAGGATTTGGATGGAAGAAAGGGAAGGGAGAAATGATGTAATTATAATTTAAAAAAATAGAAAAATTTCTACTTCCAAACTTGTGTTCTATGATTACATTTGAGAATGCTGTATATATACTGGATGTATTTTCCATAAATATGATTTGTATTATTTTTTGCAAGTCTGCCACTTCTTTCAAACTCTTAAATGTCTGTATCAGAGATTTCTAAAAAAAATCATGAATCACTGTCATATATTTTAAAAAATTTCATTACTGTGCTTTCAATGTTATAAGACAAAATTCTTTGCTTAACTCAAAGTTAAAGTTTACCTTATATTTTATTTTAAGAACAACAACAACAATAACAACAACAAAACCAGGGCAACTGATAGGTTTCCCTTGCTCTAATGGTTGACTTCACACACACACACACACACACACACACACACACACACACACACACACACACGAAACAACACTAACAGAACTTAGTGAGTTATTCAAAATGATAATGATAATAATTATCACAATAAATAAAAATAAAAAGGACCTGAAGTTGGCTGGAGGAATTTGGGAGGAGTTGGAGGGGAGATATGGATATAGATATATGAAAATATTTCACTGTATACCTGTATGATATTCCCAACAACAAAGAAAAAGTTTTGAAAAGATCCTCTGCTGAAGATGTACATACCTTGGTTGTAATATGTAGAGATGCTAGGGTTGAATGGAATGCTTCTTCCCTGCTGGTTGGCTTTCTAAGTATCAAATGATAGCATGCTGTTGGAAGAGAGAAGGCATCCATTTTCTTACTTAGCTGTGACTCCTAAAAATCAACCTGTTGGGCAAAGTGCATCCTTCTTTGCAGCAGTGGCATTACTCTCTGATTGGATATGAGATCCACTCCATGGGCGGGAACTCATGGCTGGAATTGTAAGCATGGGGAGATCATAGGCCCAAATGTGGAACTGACTACTGATGTTAAATTATGTACTTTGCCATCTATATTAGCAGACCAAACCTTTTCCTAAGGTCTCCGTCAGTTATGGTGGACATTTTCTGGAAGCAGCTTTTGTATTTTCCATTGTCCTGTTCATAGAGTCAACTGTCTTTGTGCTCCTCTGGTCTGTTGTGGATGCTTTCATCTGTGGATATTTTCTGGGATTGGGCTGTGCAATGTTTCACAGTACTGAGCTACTCTTGTGACATGCCATAGCTTATCTCACCAGCAGATGAGGTGGTGTCTGATAACGCTGAGAGAACAACTGGGTGCTTAGGTTGTTGTTCTGAGGCAGAGGGCTGTGCATCGAGAAGGGAAAACCATATGTTCATCCTACATGCTTCTCTATAAGTCCATTCTATGTGCTTCTCAGTATGTCCATCCAATGTATTTTTTGGTGGATGGAGATCCGAGGTGGGGCAGTTGTGTTGGGCTACAGACAGAGAATATACAGCTGAAGCTTTAGGTCACTGTTTAGCTTAGTCTACCCCGCAGTGATGTTTGCTATCAAGGTAAGTCTTCCAACATCACAGGAGACAGAACAGTAGGAAAGGTTGGGGATCTGAGGAGAAGTCCTCCAAGAGGAACAAGTAATATACCTTTGCAGTGATCTTCTAAGATTTAATTAGAGGGAAGCTGTGATGGCAACAGTGTTAGCCTGTTACTTTCAGAGCTCCTTCTCTGCCTTTGAAAGGATAAAAGTTCTCCTTCCTTCCACAGTTCCAAGAATGGGGGCTCTTCCAGTTCATGGCTACTATTGGAATTGGAAGGAATGAGAGACAAAGGCAAAGAGCCAGCACTGGGAGAATAATAAATTCAGAGTTGAGGGGTAAGAAGACAGCGAAAAACATGAAACTCATAATGGATCAGAAAGAGTATAACTCCAAAAGAGGGAAGAACTGATATTAGCCAACTTTCTTTGAAAGATACTTTCAGGTATATATTTGGCTTTTGGACTCACATCTATGTAGGACACTGATCTAAGAATATTCATGAGAACAATATAGTTTCACATGTGCTATCTTCTTGGCGTGTAGAAGAGTCAAGGTGAATTGATAAAATTGCCAATACAGTGAAGGAATGACTAGCAGGATATGTGGCTGGGCTTATTGATGAAGGCTTCAAAGAGCTCATCAGAACAGAACTGGGTCTTTATATAGCAAGAAAATATGTAGGGTTGGATGATGTGGTGGTGTGGTTTGATGGAACAAGATGCCCCGAAGGTCTCTGTGAACACAGCCAAAAATTACTATGTCCAACAATCAGCAGGAGGTACTATGGGGAAAACTGCATCCATATTCCCAAATATTGTCTATAAATGTTTGTTTATATTTAAAGGGGGATATGATATAGATATGAATAATTTGGATCTTGGTTTGTTGATACAAATTTAAGGTCAATTTTGTTATATGTATATGTATTTCAGATCTTGATTAAGGTATTGTATTTGTGAAGCTCTTTTAAAAATGTAATGTATAATTAAAAAATATAAGTTAATAGATACTCATATATAATAGTCAAGCTTGTAGTCATGTTAGTTAGATTTTCTAGATGTACAGAGATATATTTCAGTTAAATAGGTATTCTTCAAATCTTTCAGAGACCTTCAGAATATGGCATTTAAAATGTTTTAATAACTTAGGACTTTTCATGACAAAAAGACACATCTGCTCCTGGCAGCACAAGCTACTTCAAGAGAAAGATGGGCATTTGAAGAGGCTCCTTATAGAATTAGTTAGCTCTTTGGGCAAGAAACTGCTCTTGCCCGGACTGCCTGATAAACTGGACATGCAGGACCTGCAGAAAAATGACTGCTGAACTTGCCTAAAAGTGAGATGGTCCTTTGGGGTTCCTGATACATGAAAGAGTCTGCCAGACATTCTGCAGGACACAGAAGAAAGTAACTGACAAACCGCCAATATAGGTGGAAGTGTCTTTGAAATATCCTGCTTCATAGAAAAGTCTGCTGGATAGTGTGGGCCAGTAGGCTGAAGATGGATGTCCCAATGGTTTATAGAGGAACTTTGGGTGACTGTCCATGTAGCAAGATGTCTCTGTCAGTTCTAGAATTTTGAAAGTTGCTTGCAATGCACTCCTGTTTGCTTAGGTAATACTGTATCTTTTTGGAGTCTTTGATGGAGTTGGAGAATTTATAGTTTTTCTTAGTTATGATAAAATATAAAGAAGACATAAATATTGTAACTAATTCTCACTTGGCAACTGTTTTGTTATATGTAATTTTACTATGTTAAAGTTAAAACCTTTCTTTTTACTTAAACAAAAAAGGGGAGATGATGTGGGAGTCCACTCTGTGTGTTGTGATTACCATTAATAAATAAAGAAACTGCTTTAGACCTATAGCAAGGCAGAACTTAAGTAGGCAGGGAAAGCTAAGCTTAATGCTGGGAGAAAGAAGGGTGGAGTCAGATGTGCTGAAACTTTGCCGGTAAGCCATTGCCACATGGTGATACACAGATCAATAGAAATGGCCAATAAGAAGCTAGAGCTAATGAGCCAAGCAGTGATTTAAAATACAGTTTTTGTGTGATTATTTTAGGGCTACGTGGCTTGGAACAAACAAGCGGCCTCCTCCTACAGTTGGAGTAAATGGGGAGAAGGGGAGATAGCAACATCGAAGTGACATCCTAAGTAAAGACAAAACTGGTGGAGAGAACTCTACAAATGAGGAGCCAGTCCACTCAGCTGAAGCCTATGAAAAGGCATGGTGAGCAGTGACTAGACATTAGAAGGCAGCAGGAAAAGCAGAATGTACTTTTGTGTTTGTCGTTGGATGATGCAGGGTTCTGGAAAAAGTAGAGAGTTTTAAACCTTGTAGAGTGATGAAAGCTAGGATTTTTAGAAAGATTTTTCAGGAAGAGGTAGGTACAGTGGAGGAAGCCTGGAGAATTTTGCTTTAAAAAGACATATCTGAGTTTATTTGGGGTAAGGATTTGGTGGAGAAGAAATGCTGAAAGGACAAACCATAAGAACTTGTAACTGATCGGAAGTACACAGTAGGTGTGAGAGCAGATTCAAATATAAGTTTATATTTTTCTGGTTGAGCATTCCCTACCCCAGCATTATGGACAATTCTTTCGTTTGCCCATGTATACTTTTATCTGCTTGAGAAAAGCTGATTGAGTGCCAAGTGTACCCACTAATTGAACCAAACCATTGGGCCACCTCCTGACCTCCTGGAGTGTCTATTAAATGTGTGTGTTGGGGGAGAGGAACATAATAAAAATACAAATGGGGAAACCTTTCAACTTCACAGGAAGCGGAGGGTAGAAGAGGTCAAGAGTCTGATGGGAAATACTCTCAGGGAGAAAAAAGAGAAAGTCCACTTCAGAGACCCACTGAAGTTTTATATTAAATATTGAGCACATTAGTGACAAATTCTGTGAAAAAAGTGTGTGTGTGTGGGGAGGGGAGTGGAATAATGAGTTGGGGTGTTGAAGAGTGATGTCATGCTGATAAATAGTTAAAGCAAGGGGTGGAAAAGGAGATGGTGTCATGAAAGTATGGAATTTAAGCACATCCAGTGGCATTTTCTGGGAAATCCAAACCAACACATTCTTATATGGTATTGAGACTGGAAAGGGAGATCTGAGAAGCATTAGCATGGCTGTGATAGCTGTGAGGACATTCATTGAAGAAGTAGGCTTTCTGGTTTTTGATGTAATTACAGAGGACTGGGGTTTTGCTCTCACCATGTCAGATAGCTCATAGCTCCATGTAACTCCAGCTCCAGGAGATCTGATGCCTGCTTCTTGTCACCAAGGGCAGCCTCACACATGTCTGTCTGTCTCTCTCTCTGTGTAAGATCTTATTTGTGTGTGTATGTGTGTATAAGCATCTATATACACCCAGTGCCTCAAGTCTAGAGACTCCATTCCTTGGGAGAAGAAAGAGGATATAGGACTGGAGGAAGAGTATTTGTCCCTAGGGTTAGTTAACACAAGAGAGAGAGTTAAGGAAAAGAATTTATTATTTATAAATGCTTTCAGGTTGTGTTTTGGTGATTAATGAAGACTGTAAGTTATCAACAGTGAGTGTCTTTCTGTTCCCACAATTTCATTCTCTTTCTGGTAATATCCCAAAGCAGTTCCAGCAAATACTTGGGAAATTGCTAGTCATCTGTGGTTAGAGAGCCAATATGGAGGTCTCACAAAGTAGCAGGTACAGTAGTGCAGCAAGGAATGCAGGCTCTTTAGATAGAGAAAACACCAATAAACAAACATAATACACAAAGGAATAAACAGATGACTAACGCTATCGTCTGAGGGCATGGCTTACCAATTAGGCAACCACTTCTCATTATTTTATAAGGTAACATTACTAATCCCTTCCTGGCTGCCCAGATGTCTGTTATTTGCTTCCTCTGCATTTGATTCCTTTTCTTTTTCATGTACAAGATCACTAAGATAGACGCGTGAAGCAAGAGTGTTGTAGGATGCAGAGACCGAGTTATGAGTCCTAGCCTGTGAGTTGTGAAGACACCTTCTGCTGACACTCTTGTGTGAACTTGCAGGCTGGTCTGATAAACAAGAGTGGTGTAATAGCAGGAGTATAATCCTTGAGACTTTAAACGGCGGTGACTTTCATATTACATTACAAAACTTTAAATATTAATGATTTCTGGTAAGAACCAATGTGTGTTCCATTGTACAGAAATTTAATAAAGAAAAAACAATGATGTTTAATGTTGCCAATAAGACACAGATTTATAAAACCAGTTTATTCTTTTTTTGGTCCTACTTATTGACTTGTAGGAAATTGAAATACTCACAGATGATGACAGCTACTGTAACTAAAGCTCCACGGATTGTAAAAACACCAAAAGAAAACCCAAGACAAGGGTTCTCAACATGTGGGTCGTGACCCCTTTGGGGATTGAATGATTCTTTCATAGGGGTCATCTAAGACCATTGGAAAACACAGGTATTTACATTATGATTCATAACAGTAGCAAAATTACAGTTGTGAAGTAGTAATGAAAATAATTTTATGGTTGGGGGTAACCACAGAATGAGGAGCTGTATTAAAGGGTCATAACAATAAGAAGGTTGAGAACTACTGCCCTAAGAGACAGCAAGTATTTGTATCCTTGGCCTACATAGACCATTGTTCAATAGTGGGAAGGAACAAATGGTCAGCTTTAACCTTGATGCTCAGGAGTTCTGTTTGGTTCACCTTCAGTTTTGGAAGTGGGATGGCCGATAGTATCTCTCCAAACTTGGTGACTCTGGTCTTTGCTCTTGGGAGCTAATACTTCCTTTCCCATCATTTCCTCTTCTTTTTCCTCTCTCAAGTTCCAATGATTTGGCATGATTTTGTTCTAGTGACAGAGTAACAGCATCCTTGGACAACAACAGGTGTTGGAGGACCATAGGAACAATGGTGGAGTCATTTACCTGCTTACAGGTGTTGGAGGACCATAGGAACAATGGTGGAGTCATTTACCTGCTTACAGGTGTTGGAGGACCATAGGAACAATGGTGGAGTCATTTACCTGCTTACAGTGAGACGAGACATTTCAATCACCAAACGGTTTTGTGTTTCTTTGCTGTTTACTGTAAGAAAAGGTGGTTGCTTTCATAAAGTATTTTGAAATTTACATTACCAACCTAAAACTAATGATAGTGTTGAAACCAGCTTGAATATATTTTTTTAAATTGTGGAGTTCTGTGAACTTGATAAACAGAACAAACAAAGCCAAGGAAACAGTAGTTAAGTTGATTTTCATAATCCCCCTTCACAAGGTCATCTGGGATGCATTAAACCCTAGTTCCCATCACTACAAAAACTGAGGGAGGGGGTGATAAATCTTTTCACAGAAGTGAGTCATTCCCATTTGAAGTTAGTGAAGTTGTGGGCACCCTCAGATTTCTTATTTAAAGATGCTCAAAAGATTCTTTTACTGCATGGTTTAGTCTGGCCAAATAAAAGGAGACATTGGGAACAAGATGTAAGAAAAGTGTGTGTGGTGTACAATATCTGTGTTGGGATATGCTTTGAAAGGCTCAGAAAAAAGACTTCACATATATTCCAACATACCACATATCTTTACATATTATTAGCATCTTAAAAAGCTGGACATAAAATGGAATGTGTTAAAGCCAACATTATGTCACAGGGAACAAAAAAGAAAAGCAGCAGACATTATAAATTTTCTTATATGCTTTACCAAAACTCTTTAAAAAAACACGCTAGAATGTGGCACCCAGCCATAGGTGTAAAATAGATTATAAATTAATTTGGAAGCAGGTGTTTCCATGGTTGTGGAAAACAACGCCAACCGAGCATTTTCATTGCATTAAAAGAACAGACTGTGGTTGCGCTTACAGCCGGCAAGAAGGGGAGCTAGGACCACATTCTCATTTTCTGAAATGAAACCTGGAGCCATAAACACCGCGGCTGGAAGAGTTTTGTAGGGGTTTTGATCCTGGTGGGGGAATTCAGCATTAGCGTCTTTAACTCAGGCCCAGAGCTCGCTATAAAATCCTCATCCATGAGGTAGTTTCTATTCACAGCTGTCAAGTTTCGGTTCCTCCTTCTCTTTCTACAAGAAATAAACAAAGACCAAAGCATTAATATATTTGTTCAAATCCATTTGTCATTTCTTGGAAGACACAAAGTTATGAAACAGAAATCCTCAATCCTTCTTTTTGCCTCCTGTCTCACAATGTGTGTATATGTGGCAGACTGGGATTCATATAAACAAGCTAAAGGAAATAGTTGCTTTATCCTTCCAACGGCCACATAGTTGATAATTAGTGGGATTGTCATAATTAAAATGTGCACTCACAGTTAATATAAAGTATGTATCTAAGTATATGTACACATATATTAAATATGTAAAGACATAAATCACTTGATTTTGTCATGTTTTATTGCTAGCTTTAGTACCTGCTTACATTTTAGTTTACTTAAAGCTACTTGGCAAAACAAAACAATAAAGTAAGTGAATCCCGCATTCAAGGTTATTTCCTTCCATCTTTTTCTAACTGAGTGATCATCAAGGGAACTCTCTGGCTCAATCATGTTCTTTCCACAGGTGAAGAACAGTCACACATTAGTAACATTTTGTAGTTCAATCTAATAAATTCATGCTCCATCGCTAGTTGTGTTTCCTTTTTCTGGTTCCAGCTGAAAACACTTGGACCAGGAATCTTTCCCTATGTGCATCCATTGGAACGGCTCAGCTTTCCCTCCCCAATCTGCCATATGCTTTTGTTTCCTCTTCAAAGGGCCCCCTTTCTCCGTATTAGTCTTATTTACTTTTATTCTCTTCCTTGATGTGTTTTCCTTTGACTTCATTCCCTGACCCAAAGATTTCTCACTCCTATTCCCTTTCTAAGTATTCCTGTAATCTACAACCACAGCATCGAAGCAGAGAATCCCCAGCAGGCTTCCTGCCTATGTAGTTGTTCATCCACTAATAACATTTACTGACAAACGAATTAAGACAATGAATTGGGAGAAAGATAAAAAAAGCAATATCATTGCTAATTTTAAGAATTTTAGATTCTAGTGGTTCAAATAACAGCTAACCTTACAAAAATTGAGGCAAACTCATGAGACAGTTATCTAAAACACACAAGGCAAGATAGGAACAAAGGTAGTAGGGGAAGAAGTTTCCGATACAACCAATAAGAATGAATTGATCTTGGTCAATACCCCTAATCGGTTGCCACAGAATCATCTGTAAAATCACAGTATCAACACTGAACCAGGTTTCTTCTCCATTCATAGGTTCTGACTGTGAATATAAATGCTCTGTGTATGGCTGGGCAGTGGTGGTGCATGCCTTTAATCCCAGCTCTTGGGAGGGACAGGCAAGTGGATCTCTGTGAGTTTTAGGCCAATCTGGTCTACAGAGTGAGTTCTAGGACAGCCAGGACTGTTGCACAGAGAAACCCTGCCTCAAAAAACCAAAAAAAAAATGTTCTGTGTATGTCAAAGGGAGATGGTTTGGGGAAGGAGAAAGAAAGAGAGGGAAGAAGGAGGAGGGGAGGAAATAAGAGGAAAAGGAGAAAGAAGAATAGAGAAGAGCAGGGTTAGTCAGTCTCTAAGTCTTCCCAAAGGTGCTAATTAAAATGTTTAGGTGGGTGCAGCGATCAAAAGATGTGACTCCCTACCTTCATTGATGTATGACTCAGAAGGGCAGATATTCAAAGAGGTCAGTTGTGAGCCATGACAGGGAACACAGGAGGACTGGACTACAATCCCGTGGGATTTGGAATGCGCCAACTCTAAGAGATTTATGTAGACTGGTGTAGTGGTTAATTTTGATTGTTGACATCGCTGGGTCGAGAAGTACCCCGGAGACTGGTAAAACATCTTTCTAGGTGTGTCTGTCAATGCATTTCTAGTGATAATTTGCCAAGGAAGGAAGACCTATCTTGAGTGTGGTTGACACTATCCAATGGGCTGGGCCTCAGCCTTGGATAACAATGGAGAACGAAGCTCTTGGCACAGCCTTGCTTCTTTTCTTCCTTCCTTTCTTTTTTAAATGCCATCTTGAGGGATGGGGGCAGTCATTGTTTTACTGTGGCTACTTGAGAAAGAAGCCAGAGGTATGTGGAATCAGAAGACACAGAACCTATTTATTTATTTATTTATTCATTCATTTATCTATTTTGATGCAGTGTCTTCTGTAATCCAAGCTAGGCTCAAATTCCATACATAACTAATAATGACCTTGAATTTTTGATCTTCCTGGCTCTCTTCCGGACTACTGAGGTTACAGGTGTGCACCAGCACATTTGTCTTACGTGGTCCTTGGGATCAAACCCAGGGCCTTGGGCATGCTAGGCAAGCATTTGACCACTAAGCTGCAGGCCAAGATTCGCTTTAAGCAAAGTTTGAGAACATATACAGTAGGTTTTTTTTTTAAAAGCAAGTAAATTTCCAGAATCTATTTATCTTATAAAACTGAAATTCTATACTCTTTAACTATTATCCCGACCCCCATTCTTTTTAATAAGCTTGAGAAATTCACACTTGATAGAATTCATTGGGGCAAACATTCTGCTGGGAAAGTGCTTAGAGTTTATAATGAGATTCCTAGATTACTGCCAGAATACTTATGGCCAGACGAGCACAGAAGCTCTCTTCTTGGTGGGAGAGGTGTGACTGACAAGTGGCGGCCTACTTGAATGAGGGAGAGTCAGGCTCCCTGAAGTGCAAGCTTGCTTCATGACTGACTACGGTTTGCAACCGAAACAGTAAACTGAAGAAGTCTTTGAACACGAATAGATTTCACTAGAAGCCGAAGAGGAAGTTTAGTGTAGGGTCGCGGAAGGAAGTCAATGGGAAATTCAGTGACGGCTCCAAGGCAAAGATGAGAAACTCGTGGGTCACCTTGGAATATTTGTACTCTCACCGTGTGGTATCGAAGTCTCAGTCTCCTCCATTTCTCTCTCTGTCCCTGTCTGTGGCCACCTAGCGGAGGGAAAGAAATCATGGCTTCCTGGAATTCCTCTTGTCCCAGGATTCTATGTATTCCTGTGGTAGTCTGTTAATAGACCAGATTATAATTATAACCTTTCCCACATTGTTTTTCCTTTCAGAGAGACTTTTTCTACACATTTCTATCCATTTACTCACTCTGTGGTACCGTAGTTTTTCTACTTCTATTGAAAGTTTATGCAGATAGCTGAAATTCTTTCAAATAATTTTGCCTTGTCCTTACTGATGTACCCAAAAAGACCAAAAGAAAAAGGAGTCCTACATGAGTGATGTGCTCATTTCTACCTTCATGTCTTATCCTGCTTCTTAGATGCCTTCCTTCTACTCAAATCTCAGCAACCTTTTAAAATCTAGTTAAAAGCACCCCCATATCCTTGGAATTTTTCTCTGCTTTTTTTCCCAGCCCTTGCTGATTGCTGTTCTAGCATTCATCTTGCCTTTCCAATTCTACTGAATCTTCTTTGAAGACAAGGTATGTTTTCTTTTCTGGAGCTCTGTGGGGCCTTTCCTAATGTTATACATATAGCATTTCAAGTTGGTACACTGACTAAAACTGTAAACCTCTAGAGGGTGGAGTCTCAGCTTGGCAGGCCTGACAGGCTTCCCACAGAGCAATGAGACAGTAAGGACCAGAAACTTCACTGGGAGTCTCCAGGTATGAATGCTTCCTCTGATAATCATGGATGCAGAACAACAGTCAGCTTCTTTGTAGCCATTCTCCAATGGCCAGACTTGCCGAGAGAACAATTATTACAATTGTCGTCCGCCCAGAGCTCAACTGTGTTTTTTTTTTGTTCCAACAGTCCTCTAAGAAAGCTTCTTAAAGGACTTTAAGTTCACCCTGAATTGAATAACAAATTATTATTAGAAGACACCTAAGAGTCGTGTGTAAGAAAAATCAGTAGCCCTTGCTTCATAGTAGAGCTGGAAAAAATGGAATTAAGCCAGAGCCTCTTTACTCACGCAAAGAGAGCTCATACCTTCCTTAAAGTCTTGGGTTATTAATAATAATAATAAGAAACATTGTCAGCTACTTGGATGCAGAGAGCATTCCAAGACCAACAGAAATGCGTTCAAGGAGCCAAGTGTTCAGGGTTTGCATAATTGCTAAACACTGTACTTCGCTGCTTTCTTAAGGCAAACCCATCTTCAAAATTTATTTATGAGATGAATAATTGAACCTGAAAATCTGTTTCTGACATTTCCTTTCCCTATTGTGGCCCTCTGAAGAGTTGTCTTAGTCATGCTCTCTGCAGCATCCAAGAAGGACATTCTTCGAACTTTTTTAAAAGCAGAAACCACAGAAATTTCGTAGTGTAAGTGATGGCTTCAATTTGGTAACCATTTCCTTTGGGGCAGGCAGGCAGGCAGGCAGTTGTGTGTCTTTTCCTTGTGAAATAGGCTCTGCAGAAATGGAATGATCACGTGCCTCAGTTCTCCCCCTGCGTCTTCCATACCAGGGAAGATTTGACTTCACAAAAAGCCTTGAGGCATTGTAGACAAAGGCTACTCCTTTTCATCTCCATGAAAGTTATCTTGCCTAGCGCGTCACAGAGGGAATGGTTGGGTGAGGCAGGAATGAACTGACTCATTGATATACCTCCTGTGAACTCTCTGGACTGCTTTAGAGGGATGAAATGGAGCAGTTGAATGACTGTCTAAATTCCGAGGCAGAGAACCGGCTTAAGGACAACAAACACAGTGCAGGGCCTGGGTAAAACAGAAGGCTTTCTGAGGGATCAGAGGAAACCTGTTTAGCACAGGTGCCACTCCAGTCATGATCCAGAGCTGTGCAGAATTTCACAGGGTGCACTGAGAGCACAGCTGTTATGATTCAAGCCTCCCTCTCCTCTATGTGGTGGTCTTGCATTGTTCCGTAGGCCCATAATAGCAAACCCGAAGGAAAACACGGTGAGACATCAAGGCTCAAGTGGCGGTTTCTCTCTCGCAGCTCTGTTTTGATCTGTTTAACAGGCCTGTAGGAGCTGAGAAGCCAACTGAAAACTCCTTCCAGTATGTTGAGCTAATTGTTTCGTAGTCACTAAAGGAAAGCTACAAATGCTTTGAAGCTAAGGTGGAAGGCAGAGTTGCAGAAAGCGACAGTGGCAAAAAAAATCTCATGTTCTGACATCCCAATGAACTGGACACTGATGACTGTCAGTGGTGATTCTTCTTATTTTTCACAAAAAGTGTTGGGTACTGAATGCTAGCAAAGAGGTTCTGCTAAGTCCAATGGTACGAGTGAGGATAGAAAATGTATATTCCTTTCGATTACTGGATTTATGTAATGGCACACAGGTCATTTAGTGCTCTGTTTTTCAATTGTAGCTTGAGTTTTCTTGATGAAACAAGGGTTCAGTAGAGTCTACTGGACTTTAAGTCATTTGGCTTCCTTGTTTCCTTAGTGAAACAAGATACTTAATCTCTGTAAAATTAATTCTAAAAATTTCAACTATAAGTAACTATTTCTTGGTTTCTCTTGTACTCTTTATTGAATAGTCATTCGGTTTCTTAATTTTGAAAAGTTTTTCAACATGTTATGGTTTGTATATGTTCTGAGCATGCTTCCCAAAGAGCCATGTGTTGGAATCTTGGCCGAGTGTAGCCATGTTGATATGGTGGGATCTCTAAGAAGCAAGGCCCAGTGGACGGCATCTGTTGCAGAGGAACCCTAGAAAGTTACTACTGCTTTCCTGGTTCTCATGAGAGTAAGCTCTTATTACAGGACTGACTCCTGCATGGTTTCTATCTCTCTGTCCTGACTGTCTTTCTTTCTTTCTTTCTTTCTCCTATGCCCCCTCTCCATGAATTCTTCTCCATGCTGGAATATAACCAAGAGAGTCCTTACCAAAGCCTGCAGAAAGGGATGACTGATCTTAGACCTTGAGACTTTAAAACTGTGAACTAAACAAATCTGCTTTTATTATAAAATACCCAGTTTTAGGTATTCTGGTAAAACAGTAGAAGATAGACAAAACGATATCCTACCCTAGATCTCTTTCTTTAGCCTTAAATTCTTGGCCTTGGTTATTTTTATATTTCTCCAAAGCTTTACTTTTCTTGCTGGATATGATGCAAATGACTTTATAGTCACTTTTCCATAATGCTAAATTTCAGGGATTTTTTTCCTTCCCTTTCCCATAGCATTTTGTTATTAGATTGGTAAACAGATGATAATGCTAAATTCATCAGAAAAAGGAACTGTTATGTTTTATTGCCATATATCCATTTATCAAAAACGTATTTTTTATTTCCAAGATCATTCCCTGTATGGCTTCCTTTTAGACTCGTGCTTCTTTAGATAACATGCCTTCTTCCTCCACCTGTCTCTGATGTACTCTTTCTTAGGCATTTCAATGCAGTTGTTATCAGTGAAAACTACACATCTGAGTCACTTGGAGGACTTGAGGTAAATACCAATACCTGAATTGTATCTCCAGGAGTTCTGACGCAGTTGGTCTGAAGTGTGAGCTTTAGAAACTTTAAAAAAATTACATTTATGCATGTATCTGTGTGTGTATGTGTGAACACATGTATGTCATAGGGCATGTGTGGAGTTCTAAGGATGTCCTGTGGGAGTTCATTCTCTCCTTCCAACTGTGTGGGTCCTAGGAATCAAACTCAGGTCATCAGGCTTAGAGGCAAGGACCTTTACTCACCAAGACATGTCATCATCTCTTGTTTTCTTTTGGAACGCTCCTTGTGATGTTCTAATGTCCAACTATCAGCTTCGCACTCTTTGTCACTGTGTGCACTTGGCTTTTTACAACATCTATTTGAAGTGACAACAGCAATAATTATAGAGACAGATAATAATTATCAAACATTTATTATATGTTAGGCCTTAATAATAATCATTTCATAAAAATATTATGATAAAATATAATATTATTTCTATTTAGCAGATGAAGAAATAGGAGCACAGGATCATTAAATCAGTCGTTCCAAGTCACGTAGCTAATACAGGACAGAACTGAGATGTTGACCCAAGCAACCAGGCTCTCAGCAAACATATTATGATGTTTTCTTTCCCACTTTTTCTTGAGGCAATGACTTGATTAGTGAGAATTTCTGATTGTGAACCAGCCAATCATGTAACATTTCTCCAGTTGCGTTTATTTATACATCTTTGACTCAATGGCTTGATAAATATATGTTTAGCTGGGGCATGGTGGCCCATGCCTAAAATTTCAGCACTTAGGGGGCTGGAGGAAGCAGGATTGTCATGAGTTCCAGGTCATCTCGGACTACAAAGTGACATCTTGTCTCAAAAAAAAATCAAAACCAGAAAAGTAAGACAGACCCCTGAAAATAAAACAAAACAACAACAACAACAAACCAAAACACATTCCAAAACCAACAAAGCAAAAGGAAGAAAGCAAAAGAAGTTCATAGGCTGGATATGGAAAGACAATGTTGTACACCTTTGGTTATTCTTGTGTTGACATAAATTGTGTTTTCATGAATGTACTGAGAATTTGTTTAGGTACAAGAAGAGAGGGAAGGCTTTCTAATGGGAGCTAGTTTTGAATGGGAAAAAATTTACTGATGGGCTGAGAATAGTTATGGATGCAATGCAGGTAGGTTTTAGAGGAGAGGGAAGTCAGCCTTGAGTTAGGGATGGTCAGTAGGTACTCTACATGGGTCAAAGAGTCTAAATTTAAGACTGAATTGGTGTGTGAGAATGGTCTGTATTCTGTCAACTATATTTTAAATAAACGCTGATTGGCCAGTAGCCAGGCAGGAAGTATAGGCTGGACAACCAGACAGGAAGTAGAGGAGGGTCAATGAGAACTGGAGTATTCTGGGAAGAAGGAAGCTCTTTTTGCAGTTGGGACCCTGCCACAGAACAAGCAAGATGTGACTGCCTTGCTGAAAAAGGTTCTGAGCCATGTGGCTAACACAGATAAGAATAATGGCTAATAATGGGCTATATAAATTATAAGAGTTAATAAGGAGTCTGAGCTAATGGGCCAATCAGTTTATAACTAATGTAAACCTCTGTGTGATTACTCTGGGACTTAATGACTGTGGAAACCAGGTGGGACAGAAAACCTCAGTCAACACTGAATCTTCATCCCAACTACATAGTAGCATCATCAGAGAAGTTGATTTTGCTTATTTTGTTTTTAGAGATGGCAGCTGGTTTTTTAGAGGCCTGCCTTGAACGTATTAATCAGAAAGTCTCTGGAGGTGATACCTTGAGCCTCTGTTTGTTTTGCAAATCTTCACAAGACATCTTAGTGCACAGGCATGTCTGAGAATCAATTTAATAAGATATGAACTTGACTGAATAAAGCAAAGGGAGTCTGCAATCCCACGTTTTCCATGACTCACAGGCAGTAGCGGGCCAGGTCAGGCTTCTGAGCTGGGGAGTAATATAACATCACTCAGTTTTGTAGATACCAAGATGATCGTGCTGATTTAGCATTAGAGAATCAAAAATAAAAGAGACTGGGGGTGGGGGGGGGAAACTAAATAACTCGTCCAAGTATATTTAGCTAGTTAGTACAAACTCAAGGTGCATCTCAAGTCTTTTGATTTTAGTTAAGCGACTGTGCCAAGAAGGCATGCTAGAAAAGGAATTAGAATTTAACAGAAAGTAGAGATGAGAAGATTTCAAATGATTGAAAGACTTTTAATGTCGTTCTAAAGCAACAAGAAAGCAAACTAGAAAATGAAAACCTACTGCCTGACTTGCTGTAACTCATTTAACCCTCTCAGTACCCCATGTGGTTAGTAGTGGCACAGGCATGACCATTGAGGTTCTTAGTAAGTGGGCAAGAGCTTGCCTGTGTCACATGGGCAGAAGCGTGAGGAGGATCTGTACCTAAATGTGCCCTCTCCAGCTCATGGTCTTCTCATTGTCTAATTTGGTTCTTGTCTGATAGCGACACTTCCAACCTTGGGGCAGTTTTGAACCCTCCCAGCTGGCTATTTGGCAATGCCTGGAGACATTGTGGGTAGTTATGGTTGGAGGAAGAGGGGGATGCCACAGGTGTCTAGTGGGTAGGGCGGACGTGATGCTCAATGATGCACAGAGTGGGCACGAAGACTTACCCGGCTCCAAATGGCACTGTTGAGGAGACTGGGAAATCATGAGCTAGGACAGTTGTCTGTTAGACCATTGAAAGTGAAGGACAAGTTCCTGGGCAAGGCGACCATGAGGCCTCGGTGGATTTGGGAAGTATTGATTAAATCCAGCACCGTCTCACCTCCATCTGCCTGAGAAATTTACCGCTAAGATGATCCCCTCCATGTTATAATCTAGAAAATCAGTAACTGGCTTTGAAACTTTACCTGACAGCTTCCATACAAATGGCCCTGAGTGAGGTTACCATGGGAATAGTCTTTGTGCCCGTTTCTAAACATCTGATGGTGAGAACTTTATTTTCTACTTTTTCCCTCTTAATATTAATTATTATTATTATCTTTCCCCTCTTTTTCTTTTTCTTTTCTTTTCTCTTTTCCTTTCTTTCTTCGTTTTCTGGCCCATTGAATTCTTGGCAGATCTGTTAGATCTTTGGTCCAAGTTTCTCTTTTGGGCTTTTTGTTGAAGGGAGGTGGGTTCTTGTTTACCAGGACCTGAGTGGAAACTACCCAGCCCAGAGGCCACAATAAGATGGCCATTTTTAGTCACTTTCCACCTGGGTTTAATGTGAGCCAGAAGATAAGAGGCAAAACATATCCCATTATCAACCCCCTAAGCCATCGACTCCCCTGATATCTCCCACGGATTTTCTTGTTTCAATGCCAGCAAGCCCACATGCTCTGTTTGTGGTGGCTTGGAGCCAAAACCCAGGTGCAATATTCTGAAGCGCTCCTGCAGAGGAGTTTTCAGCTGGTATTTTGTTTACCTGCGTTTTTGGCCAGTCTCAGTCTCTCAGGAGCCAAAAGCTAACAGAACTGTAACATCTCCAGTTTTTACTATCCGTGTCTATAAAATATGCATAAAGACAGACCTTACACAATGTGTCTGTGGCCTTTGGTGACCCCTCCGGTTGCCTTTATCTTTCTTCAGGAGATTCCAAGAGGCCCTGGAAACATTTCCCATGCAGCTACCGCTCCTTGGAATTCTAGGCCCTTCACAAAGTGATCTGAGGTTCTTGGCAAGAAAACAGAGTCACTGTAAAACCAAGGTGTGTTGTGCTTGGGGTAACTTCCTGTTATTTAGGAGAAGACCCTTTTCAAACGCTTACTCTCAAGTAAGTCCTGGAGGAAGACCATAGTCACTTACTAATCATAAATGAGTATTAATATCATGCTAAAATATCTTAAAGTAATTTAGAGTTGGAGTTGGGATCTCACTGTTCCTCACATTCACCACTTTGGCGTCTTCAGGGCCATTGTGTTGCTCCTCTCCCTTTGGACATGTTGTTGTGTGCGTTCTGGCTGGCTCTGCAATGTTCCTTTGCTCAACTCTACAACTGTCCTAGGTCTTATCCATTGAGAATGCAGAGTGGAGGGTGCCAGGAGTTGATAGGTGGAGAAGCACAATGGGTTTGAGGCCACCTCTGTTCCTACTCAAGCGTAATTCCGTCCTTGTACAACATGGACAATGTTCTCTTGCTTCTTCAGGTGTCAGAGGACCTGGACTTGCTCACTACATTTAGCATAGGGTCTGGTGTCTAGCAGTCACATGCAAGTATTCACTGAACAACAGAATAAACATTGTGTCAGAACGCTTAACTCTAAATTAATTCAAGGTACTGCTTCTTGGGGAAGGATGTTGCAGTTTAGTCTGTTTTTAGTATACCAGATAAAATAGAAAATTTTGATTCTCTTTCTGCCCTGACTTGCTTCTGGCCCTGTGCCACACAAATATCAGAGGAGCCCAAGGAATGAGAGTGTTGGATTTTCCATATAAGTAGCGAGGGGCCTTTCGGCACACACAAAGTCTTCTTGGTATAGCTTTGTAGAGAAAATGCTGATTATTGCTTTTTGTGTACTTTAAAATGCAGAATCATGACACAGAGATTTCATCTCTGTTTTTCTAGTCTCAGTTTTAAACAGTTTATTTGAAGAAGGAAAGCAGACACGAGAGATAGAGTCTTCTCAACTCCCCTGCATTGTGTATTTCATGAGACTTCAAAGCAGAGAGCTGGACGGCATCAACAGCCTACTCCTGATTCATAGACATGACACATGCACACACATGTGAATACATGCATGATCTGTGTGAATTTGTGCATTTTGCTCCCTCCTACATTATAAGGATATCTTTCCTGATGGCTGCATTGGAGAAGTCTGGAGAATTTGTCCATGCCTTTTTGTTAAGATTCTTCGTTGTACTTCAGTTGAATCTTAGATAATTTGAGACTGCATTAAAAAGTATTTGCTGCACAGTAATATGTGCCATTTTTTGGACATCCCTCTGATTAAGAATTAAAAAGTTAATTAAACCGGGCAGTGGTGGTACACGCCTTTAATCCCAGCACTTGGGAAGCAGAGATAGGTGGATCTCTGTGAGTTTGTGCCCAGCCTGGTTTACAAGAGCTAGTTCCAGGACAGGCTCCAAAGCTACAGAGAAACCCTATCTCAAAAAACAAACAGACAAACAAACAAACAAAAAAATTAAAAATTTAGGATGCTTTTTGCCACTTTCTTTGTCTAAACATTTAGGGATACTTGAGTCTTAACATTTTAAGATATGAAAGTTTAAATTTAACTTTCTATTTTAGATTTTTAAAGAAGGCAATAAGGTGCAATTATTGTGCTACATGGCACTCTTTTTGTGGTGCTTAGGACTACCATCGATACGGTAGTCAATAGATTTTTTTTGCAATGAAGCATATGATAACCACACTAATGGTGATTAATGAAGAATACAAACATCTTCATGGAAATCCAGGTGAAATTTTACCATCAAATGTGTTCGTGTCAGGTAAGTTTAGCCAGTAAATAAATTTAAGAAATAGAACAAACAAACAAAAACCGAACAAGCAAACTTGTTTTTTTTTTAAAGAAACTTTGGGTATTTGAATGATAAAAAGTATTGTATATTGATATTTTAAAATAAAACTATAGTTATTAGTTTGTTCTGTTTAAAATAAACTCTGTCTTCAGAGATTCCATTATGTAGAAAACATGATGGGAAATGCGTGTGTTGCCTTAGGATGTATTTCTCCTCCGTAGAAATCCTACAGTCTTTCTGGGATGCCTGCGTGAAAACAGGCTCAATGTGCTTCTTGTCGAAGGCTGGGAAAATGACCTGGATTCCACTAGAGGGCAGCTAGGCCTTGTTGCAGTGGACATATGTTTGCCAGACCTGACCCTCTCTTAATTGTATGTTTTGTTATAAATCACTACTCATGTCTTTCCTTCCATGTAGCACTCATCTGGACTGCTTGATGTCACCCACATGTCTACATGGGATTGATTCATGTTCTGGCATTTCCAGCTCTGGTGTCCCTCCAGAGGGTCTCTTCTTCACTACGTCTAGTTGACTGTTGAGATGGAGCAATTGCGACATACGTAGAATGGCCCCAAGAATCCACTACCTGTCCTCCATCTGAGTGACTGTCTTCTAGACCTCTGATGTTTGAGTTATCCCCGTCCACTTGAGAGAGCAACGCAGTGTGGATCCTCAACACACCCTTCTCCTACAGAAATTTTCATCAAGTTCTCTACTTGCTGAACATGCTGATGACTGGTTTATGGCTTTACATTCCCATCCGACCTGTGTTCCACCTCTGGCCACACTTCACTCTGTGTGTCCAGGTTTCTGGCTCATTCTCTACTTCCCTTATTCCCAACCCTTTAATCAATGGAATGCTATTTTTCAAACTGCATAAAAGGCCAGCATACTAAAATAAAAGTAACAGGACTTAATTTTTCAGGAGTAGGAATTCATACAGGAATGTGCTTTTCGTATTGCGTGA
Organism: Microtus pennsylvanicus; assembly: GCF_037038515.1. NCBI lineage: Eukaryota > Metazoa > Chordata > Mammalia > Rodentia > Cricetidae > Microtus > Microtus pennsylvanicus. The sequence continues at coordinate 37,235,954 of NC_134584.1, read as the reverse complement.
GTCTCATATGTATGAATTTCAGATTTTTAAATTATTATTTTATTTTTTATTTACATTGAAATCAGTTTTTAAATACCAGTCTCTCAACAATAAATCTCAAATTTTGGATTTTTTACCTAGATGTTCTTCTGGCTAGGGGTAATTTTTCTTTAGAGAGTATGTGTGCATATATACATCTGGAATGCACGAAGGGGCTATTAGAAAATAATACCACAGAATTTCAAGGTGGTTTCCTCTGGGAGAGGAGTGGGAAGAGCAGCATGGAGCATTTTGCTCATCATCTCATTTATACAAACATCTGCACAGTTTGGGGTAACATGGGAGTTATCTGCGTGTTGCTCGAGTAACAGGAGATGGTCAGGATGAGATTGAGCAGGGTGTTGTGACTGATTTTTAACTGTCACTTATGGCGTTCCTGAATTGCTCAAGTCATTGCTTTGGAGATACTGTGAAGGTGGTTTTAATATAATAATCTCAACGATTCTTTGAGTATCTCATGCCATGTATTTTGATTGATTTCCTTCTAAGTCCTCTCAGATCCACCCCTCACCTTCCTATCCCCTCCCAGCTTCGAGTCCTCTTTGTTTCACTTTTCAAAAATTAAAAAATTATGTTTGGAATTAAATATAGTTACAGCAATTCCCCCCTTTGCTCTCCAGCCTCCAAATCCTCCCCTCCATTCCTCCCTTGCTCTCTTTCAAAATTTATGGTTGCTTTTTTAATTGTTGTTACACATATATGTATGCACCTGTACATAGATTCCTAGATCTATAAGTATAACCTGCCCAGTCAGCATACTGTCACCTGTATGTAATCTTCAGGGCTGACCATTTGGTGCTGAATGATAGCCAGTTGGTGCACTCTTCCCTGGGTAAGACTTTCTCCTGCTTTCAGCATTCCTTAGTTGACTGTAGTTCTTTGTCTAGCCTTGAGGTCTTGGGAGCTTTCCCTGATCCACATTAGTATGTCTTAGACATGCTTTCTTCCTTTTTAAAATAATCTCCCAAGTCCAGTTTGCACTGCCCATATACTCTTGCCCATTAGAACTGCAAAGATGTAATCGGACAAATGCCACTTTCAGATCAACTCCAGCACTGATTCGCTAATCATTTTGTTATGTTTGTCTTTCCCACTTTCTCATTATGACACAAAAACCTTATCCTCTTCACCTACGGATAAATAATAAAACTTAACTTTGTCAATTGGATGTGGCTGTGTGGTAGAATGCTTGCCAAAAAAAAAGGAGCAAAACAACAACCAACTCTTTACCCAACACCTTAGAAGATCTTTCAAGCTAAGAAAACAAAAAAGGGGCTGGAGAGATGGCTAAATGGTTAAGAACATACAGCTCGTGCAGAGGACCCCGCAGTCAACGGGGGGCTTACGACCACTTATAACTCAGTTCCAGAGGATACCATACCCTCTTCTGGCCACTAAGGGTGTCACACAGTCATGTGGTTTGTATTCATATATGTAGGCAAAACATTCATAGAACAAAATAAAATTAATCAAGTCCTTAAACAAACAAACTAACTAAAGATGAAAAATCCTGGTTGCTTGTTTTTGTTATTTATCCACCCAGTTTTTACTCAGCCATTAGCGGGAATTCCTCACCATGATTGCAAGTTGAATACAGCTAATATCAGGCACACACACAAAAAAATCAAAATCAGCTAGGACATGGGGTAAGGAGAAAGAAAAGTAAAACAAATAAAAGGGTAATTGTATTTATATGTATATAGACCTTCACAAGATTTTTCTAACCTCCCTCCCTCCCTCCCTCCCTCCCTCCCTCCCTCCCTTCCTCCGTCTTTTCCTTCCTCCCTCCATCTCTTCCTTCCTAACAAATGGATAAGAGAGAAACATCACCGAGGAAACTTGAAGCTGAGGCCACTACTGAGTAAAGAATTTACTTCACTCTTCCTATTAGGATCCTAAAGTGAAAAGCCACTTAGCTTGAACTTGTGCAGCTTGCTCTGGAGTTCCTTTCTTTTGTTCAAACCTAGCCATCCTTCCCTAGGGTCTCCTTCCTACGTATGGACTCCTATACAACGAAGCAAACAAGGGAGAGTGTTATATTTGCAACTAAGTTTTTTTTTTCCTTCTGGATTTTCAAGACAGGGTTTCTCTTTACAAAAACCCTGGATGAACTCATTCTGTTGACCAGGATTTCTCCACCCTTTCTTTCTTTCTTTCTTTCTTTCTTTCTTTCTTTCTTTCTTTCTTTCTTTCTTTCCTTCCTTCCTTCCTTCCTTCCTTCCTTCCTTCCTTCCTTCTTTCTTTTTCAGATAGGGTTTCTCTGTGTAACACCCTCGACTGTCCTGGAACTCACTTTGTAGACCACGCTGGCCTCCATCATCTTTTCTTTCTAAGCTTATTGTTCTGCCCTTCAATGTGACTTTTTAAGTATTTAAGTTGGAAATATTTGCTTATATGGTTCTTCTAAAGGTTGCTTAATATTTCACTTTTGTTCCTTTTGCTCTATCTTCGCAGTGCTTCCTCAACTAGAACCAGACCCCTTACCAGCTTCCATGACTGCCCACTGCAGATATTCAAGTAAGCAAACTCAGACAAGCACACAAGTCACACAACCGCAGCTAGATCAAGTGGTATCACGATAAAGGCTAGAAGGATGTCCTAGGATGTTACTTAGCTGAGGACTCTGTACTGGAGGTCCACTATGTTCACCAGATCTGTTTGGCACCTGAAATAAGGACATTATTTAACACAGCAGAGTTGCAATTTATTTGGAGGCACTATAGAGACCAGACTGTAAAGTGAGCCAGCACATGCCCTGTTTCTGTGCAGGGATGAGGTTTGTGTATCTTCTTAATTAAAAAACTCATTTTTCTTGTTCTCCTCCCCAAAGCCAGTGATAATTGATAATTGATTCTTCAAGTAGAAATAAGGGTGAGAGATTCGGACTTACTGAAGAGTTCTCCCATGAGCTTATGTGAGTAGAGGAGTAGCTGGTTTCTTTCCTTTCCTTTTTTTTCTTTTTTTTTCTTTTTTTTTCTCTTAACCCCAAATTCCAGTCATAAAGGACAGGGAGAGGTAAATATGTCTTGTGGGATTTTCTTCCTTCTGAGCGGGCCTGTTCTAACGGCCTCCCCGGCTGAGGAGAGGGAGGCAGGACCGCGACAAGCCTCAGAATGCTACAGTGCATGAAATAGTTTGTAAAGTCCGCGTCAATGGCAATATTGCCTATAAAAATTTACCCAAGGACTTCTAATTTCAGTTACCCAACCCATTTCTAAACCATACTCTGGTCTGGTAACTTCTCCGGCACCCGTATTTGCATAATAAACACCTTCTATTTCAGTGTAGGTTTTAGGGGTACTACAACCCCAAAGTTCCCCCAAGGAGCTCCTTATGGCACCATACTGAGCCTTGCAAGGTAGGCAGGCACTGGCAGGAAGAATAAACTGCCACCGCCATCTTGTGGTGGGATTCACATTTACCAGTGTGAAGAGGTGGGAGCCGGGGAGGGGCCTGGAGAGGGTTCAGGGATTCGCCCTACGTGATGTCCCACTTGAGGACTTTGGTAGAGGCTCAGCGAAAAAAAACCCCTTCAAATGTAGAATTTGCCACCCGACAGAACTCTACCACCTGGGTCTGTGTAGGAAGTCTTCCTTTGACTGGATCTGTGTTTTTGCAATATGGAGAATCTGGGGCGGTCATGAGGGGCATTTGCCATTCCTTATTTCCTTCCTTCTTGATCATCTTGCTTTCAGGAGGTATTATTTTCCTCACATTTTTTAGACTTCAAAGAGTTTATGGAACAACAGAAACCCAATATTTGTTCTTCAGCGTTATCCATTCTATGATGAACCAGAACACGTTTTCACAACATTTAATTAGATTTCCCGGAAACGGAAAAGCTGATTTTTTTAAAAAATGAATTTACTATCAGTCTGCAAATCCAAAACCATTCCAATAACTTAATACAAGCCAGTTATACCGACTTAAATTAAAGGAATGTGTGCAATCTAGAAATAATACTGAGAAAAAGTAGCTTTTTGACATGTCCGGGACAGCACCCAGGCTAACAGGATAACATTTTGGTGAAAGTAAGTCAGACATGGTGGAGAAGGTTGTTTTCCCCCTTTCTTTCTTGAAATATTTAAAACAGAGTTTGCTTCTCACTTGGCAGAACAACAAAAACAACAACAACAAAAGAAACCATGTGGCCATTTTTCACTTCGCAGAGAATCCCTACAGATGTCTGTCTAGTTGTTCTTGGATGGCTCCAGGGCACAGACACCGCATTCATCTTCACAAGTGCTCCACCAAGTCCAAGTGGCTTTTGTTGATCCCAGGAATGGGTGAGGCATGTCTTGTTTCCCAACGAGTACAGATCTGTCTGTAACATAGCGTGCTCACGAACACCTCTGGCTGACGGCTCTACTGTGGACTGTGTCTATAACGTTGCAAGGCAACAGAAGCTGAAACGCTTATTTCCCATATCCAGACCTCAAGACGGTCAGGCTGAAAATGTGACAGCCATGCTTAGAAAAGAGCGTGGCACCCTGCAGTTGCTGGCTGGAGGCTTCAAGACCCCAGGACTATTCAACTCCAACCTACAGATGGACTGAAATCCTTGAATGAATCAATTCCATTGCCCTCCTCAAACCTGGCTCTATGTCCATTTAGGTTAGCCAAGTCTCTGTCCTGGGGAGCTGCCCTGTCCATTTCTGGGTGCTCAGCAGCCCTCCTGGCTTCTACTTATTAGATGCCCGTGCTGTGTCCCAGTTGTGAAAGCCAAAAATGTTTTGAGGTACTAACAAATGTTCCCTGGGAGACAAAAAGCTTTCCCTGTCTACAGATCATTTCAGAATCCAAGCCTGGTGGTGGGGATGAAATCTGTTCTTTCACAACCAGCAACAGAGAGCTATGAAATGCGATATTAACACGATGGGACTGCTCTTCTGACCACCGGTACCTCTCCTGCCCATTGTGTTCTCAAGGAAGAATGACCATAAACAGTTTAGACGGGGCCATTTTGCAGAAAATTGAAAACACAGAATGAGCAATCAGTCTGGGAAACAGTTCCTTTGTTTTTTAAAGAAAAGGACAGTCACCTGAGAGTCATGCAGTTACTTGTAAAAAGCAGGTGTGTCCAGGAGACTGTGTAGTGTAATGGGAAAACAAAAAAACAAAAAAAAACCCCAGAAAAACAAAACCCGACAATAACAAGTGAGAAATCAATGCTGGCTTTGGCTACTGGCATCCAAGATTCCACAGGAGAACTCTCCTTCCTCCAAAAACAAGGGCGCTATCCTTCGACTCCTAGGGTATGAAGAAAATACGAACTTGTTTATCTAATGGGCAGACCATTGCTGCTTATGTTTTGCAGAGGGTGAGCTGGATTTGAACCAGTATAGTGAAAGAATCAGGGAGGTGGAGATTTCGAGTAGAGGAAGATAAAATACAAAACGGGATGCTGTGGTTTAAATGAAGGGATTTGTGTAGAAGGAAAGTTGGAAAGTATCAGTAGAGTGACAGAGATGCAGTGAAGCTTAACCCCCCACCCCCTCCCCGTGTGTGTGTGTGTGTGTGTGTGTGTGTCTGTGTGTGTGTGTGTGTGTGTGTAGGGTGGCCGGGGAAGGGAGGGATGGAAAAAGGGCAGGGACAGAGACTGCTTGTAGCTGGGTGGCCAGGATGCTAACCACATTATGGCTGACAAGCTAGCTAACATCTCCGTAGTTCTTCCGGGAGGAAGAGGATTCGCTGAGAACACTCTCTCATCAAATATGAAAGCCACTATCGCAGGCGGCTGCAGACAGCGGGCATTCTTGGATGTCTGCTGGAACGCTCACCAGAGCCCGCGATGGGTTCATCTGCATTACCTTATTGTGCAGATACACCTGTCAAAGCAGTCTGAAAGAAAGCCACGCCATGATTCATTGTCCGTAGAGGTGAAGCGGCAGGAAAGTTTCTGGAATTTAATAGCACAACAGCCAAGGCAGGGCAGTCTAGTTGTATTACGAATGTCTGAAGGGTTTTCAGCCATTTTGGGTTCGACAAAAGAGCAAGTTCAGTTCCAGAGGCACGCTTACCCCTGCTTTCTAAACGCTGTGCTTATTTGAAAGGAAATTCAATCCATGTGTTTTTGATTAATTTTACTTAAATCATCAAAATATTATTTCTTAAGAGTTGTTTGATGTCTAAGAAGTATTTAAACCTTTTGAATAACTTGAAAAATACACATTTCCCCCTTCTTTAAAACAGGAAATCACTTCTTAGAGAGTTCAAGTGGGTTTGGACACAAATAAGGATTCAGAATTGGAATCCTGACCCTGGAAGATTAAGGGAAAGTTTAAGAACTGCCGAGCTCGACTCTTTCCGCCCCCAAATCAGTGCCCTCTGATTCTGTGCTGTCAGGGAAATACTCGAGCATGCTCTAACCAAGTGCAATGTGTTCCATTCCACCTCTGGCCCCAGCTCTAAAGCCTCAGTGAAGTTTGATGCACCCTACCCTCCCTTGGCATTGACCTTCATTGCAAGTAAAGTCACCAGGTTTCCTGCCACTTTCCCCTTGTCTCCCTCTCTGGCTTTGGCTGTGTCTCCCTCCCAAGGCTTTCATCACTGCAACCCAGTCTTAGCATTTGGCATCAGCTGCCATCCTCTGTCCGTCTGTCAAGTGTGTATGTTGATGCCTTTGAATTTGTATTAAAACACCTACTAAGTCGAAACCATTCCCTGTTCACTACAGAACCTTTGCTGACAGTTATCAAAATCCACAGATCCTTTAGACTGCATTTCAGGGCTCTCTGATCTCCTTGACCCCATTTTTACCTTCTCATACATTCCAGTCACAGCTGGCCAGAGGAAGAGGCGTCTTTAGAGTGGCTTGGTCAGTAAGTGAAGCAAAATAGATATTTGCCGGTGAGATACTTTTGGTCTTCTTCCATCTACTCACTGAGAGGCAGCCTCTCTCACCACCTTTATGATTCTCTCTGCCCATGGAATCACTCTTTCCTTAGAGTTTCTACTCTCCCCTCAGAACCGGTGAGCAGTCTTATGGTGCTGTGTGCATGCTGTGTGACAATACTCGTGAGTAGGCATGAGCAAATACCTGCTCGCTCTACGTGGGGAGCCAATGACAAATCAAAGTATGGCCCAACTTGGTGAGCTAGGTTGTGGGGTTACTTATAGGAATATGGGTGAGGAGCTACTTACAGGAGCAGAAATGACTCAAAGCCAGTTGAATCACTGAAAGTCCATCCCAGCATGAGTGGCAGTTTGTGACACTTGGAAACCTGGAGCATGCTGTGCAACCTACACACATCTCAACAGGTCGAAGAGTATTCTTTCTAGGCACCTCAGCTGACTGGATTCTCTTCTAGCAGTTCAGTGTCTGACAGTGGTTTCCATCAGTCTTTATTGCTTTGATACAGTTAGGCATGGAAGGGTCTAGTGAATCTCATTTTCAGGTACTTCCTGAATCTGAGTTGCTGGCTTCCTAGGCTTAAATAGTTTCCCCCCAGGAAGTAGAGTATTTGATTTCCCCTTACTCTATCCTGTGTCTTAACAAACTTCCTGGTAGGATGGAGTGTTTTATCTCCTCTTTAACATCTTGCAGCTTTATTTTCTTTCTAACATCCCATGTCTTAATAAGCTCCCTTCCCTCCAAGGTGAGAGATTTTTTTTTTTCGAGACAGGGTTTCTCTGTGGCTTTGGAGCCTGTCCTGGAACTAGCTCTGTAGACCAGGCTGGTCTCGAACTCACAGAGATCCACCTGCCTCTGCCTCCCGAGTGCTGGGATTAAAGGCGTGCACCACCATCGCCCGGCTAAGGTGAGAGATTTTTAACCACAGCAGAAACTACTGCACAACAGTACAACTTTTCAGTTGGTGGGGTGTTGTGTTTTGTTGCCTTAGCTAGTCTGGAGACACAGTCAGCCTTACTGAGGTGGTTCTCCAAGTACATTCTGCAGACCACAGCATCACCTTCATCTGACTCTCTTAACTTCCTCCCTAAATCTGCTGACTCAGAAGTCCCCAGTGAGATTCAGAATCTGGTATCTTAACCAAGAATCCCCCCAGCTGATTTAAATGCAGAATCAGACCTGAGAAGCATTGCGATAAAATAACCAATGTGTAGGTTTTCTTTACATCTTCTCAAAAATTGATTCATAGAAGATACTAAAATTCTAAATATGTTGACATTTGAGACAATTCTCAATTTCATGCAAAGAATCAAAATGCTTTCAAAAGTTCATTCTGAGTTTTTCCTTTCTTTTTTCTTTCTTTCCTTCCTTTCTCTTCTTTCTTCTCTTTCTTTTGCTCTGTGTAGCCCTGACTGCCCTTGAACTCACTCTGTAGACCAGGCTGGCCTCATACTCATAGAGATCCGCCTGCCTCTGCCTTCCAAGTGCTGGGAGTAAAGGTGTGTGCCACTTTCCCCCCATTATGAAGTCTCAAAATATAAAAGGTGACCCTGTCTTACTGAAGATTGAAAAGTTGCAAGTGGATTGGTGATATGCTTGGAGCGAATATCTTTTTCTTACCATCTTGGTTATTAAAATTCTTTGTTAGAGTTTTGAGTTCTCATACAAACATGGAGATTACTATAGAATAAAAAATAGGTGACTCTGAGTGTGTACACACACTCAGAGAAAGAAATTTAATCTACATAATTAAGCAGTGCACTTTATTTTTCTTTCCCCTACTTTCTTGTTGAAATCAAATTTTATACATTTCAATTCACAGACATCAGTGTTGCGGTGAGCCTTAACCCAGTACTGTGTTTTCCAAGCGTCCCCAAAAATTTATATGGTCAGGGATGAATCATACCAAGTCCCTGGCTATGGCAGATCAGACCTAGGATCAAAGCAGCAGTTGCATTGGGCCAATATGGTGATGTTTATGCACAGGGACACATGACAACCCGTGGTTGTCAACCTGTGGGCTGCAACTTTTGGGGAGCTAAACAACCTTTACACAGGAGTCACCTAAGACCACTGGAAAGCACAGATTCATCTAAGTACCGCATGATTGCACCACTAGTTCATAACAGTAGCAAAATTGCAGTTATGAAGTAGCAACAAAAATAAATTTTATGGTTAAGGGTCACCACAACATGACAGTTCCATGAGGAACTGTATTAAAGGGTCGCAGTCTTTGGAATGTCAAGTACCACTGTCTTACAGAAACCAATCTACAGTTTCCATGGTAACAGCTAGTGAACCTAATTTTATTTTATTTATTGTTATTTTTTTTGAGACAAGGTCTGATCACTATGTAGCCCAGGCTGGCTCAAAGTCACACTCATCTTTGGTCAGATTAGTTCAGAGTAGAGGGGAAGTTTTGTGCTGTGAAGCTGGGTTTGAATCTCAGGTCTTCTTCTCTATCTTACCACTTACCTCATGTTATTTTGCCTGTTTGAAGGAGAGTCCTAATTTCTCTTTCCTGCAGACTTGCTAAAATACGTTTGATAATGCATAGCCCAAGTTATGTAGATGCTCAATAAATGGAATTATTATTGTCAGTGGCTACACTTACTGTTTGCAATTCCTTTATTTTTAATCACAAAGATAGAACTAAAATGAAGGCATTGGTCCCTGTCCTCCCCTCCCCCTCCAGAGGTCTGCTCCAAACTGTTTTCCTTTTATAGTAACTGTGCTGCATTTCCCTTTCCTGCATGGGACAACACCAACTCTCCTCCATTTGTTACAAAGCTGCCCCTCCTGAGTTTCTGGAAAGCAGGTGTGTGCATCATCATGTAGCCAGGAATCACGTCGGTCCGGACTTTTCCTCTTTCGTTCCACGGCTGTTTCCAGGATGTTTATTCTCTGCCAGGCTCTGTAGAGACACAAATGTGCATGGGATACAGAGAGCCGGGGAGAAAACTAGCCCTGATTAGAATTATCCCATTGCCTCATTTTCTCTTCCAGAAATCCAGTCTCAGGAGTTGCTAAAGTAGGTATATGCTGACGTAGTGAGATTTTTCCAGGCAGGACACTTCCCCCCAGATGTTTGCAGTATTCTCCGTGTTTATTTTCTCTTCCAGAGTTTGTGCTTGGTCAAGTCATTGGGTTTTCTGTGATGGAGAGGAATGTGTTCCTGTCTCCCCTGCAACATGCTCTGAACCTACGGGTAAGAACCAACTTATCGGGTTAGCAAAGCTACACTCAGCAAAGATTAAAGAGAAGACAATATACTCACAAAAATTGCTTAGCTTGGAAGGATGCCTTCTAGAGAGAAGAGCTGGGACAAAGTCATCGGGCTAGGGTAGATGGACTCAATTAGTTGGGGTCAATGGTCACTTCCATGATTGCTCCCCTAGTTTCTAATTCCTCATAGCCACTCTCTGTAGTGTCTTCTTCCCATATATAACATAATAACATGCAATAATTGTGTTATTGTGCAAACAAGAAGGCATTTTGGGAGTGACTTCCATGGCTAGGTCATAGAAGACACTGTGTTGCTCACTCTAGAAAGGCCTTAGTCTCAGACCTTCTGGGAAAGAGAGGTGCCATGTTATGTGGAGACACACACAGCTCCATGGAGAGTTTCTTTTGGTGATGTAACTGAGGCCACTTACAACCAGCATTATGTGTACAATTCATGTGTGAATGATCTATGCATTTTCTATGTAAGTGACCAATATGTTAATAGCCCATGTTGAAAGTGAATTTTCCAGCCCCAAGGAAGCCATCAGATGATTTTAACTCCAACATGTGCGTGCGCGTGCACACACACACATATTATATTATATATAAAAATAAAATTATAGATGTATAATTTTAATTAAACAATTGAGGCAGCGTCTTGCTATGTAACTCAAGCTAGCTTTGAACTCATTATAAAACCAAGACTCACCTCAGACTTGAAGTAATCCCCTTACTCCAGACCCTGTGTATTGGGATCATAAGTGTGTACCACTGTGATCTCAGATTCTAGCAGACGTTTTAGTCCCAGGCAGAAGCAACAACCTCCAAATTCCTGGCCCGCAAAAACTCTGTGAAATGATGAGCGTTTATTATCTTCAATCACATGGTTTGGGGTAGATGCTGTGAATAACAGAAGCCCGCAAGAGGTTCCATTCTCAGAAGAAAAGAGCAAAACCGAGGAAGGTGGTTGTTGTAGTTTAGTCACAGCGAGGATGAACTACACCATACAGCAAAACCAGAATGGAAGTTTATTGATAGGGTGTGAAAAGGGGGTGTTTCATGGAGTCCTGCCTTGCCGAGGAGAGAGGGAGAGGAGAAGGGGAAAAAGGAGGGGAAGACGGAGAGGGGGAGGGGGAAGAGGAGGAGGAGGAGAGAGGGGAGTTGGGGGGCAGAGCTCACTTTTAAAGGGGCTTATCACTTGCACATAGATTATGGAGTGACATAATTGGCCCATAGATCACACAATGACCTAATTGATCTGTAGGACCCTGAGCTGACTAAGTATATTGACAATGCGTGTGTGATCACAGGACCTTGGGGCTGGCTAAACGATGCTAAAACAGTGATACTGAAAGGAAAGGGTAGAAAACCTAAAGACAGATACTTTCTTTATATTGTTTCCCATAACCAGCATTGTTTATTCTTTATAAAGGGTACCAGGCCAGGGGAAAATGATGAGCACTCGGGAGGCAGAGGCAGGCAGATCTCTGTGAGTTCAAGGGCAGCCTGGTCTACAAGAGCTAGTTCCAGGACAGGTTCCAAAGCTACAGAGAAACCCTGTCTCGAAAAAACCAAAACCAAAACAAACAAGCAAAAAAAGGCATAGAAATGAATCTGTCTTTCAATACTATATGAATTTTTTTTGACAAGGTTTCAAGTGATCCAGTCCGGCCTCAGACTATCCATGTAGCCAAGGTTGACCTTGAAGTTCTGCTCCTCTTGCTGGGATTACAGACGTGTGCCACCATACGTGTTGCTGGGGTCAAAACCACAACCACATGATGCTAGGTAAACACTCTCTAACAACACTATTTGAATGTTGGAAACTGCTTTTTATTTAATGATTTTGTGTGTGCATGTGGAGGGACAAGTTGGAGGTCAAAGGACGATGGACTGAGTTGGTTCTTGACTTCTACGGAGTAGGTCTTGGGGCTGGAACTTAGATTGTCAGGTTGGCAGCAGATACCTTTATCCACTGAGACATCTCTCTAGCCCTTATGTGAAATTAAAAAAATTAGACTTATTTGTTTATTCACTTACTTATGTATGCAAGTGCATGCAAGTTACAGGGGGTCAGAGAACAACCCTTGGGAGTTGGTTCTTTTCTGCCATCATGTGGGCCAGGGACTGAACTCAGGCCAACAGTCTGAACTCAGGTCCACAATCTTAGCAGAAGTATCTTATTTTTTTATTTATTATTTTTTGCATGAGTACCTGCTAGATTTCATCACAGTAAGACATTTTAATATAGGCAGTAGAGAGCTCAGGAAATCCTTTTATCTTTTTTTTCCGGTGCAAAACTATCTGAACTGGCTGAGCCCACCTCATCTTCTAATGATCAATATGCCAATGAAAGCAGCAACTTCAAGGCTTGACAAAATGCTCTAGTAGGTGAGCCCACACCCATGCACATACAGGCAGCGCTGAGTGAACGCAGTGGGTAAAAAAAAAAAAAAAACCAAACCCGTTTGAGAGCAGAAGTGGTGGAGGGGATGGGGGAAGAACTGGGGGGATGAGTATGGGTGGGTAGGCTTGACAGAAATATAATATATGCAAATATACAGTTTTCAAACAATCAAGATAAGCCTACAAAGTGTTTCAGACTTATTGAAATAAAAAAGGGTTCTTTCTAGCATTATCTCTAATTTCATTTGAGACTATGAGTAACTTTTTCTGTTTTTACCCTCTGAGAAAAAATGGCATGAGCATTTCGATAAGAAGGGTTTGCATCAGAGATTTAAGGAAAGGAAAAGGCCTAAATGCTTTGTGTGTGTGTGTGTGTGTGTGTGTGTGTGTGTGCGTGTGTGCGTGTGTGTGTGTCAGCGCTCCGTCACTGTGTGGATCCACACGGGGGGGGGGGAGTTGTGATTCATACCACTGTGCACATGCTTTTCTGACGAGTTTTGTTCACAAACCTGGCTCCACTTACATAACAAAAACATTAAAACGGTATTTTAAACTGCGTCTCTTTATTAATCATGTATTTGCTCTTGTAAATAATACACGCAAGTACATCCTCGTTACGTCAGTTGGGAAGCAGTGATTAACTAGCTGTTTAGCTATGAGGACAGAGCAGGGACTGTCTTGCGATTTTATATGTACTTCTTAAAAAGCTGTGTACTTTTGTCTAAATTGGATTGGGCAAGTACTTTACAACTTAGAATCTCTTTAATTGTAGTTTTAATTTTCACGGTCCTTTCTATCTCTCTTTTCCCTGAATAGCAGTTTTTGGGCACTACAGTCTGTCCCTCAATAGTCTTTTGAAGGAATGGTGTATTTAGTTGAAAGAAATATACTTTGTTATTTCAAAGACCCTTTGATATCAGTAAAGATAATTTTTTTCTCTAGGTTGGCCTTCAATTCAATTCTTTTCCTTCTTTGTTTCTATTGGAATGAGGTAATCCTGGCTTGGGAAGCCTTTTGTGATGGAAATGGCTATGACCACACAGACAGCATAATATTTACTAGGAATAAGAGAAGGTCAGATAGCTATAGTGCTGCCTCTCAACACTGGAGAGAAAAACACCACTCGGCACACTCATTATTGCCTTGAGTCTCCAAAATCTAGTGTGCACACATAAATTGCAAATCAGGATTGAATGAAGAGACTAGTAAGATTTTAAAAATCCACTGTGCAAACCAGGGAAATGGTCTGGAGTTGAGGAACCCAAACTCTTTGACCAGGCACGGTGTGACAGAGAGCTCGCTTGCACAAGAGTTACATGTGCCTGAGTACACTCAACAGCTGTGTAGGGCAGCGTGTAAGAACAGTACTTAGCTTTGTGCTTGGTTGTAGCTTGGACTCTTGACTAGGGATCAGCAACAGTTTTTGTTTTCTGTAAAGGTCCGAAGAGTAATGTTTGAAATCTAGAGGCTGTAAGATCTCTGTTACAGCTACTCAACTTTGCAATAATATCAGATTTTTTTTTTTTCTCGAGGCTGTCATGTAGCCCAGGCTGGCTTTGAACTTGCTATATATCTGAGGATATACTATGAACTTCTGATCTTTTTTTCTGGATCTCCTGAATGCTGCCATTACAGGTGTGCCCTGCCCCACCCAGGACTAGGGATATGTAGTGCAGGGTTGGAACCTCAGGCTCTGTGCCTGCTAAGCAAGAGTGAAATCATCTGAGCAATATGCCAAGCCTCTGCCTTACTAATAGAAAGCAGCCATAGACAATATGGAGATGCATTGGTACAACTGTACTTATTGAAGCAGGCAACAGACCAGCGTTGGCCTGTAGGCTGTGCCTTAATGACTCTAGTTCGCAATGTGTAATGTTTTTCGTTCATGTATTCATAATGGCTTTGAAAAACAATGTATAAAAACCCATGCAATGTTGAATCTTACCAATGCCTATGACGAGAACATGAAACACAGGGAACTGCAGGGATTTGGGTTGAAGCGAAGTCATTTCTGTATTAGAGCAGAGTCAGTACCCATTGGCTGGTTCCAGGGAATCATTTGCAGGCAAAGTCAGTGTCTGTGGACCGGTTTTCATTTTCCTGACTGTTATACATAACTTTAGAGACTAATTACACATAACCCGTATAAATGTCATCTGTATTGTCATTGGCCATTCAGATAAAGCAGCCATTCTGCTCCCGCAGTGATCATTCTGGAAAGATTATACTCAGTTTCTGCAGGATGGTATGTTTCATAGGAACCTTTCAAAGATAAATAGGAAAATAAATCAATAACATCTTAGCTTGGGTTTAAGTCATATCATTAGTACCTACAGTTTAATGAGGTCTAAGGAAGTTTGTGTTGCATTTGTTTAAAAACATTCGTACTTTAGCATATGCTTAAAGTATGTGAAAAATATAAGCGTATGTATGATTGGATGAGAAAATATAAATAAAAGTAAACGTAAATATAAAATATATAAACAAAATTATGAGCCAAAGTAATTATAAACTAGTACAAAAAGTAAAAGCTTTAGAAAATATGACATAAAGAACCATTGTGTCCCATATAGTTTCCAAAAATTGGGTGAAAAACGCCTTAGTATGCAAAATATTCAGCTCATTTTTAATCCTCCATTGTAGTATACATGAAAGTGTTCCTCTCACCAATCAGTTCTGAAATGAATTTCTTAATGTATCTTTACAGAGGTGAGAAACTGTCCCCTGCAATATCCCTGAGATAACATCAGATAGAATGAAACTTAGTGCTGCCTCAAGATTGACTGGAAGAACACCGAACGAAACCAGCCACAGGGAAAGAAAACCTAAAGATAAAGTAGAAAGGACAGCGAGCCAGTGACAATGGCTTCACCTAGCCCAGGAATTGAAACTTGCCTGTCAAAATGATTGACACATTGAATCATGTATATATAAATGACTTGAAAGTAGAAATAAAACTATCTAGGAGACAAAGGGCATTACCAGGAGGGGGAGAGGGTGAGGAAAGGGAAGGTAGGGGACGCAAGGGAGAAAACACTCAGCATATGGAAGACGATTTGAAAGGATAACATGAAAGAAAAAGGTTCCAGACATTTAGAGAGAACCATTAAAAGTGTGGAACAGTTTTGGAGGCGGTGAAGAGGCACTGAGTTTTAGGAAGCAAGGTGAATAGCCAAGGTTGCTGGGAATTCAGAAAATGAAAGTGATGGCAGTTAAGACTGCCTCTGTACGCATTAATTCATAGCTGTGGACAAGGCCAACAAAAATAGATTTGCTAACATGGGCAATGGAAAGCTCAGGAGGCCTCCACCCTCCAAGGAATAACAGGCAACTAAGCAATGTCAGAGTGGGAGAAAATAGTCTTCACCATTGCTTATCCAGTTCCAAATGGTCAGCCCTGAAAGCACATACATCCTGAGCAGTTATATTCATGTAATCAGAAATACATATGTGTGTTCATATACAAGTAACAACAATCAATAAAAAAAGAGGTCGTAAAAAAAAAGAAAGAAAAAAAAAGAGGTCGTGAATTTGAAAAAAGAGCAAGGAGGGGCATATGGGCGAGTTTGGAAGGAAAAGAGGGGGAATATTATAATATCAAAAAATAAAAGTAAATAGTTAAAATAATTCATAGCAGTTCAGTTTTCTTCCTAAAGGATACTTGGGGTTACACAGAGAAGTGTGCCTATAGGAGCAGGAATAAGCTTTATTTTTATCTGGTTTGCAACAAAACTGCCCTACCTGTGATTTGTGGGGAGATTATTTCCCCTTGCTTGTGTCTTTGCTAAATGGACCCTTGACTGTTAGTCACGGCCTGATGTTGCCCCCTGGAGCATGGGAAAAATGTTATTCATTTCCTATTTCCTTTAGGAAGAGCTCAGATGGGGAGTTTGGAGAAGTCATCTTTACCTGTATTCTGGGGTCTAAATCATGAGCACTTGACATTGGAGAAGAGAGCTCTCCTTGCAAAGAGCAGAAGATTGAAAGTGAAGGCATATATCCTTCAGTAAAAGTGAAACCAGACATTTCATCACAGTCCACAGAGAAGAAACTAGTCAATAGTGTATCAACTGGGAAAAAATTCTAGTAGCAACTTCCATACAATGTTTTTTTTTGGTCATTTGTTACAATATATAATATACTTTAATATAATTTCTATCTTTTTTTGAGACAGGTTCTCTCTATGCAGCTCTGGGTAACTGAATTCTACCCAGAGCTTCATATAGAGACCCTGTCTCAAAATAAAAAGTATTTTTAAGGTGCTAATTCCCCTAGACTGGTTTACAAGTAAAATTCAAACTCCACTAAATACCAGTAGCTTTTGATATTTTTTTTTTTTGCACAAGATATAAACTTCATAGAGAAACATGAAGTACCTAGAAAACCTAAAACAGTCTTGAGAAAGACAAATAAACTTGGATTACTTAGGTGATCCAAGGTCAGACTTGATCAGAGAGCTACAATAACTGAGGGAGTTCTATATTAGGAAAAGATACCCAGGCATGTTGATGGACTAGGTGGAAGGATGCAGACACAGACTCACACATATATGCTCATCAGACTTTCAGAGTAAGTGCCAAGAGGAACCAATGGGGAGAAAGCTATCTTCTGAATAAATGATGTTTGAGCAACTGAATATTTGTTGATAACTATTGTATCATCATCATCATTGCTGTTGTGTTTATGTGTGTGTGGAGACCAGAAGCCCATGTCCAATGTCTTCTTTGATTGCTCTCTATTTTATGTTTTGACAAAACAAGCCTTCTCTCTGAAGCTGGAGTTCACCGATATGGTTAGATTGTCTCATCACCCATTCGTACTACTGAGACCCTAGATGCTCACTGCTCTGCTCAGCCCTGAATATATGCGTATAAAGAAATGAACCTCTCCTTTCCATCCATCCACTTGTCTATCTGCCTGTCTATCGTCTTGCTCAAAATGAGTCACAAAATCTAAATATGAGCTAAAAACAGAAAGCTGTTAACTGTTACGCAGAGAGGACTTTCAGGCATTGAGCATGTAGAGACCAGGGACTCACACCTTTATCCACATCTCCTGAAAACACCTACCTAAAAGGTTCCAAGAATACTAGAACTCTCCAGGGCCATGTTCTGCAGCTCTGAACATGCTGCAGAGAGGGGCTAGATTTGTTCTCTTGTGTTCTAGAGTCCTAATGTAGTCCCTCAGGGTTTGATGCCTTCATGATGTACGGGCATGGGATGGGGTGCTTTATAGGCACCCCCACACTGGAAACTTCTTGGTGGCCCTTTGCCTTGGTATTGGGTAATAGTATTTCATAATGGAAAGAATGGGATGCTCCATCTTCAGGCTTAGTTTGGCGTCTCAGTTTGTGGTAGATCCCACTCAAGGTGAAATTCAGTGATGCCTCACTCTCTGGCCACCCATGACGAAACCCCATGGAAACATTGCAAGCCATAGTGCTGAGGTTTATCAGTGAAAGGGTGACCCAGCCCATGGTGAGACTTCCTCCAACAGGGACGGGCACTTAACTCATCGTGAGCAAGTAAAATATTTATTTTTTAAGCATGCACAGGAAGGACATGATACTCTTTCTGTAAGAGGGGCAGGTTTCCTTCATTTCCTGTTCTCTGAATTACAGGCCACCAAGCTTTTGGGAGAAACACTGCCACTGAGACCTGGATGTTTCCTCTCGTTTTCTCCCTATGGAGCTATGTATTTGCTAAGCCCTATCAGCACTCTCATTTAAGACTATCTAAAGAATCATTTGGACCCAGGAATAGAGCTAGATCTAGCTGGGTCTTTAAGGAGAACTTGCTATTTAAAGAAGAAAGAAAGATCACTCTCTGCAGGAGAAGAGTTGTGGCTTTAGTGCATGTTAGGAGAATTGGAGATAAAGTAGGGTCACTGTGGCTGTGAAAGCACAGAGAAATACTTTGAATATGTATCAACTTCAAACTCATATCTTCTTCATACAAATCTAAATGACATTCATTTTTCTATGGTAGATTTTTAGTCTCTTATATTGTGGTTTATACATAAAAAGGTTTGTTCTAATGTGATGAGTTTACTGTTAATGATTTTTAAGCTTTCATATACATAATTTATATATATATATAATTTATTGTTCTCCCATACATTATATCCTGACTGAAGTTTTCCCTCCCTCCAATCCCTCCCACCTCTCCTCTCCTTCCCATTCACTCCTCCTCTGTTTCCCTTCAGGAAAGAGTAGGCTTCCCAGGGATATCAACCAAACATGGCATAACAAATTACAGTAGGACTAGGCACAAATCCTCATCTCAAGACTGGAATACGCAACCTAGTATGAGGAGAAGGGTCCCCAAAACAGGCAAGAGTCAGAGACACCCCCAACCCCACTGTTAGGAGTTCCACAAGAACACCAAACTATACACCATAACATATAAGCAGAGGACCTAGCTCAGACTCACACAGGCTTCAGTCTCTGTGAGCTCCTATGAACCCTGGTTGTGTGGACATGTTTTCTTGGTATCCAGGACCCCTCTCGCTCTGCAATTCTTCCTTCCCATCTTCTGAGGGGGTTCCTTGTTGGGACTAATTGAGTCCTGGCCTTCAGCTGCTCTTCCCTGCTAGAGCCTTCTAATTGAAGTTACTAAAAGCTGTGCTTTGCCTAGAGGATCAGAGGATGGGATTTTCACCTGCTGGCCATTGACTTCAGGGTATTTAAGCCTCCATGGTGCTGTTAAGAAGGGCTTTTAAAGGTCCCTGTGTGGGTCTGTCTCTGCATGTGTTTCTTCAACCTCCAGCCCCTTGCCCGAGGCTGGCGAACTGGATTCTAGGGCATAGAGCGCAGACAGGGGTGGGTGTGGGCTTCTGGGAGAAATTTGACATCCAAATCAATACTAATTTCTCTCTGTGTCCTCATGGTGGAGAGGGGAAAGCCTCTGGTACCTTCTTTTTTAACAAAAGAATTAATACCATTAAGGAGGTTCTGATCTATGACTTCATCCAAAGCTTGTTACCCACCAAAGACTCCATAGTTAAGATCAAGCACACTGATAATTAAGACATTGATGCGTGAGTGTAGAGTGTTGTGGGCTTCATTCTTCAGCGTACTTCTTTTGTTGATTATTAGTATTTCCCTTCATGTATCTACTTGGACTGTGTGTATGCCTGCCTATTACACAAATATGTCAGAAGAAGGCACTGCCTCCCCTGAAACAGGAGTTACACCATATGGTACTGGGAACTAAACCTAGGTCCTCTGAAAGAGCAACAAGTACTCCGAGCAGCTGAGCCATCTCTCCAGCCCTGATAATTCTTAAGAAGAAAACATACACACACACACACACACACATTTAATTTATTTTTGACAATCTTATATTTACAATGTATCTCATTGTGTTGCGTGTATCAATATCTCTACTCCCAACTTCCTCTGCTAGTCTTCCTCGACATTCCCCCCCTTTTTCCCTTCCCCCTTTGTACCATATTGTTTCTCATATTTCTTAGTCCTTGTTGAATGTGGCTTTTCTCTTTTTTTTTTAAATGACTTACTGAGCAAAAAGGCACAGACATCTGTACAAGATTTCAATTTTTCTCATCATTGGTCCCCAGGAACAGAAGGCCTCATGGCTTTAAAATTTTTAGAAGAAAAGTTTCTCTCAACCAACAGTTAAACATTTGTGACTAAAATCTAGCAGTCAAAAATATCTATGTCAAGAATTCCCCACAATAGTATATGGGTGGAGTAATATTTTAAAACTATCAGACACTGGGAAGACTGTACCGTTCATGTATGTAGGTCTAAACAGACTTTATCCAGCACTTATGGACAATTTGACCTACATTTCACAACAACAACAACAACAAAGCTGGTGAAAAGTAGAAACAAAGAATACTGGATTTAAGATATAAATATTTATGAGTGGGGGAGTTTATGGGTGCTTCCCATCTATTTACTGATTTAAAATGTATGCAATACCAATTCAGGGTTTTTTTTTTAATATTTTATTTCTGCCCACACTTAAAACGTCTGAGTAAACTTGTGTGGTTTTACTTTCGTAAAATGTTTACACAGCTCAGTTAAACAGTGTGCAATGTCTGGGGTTAACCTCAAAATAGGGTGCATTTTTTCTAACGTGGTATGATCTCTTGAGTGGGGCTGCACAGTAGGTGTGTTTGTGCTGTGCTGATTTACTCTAGTTGGTTCCGTCGACTCTGTTGGAGTGCCAACCCAAAGCTCAGCAGATGGCTCCTTTTGCTGGATTGTATATATTGTCCTCATGTCTTTCTCCTCTGGGTAGAAGGCCAACGTTCATTGGTAATTTGAAAACATTTCGGGAGCATAAGAGAAAGGATTTCTTTCCTTTCTTTCTAATAGTGGAACTCTGGTAGAAAAGTAGATATTTTTCTGAAGGCCAAACATTAAGTGGACTATGGGTCTCTCTGGCTACAGATGCTAGGGAATTTGTTTGGCCTGTAGCCAGTAGCTTAGGAAGCCTAGGGAGAAAAGCCCAGCTATGAGGGTTACACAGTGTTTGTCCAATATTCTCACGGAAGAGCAAGGAATTGAAAATGACTCTGGCTTCAAGGCTTCAGGAAACTCTACTTTTTTTCCATACAGATTTGTAACTTATCCTCTGAGGGCTCAAAGTATATGATGACGTTTCCGATTTAAAAAACTTTGTCTCTTTCTTTGTCAGAACCATATAATTTTCCTGTTTCTTTTTATTCCTGACTTTGTTTTGACATATATAAGGGTGTATCTTTGACTTGAGATTTAGGAAACAGACAAAGTGTCAGTCAGCATGAGCTGATATATCAGAATATTATAGGTGGGATGGTACAGGCAACAAACATTTCTTTACATGTTGCTGGAGGCTAAAAGTCTGGTATCAGGGCACCAACACGGTGGGATTCTTCATAAAGCCATCCCCTTTCTTTACAGATGGCAGCCTTGTATCCTCATGTAGCGGAGAAGAGGGAGAAATGAAAGTATTCTGATTATACATCCTGTGCCTGTGGGAGCTTCAGAAACCAGGAAAGTAAAAAGGGGCTAGGGGTGGTGGTGGTGGGGGAAACAACAGAGACAGGAATAGCAGGGTACAAGAGATCTGATCTTGGGAAAAAGGGGGTGACATCAGTTAGGCACAGGAGAGGAAGATTTAAAAACGGAGTAAGGAGGGAGCAGTGTAAAATAACCATAAGGATGTCTGGAAAAGTCATAAGAAATCATACTATTAATTACTTACCTAAAAAAGAAACCTGCATTACACATAGATATCTGTATAGATAAACATATAGTTGAAATGAATCATTTTCTCTCTAGCCTGACAATGCCAAGAGCCTAAGACTATGTAACAAAAGCCCCAACACCAGACATTAGAAGCACTCTTTTGAGTTGTTGTTGGTCAGGGTTGTACCAGACACTCCCTCAAAACATGCAGGCTATTATCATTACTTTTGGTTTCCCTGCCTCCTCCCAGAAGTAGAAAGTAAGTTCTTATTATTTAAGACATCATGCACTTTTGGTACTGGGTTCAGAGTACCAGAGGGCCCTGATGTGAAACTGACCTAAATGCTTCATCTTTGAGGACGAGCTTCAATGATTAGTACCAGGAGGCATCAGTAAGCTTCCAAAAAAGGGAGGCAACGGACAGTCCGCCCAGCTATGACGCCTATTAACCATCACAATGATCATCAAGGCAGGATAACCCTAAGGGTGCAGTAGTGGCATGGATACCTTTGCAGTAAACAACCACTCTTTCATTGGACTTAAGACCCACTCAGTAAGAGGGATATCAAGTCTGATACCAGAAATCTAGACACTTACCCAGAACTAGTGAAGTCACAGATCCTGGGGGAGAATTTAAAACTACCACTGAACTAAACAACTATAATCCTTAACTACACTCTAAATACTTGTCCTTATATCTACAGACCCTGACCCCTGATCAAGGCAACTTCTATTTGTAACAGAAGGAGATCTTTACAGAAGACCACAACTAGTCAAAATGCAAAGTTGTGGAACTTAGTCCCAATGGATATATTCCTGCTCCTAAGGTTCAGAGAACCAACATGTAAGGCTCAGGGAACACTGTGAAAGAGGGGACAGAAAGATTGTAAGAGCCAGAGGATCAGGGAGTTTGCTGTGAGACTATGTTTCCTAATAGTCTCAGAAGCCACACACATAACATCTCACCAACTTGATTACTTAAACATGAACTGAACAGGTACAACAATAGATATGCCAAAGTGGATAGTATATGTACATTTGCATGTAACAACAATTAATAAATAAATAGAGGTCATGAATTTAAAGGCTAATGGGAGAGGGGCATATGGGGGATTTGGAGGGAGAAAAGGGAAGGGAGAAACGATGTTACATTCTTAAAAATAAAAGAAAATAATGCCCCCGCAAAGAGAGAATGGACTCTCATGTTTTTATATGTGCACAACCTCCCTAACTAATACAACTAGCGAGGGATCAAACTCCAAGGCAATCTATAATATCAATATATTAAAGTTTCTAGTGAATATTATCAAACTTGTACTAGAATATTTACTGTTTATATATTCATTTCTCTTCTGTTGCTGGGATAAAATACCGTGATCAAAAGCAATTTAAGGAAGGGTTTACTTTGGCTTATGGTTCAGAGAGACGACAGTCCACCATGGAGGGGAAGCAGGCCATCATACTGCAGGCACAGCAGCAGGAAGACGAGAGATCACACCTCTCATCTCACATATGAAGCAGAGAATGTCGACTTGAATTGGAGCCAGCCTGTGAACTCTCAGTGACACACTTCTTCCAGCAAGGGTGCACTTTCCCATAACATCTCATACGGTCCCGCCAACGGGGACCGTGCCTTTTCATACGTGAGCCTATAGGTAAGGTTTCTCATTCAAACCGCCACTCTGCTATACAAACATATTCACGATAATTGCTAAATTAAAGAGTCGGTCAAAATAGAGAACCAGTTTTAGCACATTTAAAGGTTGTGCACATTAGAAAAGTCTTCCTATTTGTATAAGAAAAATATCTAGAACAGCCCTATTTTATAGAAATAGTTTACATAGATACAGACACATACATCATTTAAAGTTTTCTAGCTGTTATATTTAAAAAGGTAAAAAACCAAGTAAAATTAATTTTTAATGTTTATTTCATTAAAGTAAGCATAGTCAAAATAATGTCATTTCAACATTACTAATATAAAATCATGCAGTGGAATATTTTGCATTTTTGTACTTTTTGACATTCGGTGAACATTTTAGAACATTTTAGATCGGAGTACATCTCAGTTTGTATTAATAACCATTCTGTAGTTTTGTGAGACAGGTGTTTTTTTGTACAAAGTAATGCAGACCTAGGAAGACATGCCTAGAAATATCAATCATACCTATGTATGGGGCAGAATAATGAGTCTGTATGTTTGTTTACTCATCATTTCCAGTTTTATAAAATAGCCCCGAATCACTCTTGTAATAAGATTATAAAATTATACCTAATAAAAATAATCCCCCAAAGATACTCTAGATTTTAAAGTAAAACCCCCATTCCTCTAAGGAATCTTCTATGGATAAAGATGTTGTCTATATGTCCAAAACATCTGTAATTTATGAATGGAGTTGCTCATGATAGTACTACAGGCATTTCAGAGACTCTGCATACTTGTGTGTTTGTGGACGGTGATGGAATGTGAGGGTTTTCTGTGGATCCTGGCACTCTCCAGAGTCATCCAGGCACGGTGCCTCAAGGCACAAGCACCATGGCTTTTGAATAATGCTCACTAGCCCCAAGCTGTTGTTGAGTCTTGGTCCATTTCAATTTTCTTTACCAGAATAGTCTCACACTTTATTTATTTATTTATTTATTTTTTCACATTTTTTTTTTAAGCTCAGGAAGATTGATTGGCTCAAACACAAAATGTGGGCTAGAGACCAGTTCTTGGATTGAGTGGTAGAGGTTAAATATGAACATTTCAGAGTAGTTGGAGCCAGACTCTTATCCAAAGCAACCCTTTGGGAGTGTAGTGTACTCAAATATTAGCCAAGTTAGGGTCTAGTTCAGCATTCTTATGAAATGGCACACTGGAATTATCCAGTCAGAAGGAGCTATGGAATGAATTCCACCGTGTAGTCAGAAAACTCTGAAATGTAGACAGTGGAGCTGATGAATGGCAAGTGGAACCACATGGAAATGTGTGGCACTTACCCCCCAGTGGCCTCACAGCAGACACTGCATCCATAAACCGTTTGCACTTCGACTGTCTGGGTCTGTGTTGGTGATGGTCTAAAATGGTAGCCTAAGACATTTCTAACTCAGCATTTATTATAGACATTGATTGTAGAAAAATTGTAACAAATTCATTTGATGTTAAGGCTAACACATGCTTTACTGAATCTCTCCTCACCAGTCATTATTAGCTTTTCAGGAGCTTCCCAGGTATTCCTGGGCTGGAGCTAAGTTTTAACCATGAGCTGAATCTCCAAGACTGTGATGCAAGCAGTTTGGTCGAGTTGACATTGTCTTGTGTTCCTTTATGGACAAAGCACCTGTCAAACCACATGGCCAGCAGAACGCTGGAATTCCTTGCCTCTCTTTTAGGGAGCAGGAGGCTTGGGTAGTGGGACACTCACCAAGGGACTCGGTATTTCTTTTTGGTTTTAAAAATAAAACATTCTTACAAAACAAGCCTCTGGTTTCCAAACCACAACATTCTGAAGCTGGGGTTTTCAGGAAACCACTGAGTTTCTGAATGAGATGTTTTTAAGTCTCCCCATTGTTTTGAACTGTCGTGTGCTTTTCAGAACACTCTGATGTCTATTAGCAGAGTCATTTCACGCAAGTCCTAGTGAGGACGCTAATGCAGAATGAAAGGCAGGAGATGCATCTCTTCTTTATTTGGGATTCGGGCTTTTTCTTTGATACAACGGGGGACTAAATAAGTTCCATAACTGTTCTGTCGCCTGTTTTAGAAGTATCTGTCTGAGTTTCTTTTCCTGTGGCTGGATAAAACAGACTGAATAAATGAATAATGCTTTGTGTTCAGCTTTCTTTCTCCCTTTTTTATACAGTCCAGGATCCCAGACCAGGGGATGGTTTCACTCATTGTGGACGGGTCTTCCCACTTCAAAGAATCTGGACAAGATCCTCCTCCATAGGCATGCCCAGAAACCTTCCGACATGTGATTCTATACCTTATCAAATCAGTAACTGAAACTGATTATTGCACTGTCCAAAGGGATGCTCTCTTGTGACCTGAAAGCTCTGGTCTCTGTAGACAATTTCACTGAATACTTATAAGTTACATCTTGGGCATATAATAGAAAAACCTAGCAAGCTTCCTTGACTAAAAACTCTGGAGACATTCTATTAGGCTGAAACAATTACTTTAAGAAGTGCAGTTTATGAATATGGTTTAAATATGTTTATTTATTCCCCATATACCAGTGACAGCTAGAGAAAAGTATGAATGGAAGCCTTATTTAACATAGTCATTCAAGAATCTATGTTGTTTGAGGATTGAAACCTGAGTCTCAAGGTCCCAAGGCTCACCTAAACAAGGTAAAGGAGCAAAAAGAATTCTATGGTCCAGAACTGGACATGGTTGCTAATATTTCTATTGCTTTTTATAGGCCAGAACTTAACTATGTGGCTTTACTCATCACAAAGTGTTTTTTAAAACTTTATTTAACTTCATTTCATGTGCATTGGTATAACAATGTCAGATTCTCTGGAACTGGAGTTACAGACAACTGTGAGCTGCCATGTGGGTGCTGGGAATTGAACTCGGGTCCTCTAGAGGAACAGTCAGTGCTCTTAACCACTAAACTCTCTCGCCAGCCCCCATAAAGTAGTTTTTAGCTGGATAATCACTCTCAAAGGTTCTCTGTGCCAAGGACATAAGATTTTGATAGGTTGTTATCCTTTTCCATCAAGTATCCTACCAAATTTCTCTTAAGAAACTTTAATCAGATAGAAAATTAAAATGCATGTTTAAAATAGATGGAAAAGACCATTTTACCTGTAAGTAGTTTTGGCGACAATATCTTCATGACTGCTTTCATTGTCTTCATGGAGCAACTGTAGAAGAGGGTATAATGATTATCTAAATTATTCTATTGTTAAAAAAGACTCAGAAGTCAGATAGTAGGTAGTCAGTATGAACCCGGTAGATCTAAAACATGAAAATGAAAAACTCAGCTGACTCTCATCCCTACTTTTCCAAGATCCAGAATGTCCATGAAACTCCTCAACTCCTCCTTTTTCTTCCCGGTGTCCCCCTCTCTCTATCTGAGTTGGCCTAAATACTCTATGGTTTATTCTGGTCAGCTGAGTGTGGACTCCATCCTCTGAATCAAGGTTCAGTTTGTTGACAGTTCTTCTAAGTACTCCTGACAATATACTTTTCTATAGGAATGTAGCGTAGTTCCAGTTCTACAACCTAACCAACTTTTAAAAGTATTTTTAGTTTGGCAACTC
The DNA here is from genome assembly GCF_037038515.1 of Microtus pennsylvanicus. NCBI lineage: Eukaryota > Metazoa > Chordata > Mammalia > Rodentia > Cricetidae > Microtus > Microtus pennsylvanicus. The sequence continues at coordinate 37,208,979 of NC_134584.1, read as the reverse complement.
AGATTGGCACATGCATGTGTGCACACATTACTAATACACACTGTTTATGGGTTGGAGCCTTTTTGGACATTACTAGTCATTTGGATATCACTTACCATTTGCTACAAAAAAAGCATCCTGTTTCTCCCTCTCTCCCTCCCTTCCTCCTTCCTTCCCTCCCCCTTTACTTCCTTTCTTTCCTCTCGTTGGTTTTTCTTTCCCTTCTTGCAGGATCAAAGCTGGAGTCTTGCCCACACTAGACAAACACTCTGACACCAGACTATATTTTCAACCTTTCCCCAATCATCTTCATTGTTTTGTAGGAATGTTTCATGCAGTTTGGGTATCTGTTCTTAGTTAAATGCCAAAATTACATGTGTCTTCTTAGTCTATGATTTGCTATTTTATACCTTTGATGATATCATTAAATATGATATCATCATATGCAAATAACCATTCACTCTTCATTTCTTTAGGCAATGAAAGAAACGTTCTGTGTGGATAACGTTTAAGAGAAATTTAACCCCTATAAATGATGAGGATTTTTTCCCTTCGACATTTATTGTATCATCAGTAACATATACATAAAATCCACTTGGAAGTGAGGTTTAATATACTATGAAGACAGTTGATAACAATACATTTTCATTCATTTTAATGCCTAGCTTTCCCAACTCTATGCACTGATAGGTTCTCCACTTACAGTAATACAGTTATGTCTTGTTTAGCCCACTGTATAACCATCAGTGTTTCCAGATGTCCAAATTATCTGTGTCAACTACAACTTATAATTCCCTTCAGAGAATCATACTTCTTAGTGAACCCACCATTCTTAGGAAGTTACATTCCCATTTGGAGGTGGTCCTCAGCTTGTGTTCTTTACTTGGTTAGACTTTAGGTGCTTTTTTTTAAAAAATGATTACTTAAAGTCTACATATCTAATAAAGAATTAGCGTAATGTCTTCTCCAAATGAAACTCATCTTGTGTTTTGTTGTTGTCTTTTAGAAGGTTACTAGTTCTCTCAATTTCCCTATTGCAGTGGTGAAGTATGCTGAAAGCAACTTAAGGAAAAAAGGATTTATTTTTGCTTACAGTTTGAGGGAACAGTCCATGACAGTAAGGCAAGTCATAGCAACAGGAGCTCCAGCCAGTTGGTCTCATTGCATGCGGAGCCAGGGAGTAGAGAGTAATTAAGACTGGACTCTTAGAATGTTGATAATATTAGCCATCATATAAATTTTTATTCAGTTTTTTTCAATAGATATCCCTGTTTAGATTATTTATTCTTTTCTTGAGTTTTGGATGAGGTTAATTTTCAGTTTTATCTGTTGTCAAACGTGTACCATGGATCTTCTCATAGCATTTTTTTTTTACAATACCTTTACATTGTACATCCTAGAATGTAGAGTGGTGTTTATTTGTTTACTCTGACAACAGCAATTTTTGCCTTCTTCCCCACTTATTTTTTCATAGTTACTTTGTTTAGAGATTTACTGAGTTTTATTTATCTTTTTTTTAAGTTAACAGATTCTAAATTTAATTTTTTATTAATTTCTTTTTTTAAGTTTCACTGGTTCCTGGTTTGATTGTTATTATTTTTTATTATACTTACTAAGACTAAGATTGAATTTTCTCTTTGTTTCCTTCTTTTCTAAGATTGAAGTTTAGATGATTGATATCAATATCTCTTAGGTTTTAAATGCATTTTTATTTTAACTGACATGTAATAGTAGTACATTTTATGAGGCATACTGTGATATTTTAAAGCATGCATATTGTTAGTGATTGGGAAAAGCTAATTAGTATACCTATCCCATCAGATGCCATTTCTCTGTATTAGAAACAACAAAATCCTTGCTAGTAGGAATTTTCAAATATTTTACTATTGAAGTAAAATACAGTGGTCCTATTCTGTAGAACATTAGGAGTTCTTATCCAGATGCAGTCCTGTAACCCTGTCTGTCCTCTGTCCATCTCTTTCATCCCTAAATAGTTCTGAGGTTCTGGTAACCATTATTCCATGCTCGACTCTCATGAGGTTTGCTTTTCATTTTCCATATAAAGGTGAAAAATATGAATATGTATGTAATACATATGTACATACATATGTATATATATATGTGTATTATTTTATATGTATGAGTGTTTTACCTACATATATGCTTGTCTATTGCATGCATGCATAGTGTCCATGAAGCCCAAAGAGGTCACTTGAATTCCCTGGAACTGGAATTACAGATAACTGTGAGCCAACATGTGAGTTTTAGGACACAACCCTGGTCCCTCTCGAAGGCCTCTAGTGTTCTTAACCACTGAACTGTCTCTCCAGTCCCAAATTTACATTATTATGTTTATATGCATATTCTGTCTTATCAGAGCTAACATTTTTGTCCAAATAAAATCATGTTCCTTACAAATAGGATTTGGTCTTCATTTATAATTGGATATTCTTTCTTTCTTTCTCTTGTGAAAGATTTGAAGTTCACTCCCTGCTTTCCTGGCCTATTTGCTTCTTTGGCAGGCTTGGCTTTGGTTTCTCACAGAATGTCAGCTGGAGTTAGGGGCTGGGACAGCAGGATGAGTGGGGAGGAAGGCTGGAGGAGAAGATCTATGTGAGTTGCTGGAAATAGGGTGCAGAGAAAAGGAGTAGGGGGTCATAGCAGATGGTTTGCTATAGAGATGAGGTGAGCCTGTGGGCTTAGATTTGGAGGAGAGAAGGGACAGTGAAGAAATACAGTTAGTCTCCCTGCCCCCTTGACTGGAGTTAGGGGTTGACATAAAGCAATCTTGGTATTGAATAGTTTTTAATTGATTTTTTTCTCAAATTTAGAGGCTCTTTCCTTAGCCAAAGGTAGTCACTATCATCAGAGACCATCTTCATTTTTGTGACAAACCTTTCATTTCCATCATTTGTTCTTCTAGCCTTGCTTAGAATAACCATCTCCTCAATTATACTACTCATTTGTTCTTGCCTATGGCAATTAGTTTTCACTCTAGCCATCAGCACACTTAAATTTATTTCTTTATTGTGTCCCATGTTACATTATGAAGGAAATAAACAAACAAAAATCCAGAAGCCAGCAATGAAATAAAGTACATGTTGGGATTACATGGTGATATACAGAAGTGCTGCCATAAATTTCAACCCGGTGTAGACTCACTGAATGAAAGGGTGAAGAGACTCATGGGGCAATAGATATTAAAAAAGAATATACAAATTCTAATACAAGTAAATACAGTCGTAGGATGAAGATCAGAGACTATAGTGTCAGTGAACTTGAAATTGGGTCAGGGGAAATTATATAATAATGAAGAAAAATTAAGTTAATAAAGCTTTAAGGACCAGTAAAATCATCTCAAAAAATAAATATGAGTGTACATGGAATAAAGGAAACAAAGAAGAGAAATATGGTCCCACATACGAGAAACTTAAAAGTCAGTATTCTGTCATAACAAATAAAGGACTGGACAGACAAAAAGCAATAATTATTCTATCCACCAGAAAAGTGAGGTTACAGTTAAATTGGAAAGATAGACAGGAAACTACAGAGAATCATAACTTTTTGAAATGATAAACTGTACAAATCATACCAGGCTAGGAAAACTTTAGTTACTGAATTGCTGGAGACTCAGAATGGGTAAGGATTGAGAATTAACATCCAGGGAACCTGTTCATTAGAGGTCTCCACACTTTTCCTGAGTACATGTCTTCTAAAGCACTCAGTCCTCCAGGCTGTGTGGTCATGGTTAACCCAGCCACATCTTATCCACAAGACAGCATTTTGTGTAGCATTCTTTCCAGTTCACCAGCTCTTGCAAGCTTTCTGTTTTCTTCTCTGCAGTTCTTTCTGGTCCTTTGGGGCCGGGCACTCAACAGTTACTTGTTCTCAGCACTTTATCTGGTTATGAGTCTCTGCATCAACTGTTACTCCCTGCCAATAGAACTTCCCTAACTGAGGCTGAGAGCATCACTAGTCTGTAGTTACGCTGATAAATATTTAGACTGAAGTTAGACTACATGCTCACTTAGCAAAGCTTCAGCAGTATGCTTCCTTCCAGGGTTTTGGATGCCCACAGCCATCGACTTTTGACTAGGTTTATAGTACCAGACATGTTTTACTTCATATGCAGGTCTCAAATTTAATCATAAAGTGATTGGTTATCCTCTAAGTAGTCATACCACTCTTGCAGCAGTGGGCATATCATGCCTGGCAGGTAGTATTGAGTTATACAAGGTTGGCTAAGACCATTGATGACGTTTGTCCCCAGGTGGCCTACATAGCACCTTCCAGCACTTACAAATACTAGCTAGCAAAGAAGACATTGTCAGTTCAATTCCAGCTTGACTTCTCCGTATCCTGTATCCAAAATGTGTGCGGGCTTTAGCAGTAGGGTCTCACCATCTAATTCTGGTGGTAAATCAACATCAATGGCAATAGTCTGTATTGTTTTGTTGGACTCATAGGGAGGAATCTCACACATGGTACTGAAATTTTCATCCCATAGCTTCTGGGGGCACTATTATTATTTACTAGTGTGGAATTCTGCCATTCAAACTCTTTCTTTACTTTTTTATTTTCAAATTTATAGGTTATGTCTTCAGTTAGCTAATAGAATGATTGGTTTTCACATGATTTTCCATACATACTTAGCTGTGGTTGGCCCTTCCCTTAGCCCCATTTTTCTCCCACGCTCTCACTGCCATCTCCTTTAAACCTTTACACACCTACCATCATGACACACCTACTTTCATATATATATGCATATATAAATATATGTATATATTTATTATTCTCTCTCAAAGTCTCTGTTTCTAGCCACCATGATAAAGATCCTATCTTGCTCTTCTGCTTTCTATTGACTATCACTCCAATTTAAACACAGAAATCTAAAAATCTGAAGTTAAGATCCACATGGGAGAGAGAATATACACTTGTCTTCCTGGACCTACGTACCTAATTCGCCATAATATTGTCCAATTCTATCCATTTTTCTAAAAATGTTATTTTGTTTTTTAGTTGAATAGAATTCTACAGTGTCTGTGTACCACATTTTTCTTGTCTCTTCACCAGTGGAGGAGTAGCTGTGTGGATGCTGTGTACCGCTTCTTTTCTTGGTGTTTAATTTTAGAGCTGTTTGTATAGTCTAGCTATTAATCCTCTATGAGATGCAAAAGTTTTCTCCTATTCTGTGTGCTCCTCTTCATTCGGTTGACCGCTTCCTTTACTTTACAACTTGTTTCACATTTCATAAGATCCTGTGTGTCACTTCTTATTCCTATTTCCTGAGAGAATAGAGTCCTGTTTTAGAAAATCTTGACCTTTGTCTCTTGCTTGCAGCAATATCCTTTTTCCTTTAGCATTTTTAGAGTTTCAGGTCTTCTGTTTTATTATGTTTTAAGACAGGATCCCTCTACATAGCCTTGGCTGTCCTAGAACTCACTATGTAGGCCAGGCTGGCCTCAAACTCACAGAGAGCTGCCTGTGTCTACCTCCTGAGTGCTGGCATTAAAGGCACACAGCACCACACATAAGCAAGTTTCAGATCTTTTGCTGAAATCTTTGATCCATTTGGTGTTGATTTGTATGCAGACTGAGCGGTAAGGATCTAGTTTCATTTTTCCACATAAAGATATTCAGTTTTCTGAGCACCATTTGGTAGAGATGTTATCTTCTCTCTAGTGTTTATTTTAAGCGTGTTTATAAAATCAGGAGGCTACTGTCGTGTGGACTTACGCCTGGATCTGTCCTTTTTCACTGATCTGTAATATGTGTCAGTACTAGTCAGCTTTATTACTACAGTTCTGTATTTTTGACTTGAAGTCAGGTATAGTAATATAATTATTAATTTTTTTTTTTACTCAGGATTGATTTAGCTATCTGGAATCTGGTAGCTTCCACATGGATCTTAAGGATTTTTGTTTGTTTGTTTACTTCTTTTCTATTTCTGTGAAGAATGACTCACACGTTTTGAGTGTATTGACACAGTCTATTGATTTTGGTAGGCTGGCCATTTTCACATATTAATTCTTTTAATCCATGTGCTTTATTAAGTCTTTCCACCTTTTGATGTCTTACTGAATTTCTTTCCCTGGAGCTTTCAAGTTTTTATTGTAGAGATCTTTTGCTTCCTTGGTTAGGCTTCACTCAAGGTATTTTATTTTATTTTTCTGATGTTGTTACGACTAACATCATTTCCATGATTCTCAGTGTGTTTGTTGTTAGTATATGCAAAAGCTACTGTTTTTGTGTGTTCATTGTGCATCTTGCTTCTCTGTTGAAATTGTTCGGTCAGTCCTAGGAGTTTTCTGGTGGAGTCTTTATCTTGTCATCTACAAATTGGTATTCTTGGGCTTTTTTTCCCTAATTGCGTGACTTTTATTTTATTGCTGTAGCTAAGACTTCAGGAACTGTGGTGAATATGAGTGGCGAGACTGGACACTTTCATCTTGCTTGTGAGCTTAGAGGGAATTCTTGGAGTTTTTTCTCCACTCAGCATGATGTTGGCTATATATTTGCTACAAAGAGCTTTAAAAAAATGTGCATTGGTGTTTTGCCATGGGTATCGGGTCCCCTGGAACTGGAGTTACAAACAGTTGTGAGGTGCCACGTGGGTCCTGGGAATTGAACCTGTGTTGTCTGGAAGCTCAGTCAGTGATCTTAACCACTGAGCCATCTCTCCAGCCTCCTACAAATAACTTTTATGACACTGAGATATGTTCCCTTCATCCTTATTCTCACCAAGGCTTTTATCATTGAGAGATCCAGGATTTTGTTAAAAGCCTTTTCTGTATTTCTTGAGATGCTCATGTAATTTCTTTCCCTGACTACATTTATATGATGTATTGCACTTATCAAATCAAGAGACACAATCAACATCCCTGTGTTTCTTGAATAAAGCCAACTTGACCATCATAAACTATCTTTTTAATGTGTTCTCATATTGGTTTGAAAGTATTTTGTTTAGACTTTTTTATCTATGTTCATCAAGGGAATTGATCTTTAATTTTCCTTTTTTGTTGTTGTTGTATCTTTATCTGGTTTTGGTATTTGAATAATCTTGGTTTGTAAAAAGAGTTTGGAAGCGTTCCTTTTCAGTTTTACAGAATAATGCGAGAAGCATTGGTTTCAGTTCGTTAAAGGTCTGGTATAAATTCTGCAGTGAATCCATCTGGACATGGGCTTTTTATAGTTAAGAGATTTTTCATTACTGCTTCAATCCCATTGCTTGTTATAGATCTGTTTAAATTATTTATCTCATCTTGATTTTAACTTTGGTAGGTCACATGCATCTAGAAATTAACCTATTGTCTTCAAGAATTTTCAGCTTAGTGACATCTAGGTTTTTATGTCCTTATGGCTTCTTAATGTCATTGTTCTCTTTCTCCTGTTTCATCACTAACTTTATTAACTTGGATCTTTGCTCTCTTTCTTTTGGTTGACTTGGGTAAGGGTGTGTCAATCTTGTTCATCTTTTCAATTCACTGATTATTTATTATTATTATTATTTTGTCTTTCATTGTTTTCTGCCCTGGCCTTATTTCTTCCCATCTACTGCTTTTGGTTTGTTTTGTTCTTATTTTATCCAAAGCCCCAAGGTACATCATTAGATTACTTATTTGAATTTTCTCTGATTATTATTATCTTTTCCTTTTCCCCCTTCTATTGAAAATAGATTTTTTTCTCACACTATAGATCCTGATTACAGTTTTCCCTCCCTCCTTGCAGTTTCACACAATTTTTGTCTCTCATTAGAAAACAAACAAATGGGCTTCTAAGGGATAATAATAAAACAAAACAAAAACTAACACATCAGAATGGGACAAAAAGACCAAAGGAAAAGAGTGGGTCTCTGCGTCTATATCTGTTTCTTGTGCCATTTCTTGGGATCTCACAAAAACACTAAATTGGAAGCATATATGTAAAGGACCCATAAGATAAAAAGAAAGAAGAATAAAAATATAAAAGATAAAACTAAAAGAAGAAGAAGAAAAGCTATGACAAGACATGCTGAGAGAAGGAGCCTCCAAAGATGCTGCTGGGTTCATTTTCTGTTGGCATCTACTGTTGGGCATGCAGCCTACCCTTAGGAGTAACACTATTTCCCCAGTGAGACTCTCTTGGAGAAGATTAACTTTTCACTGGCAAGTAGTTATCAATTGGAGATAGCTTTTGGTTATGGGATAGGGCATTGTGCTCACTTCCTTCAGCTTCTAGAACCACATCTGGTGCAGACCCATGCAGGCCCTGTGTGTGATGCCTCAGTCTCTGTGAGTTCAGCTGTGCCTAGATCCTGTTGACTTAGAGCCTTGTTTTCTTGGTGTCCCCAATCTCTTCTGGCTCTTACACGCTTTCATGGGGTTTCCTGAGCCCTGAGAGGAGGAATTTGATAGACTCAACCTGTTTAGGACTGAGCATTCCAGGTTCCCTCACCCTCTGCATACTGTTCTTGTCTGCTGTAGGGGAGCCTCACTGATGATGGCTGAGCAAGGCAGTGCTCTGGTGTTTTTGTTTTTTTATATTTGCACTTAAGACATGAGCTTACCTCTTAGGGCTGTCTTCATTGTGGATCATAGATTTCTATATGTTGTGTTGCCATTTTCACTCAGTTCTAGGAATTAAAAAAAAATTTCTCTTCGATTTTCTCTGATTCATTCATGTTCAAAAATGTGTTTTTTAGTCTTAGTATCTTCTGTAGTTTTAATTGATGCTGATTTTTAGCTTTGTTCTACTAAACCAGTATAAAAAAACCTCTCTCATCACATTCATTTTACAAAGGAAAGAAAAATGAAGTACATAGACTTATAAGATGTCATTTTTGATTCCGAAATCTAAAAGGCTCTGAAATAGAAGTACTTTTCCAAGTTTCGACAGTCATTTGGCTGGAGTATAAGGCTTTTCATAGCATTTTATTATTGATTTATTGTAACCATTCCTATACTGAAAGTATCGATGGGATTGATAATAGCCTTTCAGACTCCAGCGGCCCATGGTTCAGTTACATAACATCATGTATTGCATTACCTGTCTCGAATAAAGAACTTCTGAATTCTAAAACAAATCTTTTCCTAAGAGCTTTGGATGAAGGATTTTTACATCTTTTAAGGAAAAAAATATGTTATAGCAGTTAAAATGGTCCATAACATGTTTATCACACCTTCCTGGAATGTGACAACTTTGCTGAAATAGTGCAAATCCACAGACGTAAGAATGTCACCTCTAAGTGGCTTCTTGATAAGCAGATTGAATGATGCATATAGATTTCTCACAGAAGTACGGCTATATTCTTGTTATATTTCATACCAGAAAATTATATTTCACAGAAGTAACTAGAGATGCACTATTGAGTTAAATAAGCAACCACGACAAATTAAATTCCGCAAGATGAAACTAAATTACCATTCATGTATATGTCCATGGAAGGAAAAAGCAGCAATTTTAAAACCACAACCTACCGAAGCCAAAGATGCATGCTGATTTCCCAAATTGTTAGAATTCTTACTTTCTGTAAATTTGCATGCACGATCCAGACTGCTTCATTCCAAAAACTGTAATCTAGCCAGCCTCCGAAAGCCGTGAGCAATGTTAACTATGAACATGAATGTTTAGTAACATTTAGATAGTAATTTTACTAGTTAAAGGCTAATTCTGCTTGATCACGAGACATATAAAAGTGAAAGTCCCAGAACTGAACTCCTTAATATTGACACAGTTTTAATATTTTCACTGTGATTTGTTTCTTTTTAATTCGTTCTTTGTGTCTTTCACATCATGCATCTCCATCCCTTTCCTCTCCCCATCTCTTTGCATCCATTCTTTGCCTTGTAACCTTCCTCCCCCAAGTTAAATAAAATTTAAGAGAAGAAAGAAAAAGAAAAGAAGGAAAAAAACCTCAATTTTGTCTTGGAAAATGTGGTATAACTCAGTGAGTCATGTAGTAAACCCCTTTATCTATATGGCTTTACCTGCAAGTGTTCACTGCAGAGTCCTTGGTCTGGGTTCAAGGCCTCTGGTTTCTGCTACTTTGTTGTTGGTGGGTCCTCACTAGAATTCCTCTTGGTTATCTTGCTCTTCCCAGTGTTGTGGAAATTCTGCAGCTTCGAGTCTGCAGGACTGGTCCCTTCACTTGTTCCTGTGTAGACTAAGCTGTTCTGGAACTTGCTTTGTAGACCAGGCTGGTCTCAGACTCATAGAGATCCACCTGCCTCTGCCTCCTGAGTGCTGGGATTAAATGCATGTGTTGCTACTGCCCCTGCTGCAAGTGGATATTTAAAAATGATTCAATAAAACAAGTCATAAGGAGCAGAAGGAGAGAGAGCACAAGCAAGGAACTCAGGACCGCAAGAGGTACACCCATACACTGAGACAATGGGGATGTTCTATTGGGAACCCACTAAGGCCAGCTGGCCTGGGTTTGAAAAAGCATGGGATAAAACTGGACTTGCTGAACATAGCGGACAATGAGGACTATTGAGAACTCAAGAACAATGGCAATGGGTTTTTGATCCTATTGCACGTACTGGCTTTGGGGGAGCCTAGGCAGTTTGGATGCTCACCTTACTAAAACTAAGTAAAATTTAAAAATTAAGTACAATCATATGAGATATTTGTTAGAGAATTTGTCAGGTAGTCTTAGGAGATGCTTGCTCAGACTTAGGGAGGAGAGTAGAGTTCTAATATGATAAAACTTAAGTCTGCAAACATTCCGAGCCTGAGCAAGCACAATCGTTTGTTCTTTTTAACATCCCCATTTAAGAAGTCTTTAGGAAAACATACCTTATCCCTGCAAGCAGTTTTGGCTTTATCAGTTATGTTGAAGTTTCTTGACTCTGAGTCACTGGGCAAGGCAAACTAGATTCCAGGGTTAAGGGGTTTCTTTTCCTTCTTAGGCTCCCTTAATTTTCTTGTTTTCCTATTTTGCCTCAATAATATATTGGATAAACCGCAGAATAAAACCAAAGTTAGGATCAGGGTCTGGTGGTCCTTGCAAGTTTCTTAGTTATCTACAAGTTATTGCTTTTTCTTACTAACTGTATGATTCTTGGGAGATTGGCTTTGCTTGAGAGAGTATGTTCGCATAGGGCATATAGGTACACAGGTTCACGAGGATAGAGGTACATATTCTAATAATGCATTAGGTATGTATACTAACATATATACTTACAGTTATTTTTGATCGTATTTATGTTTTGGATGTGTGCACACATGCATGTGTGTGTATGTCTATTTGAGGAATAACTGTGTGTATGCTATAGCATATATGTGAATGTCAGGGGACAAATTGTGGGAGTCAGTTTTCTCCTGGATCCTAGAGATTGAACAAAGGTTGTCAGGTTTTGGGGGAAGAGCCTTTAATGACTGAAGCATGTCCGTGGTTTTATATATATACATACGTATATATGTTTAATATATATTTTTAAACCTATTTTCAAGTTTATAATATAATTACAAAATTTCTCCCTTCCCTTTCTTTTCTTCAAACCCTCCTATATGCCCTTACCTATTTTCACTTAAATTAATGACCTTATTAATTAATATATTATTAAATTAATAGTACTTTAAATGAAGTACTATTGCATGTGTATGTATATGTAAATATATACATATGTTCCTAAATACACAGTGCTCAGTCTGTATCATGTTATTCGTATGCAGGTTCTCAGGGATGACAGTTTGGTATTAGGGAACAGATTGATGTGCTCTCCCTGGGGACGCCAGCCTCTCCCACTCACAGCCCTCATCAGTTCTTTAAAGTTCTTTGGGCAGTGTCGAGGCTTCATGGGTGTTTCCTCAGCGATTTGGGCATGCCAACTGGTGCCGTCTTTCTTCAGCCCATGCTTGGGCAGTCATGTTGCTGAAACTTAACGTGCGTAGCTTCTGATGTTGCCAGAGGGAACAGATAAACACAGTTGAACAAAGTCTACACGTGACCTTCAGTTCTTAGGATATATCACCTGAAGAAATGATCTAAATTCTTTCAAAAGTCAGATTCCACTTTGATAATACAGAAATTCAGGTCTCAGAGTTTGTATTTATATATTTATATGGAATTTAAGCAAAATTAAGTAAGATCGACTCCATTTCTCAGTACTCAAAAGATTTATTTTGGAAATGACTTTCTTAGGGATGCTTGATAAATACTAGGGGTCATCTTTCCTTTGGTAAAACCATACACTTGAAATACAGGCTAAGATATTGGGAGATGGGTTTCTTCAAAATTCATCATTTATTAAGCATGCATTAAACACCAGTTTATACAAATAATTGTACCAGGTGCTCACATCTCAAAAGAAATGCAATTTGAAGGAAAGAGTATGTAATAGTGTTGTCGTTATGCCTTTTATCTATCACTGAGAACTAACCACAATTTAGTGCAAGAACACAGTACAAGAACAGAGTGTCATCAGCCGTAGGATATAGAGAATGGATTCTTTCTATACAAGACTGTGTGGAGATTTGGGGAAGGCAGGTTGAGAACAGAATGCTGAGCATCCAGTCTAAGTCACCATTGCACAGCTCTACTCCAGAATGGAATGATGGTTTTATATGCATAGTTCCTCATTTTAAAGTGATCTGCTTCAATTTGAGTTCAATTTTCCTGTGGTTGAATAAATAATTTGATTTTCTTTCTTCAGGTATTATTTGCTCATTAAAAAAATGCACATCGTTGTTTTTATTGTAGGACAGTTTTGTGTGTCTGTTCACTATGTGTGAACCTGGTCCCTGTGGAGGTCAGAAAAGGGCATCAGATGCCCTGGAATAGGAGTTACAGGTGGCTGTGAGGTACTGTCAGGGTGCTGGGAATCAAACTGTGTCCCCTGCAAGAGCAGTCAGTGCTCCTAACCTTGGAGCCACCCCTTCAGATCCTGTATTATTTATGCTTACGGAGTCCATATTGTACCTATCAAGCCTGTGATGGTTAGTCCTCAGTCCTGTACAGGTCCAGGTGGGACCAGAGTGGTCCTAACAATCATTGCACTGAGAGGTGAGTGGCTTCAGCTCTTCAGTGGAAACTGTGAGACTGTCATCCTTGAGAACCAGGCACTTCAGGCGCATAAACAGCCGACTCTGGGAACATCTTGTTCTGAAGTGAAAGCTCAGAGTCTCTGCTTTCAGCAAACTTACTTAGAAAGTGAGTGGCGCTGAATCTTATGCAACTGTTTGACTAAGGCTGACATTCTTGGGAAAGATACTTATTAAAAGGTAAGTGTGCAAATGAGAGAGAAATTCCAAGGAAGGGGTTTAATGCAAAAAATAAAAAATATAGAACTCGGGAACCATTTGAAAGTCAGCTGGTGAAGTCATGGAAACTGCTAACCTTTGGAAGACAGTTCCGACCTCTGTTCCGGAAGACATTATGTGCTACTCAACTACCTCTCTGGGATTTGAATCTCCAGTCCTGTTCCTCAGCCGCTCTCAGCCTCTCACAAATACTGTTTACTCGCAGAAATCTTCCTGGGGACTGAAAACGTTATCTAAGTCCTACATCTAACCTTCTTGAATTATAACGTGGGCTATCATTTACACGAACAGCCAGAGTGTATAAAAGTGGGATAACTTGGAGGGGGGTGTCTGGACTGCAGAACATCCAAGTGCTGGATTTAAAGAAAGGCACGATTGCTTTAAAAGGAACAATACGCTGGAAATGACCAGCAGTGATCTCTGCCAAGGCCAGAGAAGGTCTGTGGGGTTTTCTGCATAGATAAGATGGCATTTGAAACAACACGTTGTTTATATACAAGTAGATGCTATTACATAGTACTTGGAAACAGTTTGTTCTCTTAAGTAGGTCAAACATCGCCCCCTGATACCTTGTTTACACCAGAGCAACTCAATGAACATAAGTTAATTTCTCTGCAAATACTGCAAAGGAAACCAAAGTTGGACCTCACAAATTCCCAAGGGACAGAGTTCAGTCGGATGTTAGCGTGTTGCCTTTTCCTTATGTATGAAAGTTCATAAACTTCTGTAGGTTTTAATTACTTAAAAAATCTGCATGGACCCACTGGTTGAAAACAATTTTATTAAATGTTTGAAATGTTTTCCTGAAAAGAAGCTTTCAGGTAATGTCATATGGATATAGATGCTGGATTCCCCCAAATCAACATTTAGTTTACTTCTCTGGTAGTTTAAAGGATATGAGCACTCAGGTGTGAGATCAAATTGCAGAATCTCAGACATGACATAAGTACACCAGGGTCATCTTCTCTTTGTGGCATCTTTACCTCTTAGGAGCAAGCAGCTCCAGACAGGAGAACCTAGGCAGTGCTTTTCTTCCTTTTCAAGTGTTCTCGCCTCACGTCTCTGGCCTTAACCAGCCATCCCAGGCAATGACCGGCACACTCTGGGCAATCGCTTTTCTGGTGAATCCTAGTTGGACGGCGCAGGGAGGACCCTGCATTCCTTGGGAACTACCCCTAGAATTCTACTCCCTTTTCCCTCTTCTCTTCTCTTCTCTTCTCTTCTCTTCTCTTCTCTTCTCTTCTCTTCTCTTCTCTTCTCTTCTCTTCTCTCCTCTCCTCTCCTCTCCTCTCCTCTCCTCTCCTCTCCTCTCCTCTCCTCTCCTCTCCTCTCCTCTCCTCTCCTCACCCCTCTCCAAATCCTGATGGTAGCAAGCAGGGTCAACTGAAGGTCACAATCTCTTTTCTAATGCTAGGCATACAATATTGTGATGTAGGTTTCATCAGAGCTTGAACCTTCTTCATGTGTTAAAAGTGAAAATCAATCAACAACATCAATAAAAAAATAACTCATCCACCAATAGACTTATAGGCTTAAAGCTAAGGTAGGATTTTATTTTGAGGCTAAAGGACACATGAGAATAAATGATTTGTTTTTTTTTTTTACCATTTCCTTTTCTTTCCTTTTTTCTTCTCTATTTTCTTTCCTCTCTTCTTACCTTCCCCTCTCCTCCCCTCCAATCCCCTTCCCTTCTTTTCTCGTTTCTTTCTGACTTTTTTCTCCTCTCTCTACCCTCTTCCTTCTTTCTTATTAAATAAAACTTCTTTATTAATACAGTGACTAAAATGCAAAGACCCAGATTTATCATATTTCCTCACCTTTTCACTCAGGGACCTTGTCCTGAAAGGTCTGAAGTCCTTAACAAAAAGCCTGCAGTTCTGTGAGGAGGAGCTCTATATTCTCAGAGGCCAGTTCTAATTTCCCTCTGGAATTTTCTCACTCTCTTGTTCACGTGTTCTGTTAACTCCACTCTTTTCTGCCTTCTTCTATCTCCTTTGGGGAGAATCCTTGTGAGTTGTCTGTTTCTCTTTTTTCTTTGACAGCTGAAGCCCACACTGCTAATATTTCTCATGCAGATAAGTTTAGGGGACTGGTGAGCCAGTGCTTTATGATGACAACAGTCCAGTAGATAGTCCCAAGCAATTGCTGCTAATAGGCTCAGTTCAGTGGTAGGTAAATATCTTCTTTTTTAAAAAAAAATCTAATTAGTTAATTAATTAATTTTATAACCCAACCAAATTTCCTCCTCCCATTCTTTTCCTCCACCTCTTCTCTGCTTCTCCCCATCCACTCGCCCCTTCAGTTCAGAAAGGGGTTGGTCTCCCATACGTATCAACAAAGCATGGCATACCAAGTTTCAGTAACACTAAGTACCTCTCCTTGTATAAAGGCTGGGCAGGGCAATCCAGTATAAGGAATAGGTTCCCAGGAGCCTGCTCTCATTGTTAGGAGTCACACAAGAAGACCAAGCTACACAACTGTCACATATACAGAGAGAGTCTAGGTTGTTAACATTCAGACTCCCTAGTTGTTGGTTAAGACTCTATGAGTTCCTGTGAGCCAGGGAGAGTACTGAAAGAGATGACTGGAAAGTGGGGTGGAGGAGACATTTTGGGGCCAGGTAGAAACCTGATGCAAGGGAAACTTCCATGAATCTAGAATGATGACTCCAGCTAAGACTCCTAACAATCATGGATGCCTAGCCTGAACTGGCCATCTCCTGTGATCAGATTGGTGACTACCCCAACTGTCATCAGAGAGCCTTTATTCAGTAGCTGATAGAAACAGATGCAGAGATCCACAGCCAATTACCCCAAGCTAAGGGAACCCTACTGAAGAGAGGGAGGAAGGATTGTAGAAGTCAGAGGGGTCAAGTACATCACTAGGTAAATATGTTCTTAAAAATGGATTGTATCCATATTTCAAGTGAACAAGGTTGACTAGATCTTTTTTGTTGTTTGTTTTCTTTCCAAAGAAATGAGTGCCTTGCTTGTGAGAATGTTTGTACTTCTCTTACATGGATGTATTTCTATTTGTATTTGGTGCCTGGCTGCGATGCTGTCCCTTGCACTATGGATAGTTTAGACCACATTTTTGATTCCTTGATGATAGAGTGATCTTATCCCCATGATTTGAAATCCTAATGAATCTAGGTCCAATGAGACCTTGGTCTGAGGTTTAAAATCTCAATGGACTGCATTCTTTCCCTGCTAATCTGTCTTCCTTTTTGGACCAGAGATATCTGGCCACTGGGCTCCTATAATGGGTTCTATCTCTCACATATAACTCTACCTCCTAACATATAGGCATTTCCTTACATAAACATAAACTTGGTAACACAGCATCCTCTCCTGAAGGTGGAAAACTCGAGTGGAGCGTCTAGGCACATCCATTTTATTTCTCCCCCAGGGGACCTTTACACATAGGTTTAGTGGGGAGTTTGTATTTTAGAAGATCAAGTCTCACTCAGAGGCCAAGGAGGTCAGTCTTTCATGGTGGGTGGGGGATGGAGAATGGAAAAAACAGGAATGTCTTAGAAACAAACATTGTTCCCCATGAGCATTTCCTGCTTCTCCAGTCACCAGTGAAGAGGTCATTTTTGGGTATATTTTTACATCTTAGACTAGTTTTATGGGAGAGTTGCAAAAGTGCTGTGAAGTTCCCCAAAGCTGGTGTCCTTGTCCTACTGTTGAAATACCACCGTGGTATGATTATCACCACTGATGAATCAATACTGACGCATTCTTAGTAACTGAAGTTTGTCCTTTGTTGGCATTTTTTTTAAGTTTTAGAATCAAAATTTATTGAGAAGAGTAGAATTGTCTATTCCAATTTATAAACTCTTCACTGTATGGTTTAATGGCAGACATCTGTAATCTCATATCCGCTTTCATTTTTAATCCATCGCTGTCACATATTAATTGCTTCTGAAGAAACCCAGTCAAATTTCAAAGAAAATCAGGACCAGAAGAAAAGCAATGGCTTAGTATAACTGAGAAATGGTTTTGAGTTTACGGAGATTCCCTAGGAAGAATATCAGAATCCAACGACAAACCCAGGCACAGTTGAGGTCTGTGTGAGTTCTGTTTTCAAGGCCACTCTCCTTATATGCAGCTCATTTTTCATGCTGCATATTCTTGTGGCTTTTTATTGCAGCAAGTGTTTGGTGTACTTTCCTAATCATGTATATATGAGCGAAAATCAGTAGCTTTAAGAAACAGAAGTCCTGCAGTTCTTATTATAGGGTTGAGACCTTCTGGGCTTTTCCCTTCCACTTTGGTATGTCTATTGATGCCATCTAGGTATAGGGTTGAGACCTTCTGGCTTTCCCCTTCCACTTTGGTATGTCTATTGATGCCATCTAGGTATAGGGTTGAGACCTTCTGGCTTTCCCCTTCCACTTTGGTATGTCTATTGATGCCATCTAGGTATAGGGTTGAGACCTTCTGGCTTTCCCCTTCCACTTTGGTATGTCTATTGATGCCATCTAGGTATAGGGTTGAGACCTTCTGGCTTTCCCCTTCCACTTTGTGTGTCTATTGATGCCGTCCTTGCTCCACTCATGCTTGGATGGTCACATTGATGAGACTTCATGGGTTTAGTTTCTGACACTACTAGGAGACACATCGCACAGCAAACTCCTTGATCTACTAGTAAGTTTGGGGGATCCATCTACTTCAGCCCTTCATCTTCTACATGCTCCTCCATATTGTGACAGTTTCTCAGACCTTACCTTCTTTGGGGATGAAAGTGTTTGGCAGTTTTGACCAAGTATTGGTCAGACTCTTTGCAGACATTCCTCAGTTTGGGTTTATCTTGACTTATTTATTTGTTTTCCTCTAGATTACATTAAGGTTTTGGGTTTTTCAGAGGAAGAAAACCACAGACCTAACATGCCATTTTTAACACACTAGGTCAAGATACCCATGGTTGAAATCATTTATCACTGATGAAAGATTTTTTTTTTTGGCAGGGGGTTGCTGTCTAGCTTTATTGTCCAGGGTAGGCTTGAAATTGTGATTCTCTTGCCTCAGCCTTCTGCATGTTGCAATTACAGGCCTATGCCATCGTTCTGGGTGTAATGCTGGCTTTTAAAATACCTCATTGAGGCAGCATCTCAATTTGATAGTCTGTATGTTTTTAGTACTGTAAGCTTTAGGAAGTCATAATGTATGTCTCACATTTGAGGGGTGTGGGATGCTATGCTATACTTTCTTGAGTGTGGAATATATATATATATATATATCTGGTATTTTCCATTCTTATGAATAGGAAGTTTATCTATTTAGTGCAGTTATTTAATGCATATTTTTTGTGAATTCAAAAATATTTATTTTTTGTTCATTCTTTTAGTTGGGCTATTGAATGCTCTTATAGTTGGTTTCCATATCTTTTTGGTATACTCCCAGAGTCTTACTAATCCTAGGCAAAGATTGTACAATTTAGATATATTCTTCTTTTCCAGGTTTTTGGGTTTTGAATACTTCTTTATACCACTTAAAGCAATAAGTAACTCCAAGCTTATCTGTGTATTCTCTGTTCTAGTCTTGGAGTTAATCATTCTTTAAAGAATATCAGTTCTTTCCAAGGGAAATAGTATTATCAAACAAGACCTAGGTGTTGATTAGCAGACAATTCTTTTGATGTATCTTAGAAGCTGTCTGTTTGTGTTAGGTTTTTTTTTTTTTGTACTGGACACATTATCTGAGAAAATCAAAGAAAGAGAAAGACTTATTTTGGCTCACAATGTTAGAAGTTGCAGTTCCTGGGACTTGGTTCTGTTGTTTCCGGGCCTGTGGGGAGGTCGAGCATACACGGCAGGAAATGCTTGGTGTTGAAAAACTTTTCACTTAATGCTGCCAGGAAGCAGAGAGAGAAAACAGCAAGGTGTTGAGGACAAGATATATCCTTCAAGGGTGTGCCCCCCAGTGACTTATGCTCCCCAACAAGACTCTTCCTTTTTTAGCTCTTGTCACTTCCTCATAGCACATTTTGATATGAATCCATCAGCAAACTTAACCGTTGATAGTTTAACCACCCTTGGACATTGCTGCATTTAGGTCAAATCTTCAAACGGTTTTCCTCCTTAAATGTAGACCGAGTTGTGTTGTTTTTTTTTTTTCATTTCATTTCAACATGTAGCCCTTGCTGTCCTGGAACTCACGCTGTAGAACAGGCTGCTCTTGAACTCACAGAGATTCACCTGCCTCTGCCTCCTGAGTGTTGGAATTAAGGCATGTACCACCACAGTCCTGAGTTGCTGTTTTTAAATTACTTGAAGTAGACACAAGGATCCAGTGATTCGAAGACGCAATTGCCCCAACTAGAATGGTTTAAGACTACCTCCAAAGAGTTATCCTGGAACAAGTGTTATGGTATGATCCTGGCATTCAGAAAAGCATAGCAGGTATCTGGCTTTTTATTTTTGGCCCTTTTGCTGGCAGCGATGTGTACTTCCTGATTGGTTGATAAACTTATTCTCATCAGCACCTGCACTGAGTTATTCTGATGTCACTTTTATTGATTTGCTATCTGTTCCCTAAGGAGGAGATTATATAGTTATTAACATATATACAAACCATTCTTTAAAATATTATAATAAAATGTTTCAGGTTGAAAAACCAAGCACAGTTGGTAATGAATTAAACATTGATTATCTCAGCCTAGCTACAGAAATGGTTTTCATTTATTTTTTCTTTTATCACTGGAAAACAATAAATAGGTATTGAATTACTTTTGCAATTTATTAAGTTTTCATGCATTTTTACACAATATAAAGTATTTTGTATATTCTTAACTTCATGTAAAGGATCTCATTATAACCTTTTAAAAAGCTTAACCTATATCCAGTTCAAAATGGACAGTCGTAAAAACATATACATCCAAGTGTCATTAAAAAGACCAAGAAAAAAGTTGTTTTTATGTATTTAGGAATATATATATATATATACACATATATGTGTATGTATGTACACGCACACACACACACACACACACACACACACATATATATATATATATACACACACATATATGTATTGAACAATTTAAGAAAGACAAGGCCATGATTTTGAGAGAACAAGGGAAGGTGGAAATGGTGTAATTATATTATAGTCTCAAAAAGTAAAATAATAATAATAAAAGAATACATACTCATTCCAAAGTTTATTATATACTTTTGACACTTTCTATGTTTCATTAGCCTATTCCTTTTCATTGCTATACTTTAATTGTATAAAACAATATACTCTTGTTGATGGCCATTTTTGTTAATGCAAATACTGCTGTAATGAAGATAAAGAAGCATTTTCATGTGTTTTTCGATGAGAAGTAGAGGCTTGGCCCCATCCCCCATGGCCTTACAACTGCCAGATCCTATCAGAGCTACATAGTCTGTGAACTTCTGATTTGAATTAGCATACCAAAATATTTCCTCATTGTTGGACACATGCTTACATTCACAGTGCGGATCGTGTACTGTTGATGTCATGATCTGTGCATTATTTTGTAAGTTATCTTGTTGAAAGCAATCATCGCTATTGATTATCATTTTCTTCACATATGCATGGGAATATAGCAGCGATCAAGTCACCATCCAGGCAGTCAAGTTGCTTATCAAGTTGTTCATCTGAAGCTAAATCCACCGGCTTGTGACGAGAATCGTACTTGCTTTGCAAGCATATTTACAGTTGGTTTTCATTATTTGTAGATTTAGTACTTACCAGATTGCCTACTTGCTAAAAAATATTTGTAATCTCTAAATGAATAGGATGTCACTTTTGCAACCATTTGCAGGATGTCCAGAGCATCACAGCCTTTGGCTTGCCCAGTTGATGTGTTCTCCCCTGAGGTCAAACGTTTATCCACCTCCGTATTTTAGGTTTCATGCTATCACTAAAAGGTTTTTTTTTTTTTTTTTTTTTAGAGTAGCAGGAAGGTTTATTGGGGCATCCTAGTAAAGACGCTGGGGCTTGCCCATGGTGCTCTTGATATACAAAGCCCGGACATTTTGCCAGTTCTTCTTGAGCAAGAACACCAAGAAATTGACAGCCAATTGGATGTTGTAGACCAGCTCGTCGTCGGTCATCTTCACGTGGCCGACAGCGACAGCCAGACACAGCACCTTCTTCATCTGGAACTTGATCGTAGACTTCACCTTGTCCACTTTGGCCACCATGTTTTCATTGTGTGTCAGCAGGGAAGGGAACTTGCCAGCCTTGTTCAGGCCTGGGCCCAGGATACGCGGGATCTGCTTGATCAGAGACTCAGAGGCCAGAAAGGCGTCATACTTCTTGGCCAGCTTTTTGACCAACTTCTTGTTCTTATTGAGCTTCTTCAGCGCCTCGATGTCCACGTGGGGGATATCCACGGCCTTGGCCTCATCGCAGTGCTGCTGGTCCCCCAGGACGCACACCGAGAACTTGGGGCGAGGGGTGGACTTGAGCCTGACGGTGCCTGAGAAACGCTTGTCCTTCTGGGGGTCGTAGTTCTTCAGGCTGATCTGCAGCTCCACCGTTTCCAGAAACTTGCGGCGCTTGCGCTGGTTCTCGTGCAGGACCTCCCGCACCGCCTCGTACAGGGTGTCGCGAGAGACTTTGCTACTCATGGCTGGAGAGGCTGCGGGAACCGGAAGGAAGAGCTATCACTAAAAGTTTGTTTTAGAGTCTAATGAGAACTATGCTTGTGTTTTCATTTGTATGTCTATTTGTTGATTTTATTGTTTATCTTGTCATACCCACTTCCAAGTATAGGAATAAAGTACTTAAGTATTTTAAATGCAAGAGGCCTGTCATGTGTCCTATGGAGAAAATACATGTGTTCGATAAACTTTTTTTTTCTGTCATGAGTCATAGTTGGCTGAGTTCAAAGTTAAAGAATCAGATATACATGTATTAAAGGCATAGAAAATATTGTACCAGAGACACAGAGGAACCTAACCTTTGTGTTTACCCTGGGAGAGATGATTTAGTGTTCACTAATTTAATATTTGCAGTAGATTTATAGGATGTAACAAAGAGAGCTGACTGTGTACATAACAAAAAATTAGGGCGAGCTTCACATTGCCAGGAATGTTCTATTTTGTGAATTTTTGTTTCAGATCCACATGTATAGGTGGGGCTGTGTGGATGAGGGGAGCTTACTATTTCTTACTTTGGCTCATGATAGAGTTGTTTTTAAGCCACTGAGCTATAATACGATTTAAATTTACGTTTTCTGGGACTGAGGAATTCACATATATCAATGAAACAGAGGTCATCCATATTCTGTGTCTTAAGAAAGAAAAACATTGCCAAGTTTCAACTAAATTTTTCTTTTCAGAAGTTCCGTTCTCAAGAGAGCCAGTGTAAGGGTTATGTCTAGCAGGAACCCCGAGGTCTCCTAACTTGGTTTAGGCTGTCCTATAAGGTTGAAAATCTAAATTTCTAAGACGTCAGGATCACCTTTGGGTTTCCCCTTAGGTCTGTTCTGCTCCAAGTGCGGTGGATATAATTCTCCTGGGACAGGGAGCTAGAAAGATTCTTTCCACATGATTTCGAGTGCATGAGAAGAACTCTGGGGGAAATATAATCAGGGAAAAGAGAATGGGAAGATTATATGGGCTCCTTGGAGAACGGTCCGCTTGACACACTGATGATCTGCCTCGTATTGGTTGGCTTGTTAGGGAGCGTTCGGAGCATATCAAATGTTATTCAGCTCATCACTTGGAGTCAATAAAACTTAACTTATGCAAACATTTTTTGGATCTCATCGTTGCATCTCATGTTCCCTTAGTATTTCTCCTTTAATATCCAGTACTAATATCCATTACAAGAGGTTTTTGCTGTAAATCTCTGTAATAGAGAGTCTAATGCCTTGATTATTGCCCCAATAAAGTGTGAGGAAAAAAAGAACCAGAACCCCCAGAGATGACTATACTGTAGATGGATTGGAACCTACCATGACTTGAAATTTGGGTTTGATCAGCCACATCTCTTGCGTCTTCTAGATGTTATTCATAATGTGTTTCAACCCAGCAGAAGAGCAGTGCTGAAGAATCAATACAGCTTTTGAAGGCTTGACTCATTGCATTCTATTATATCATCTTTGGCTTCATCTTTAAAGTTCAGTGCTCACGCTTTCTCCTAGGTAGAAAATTCTCGCCCTGAAGGGAAGCCATTAACACTGTCAGTAAATAGGTGTTAAGGGATGCAATGGCCTCTTTCTGAATTATATTAGTCAATTGCATTGCCCTTTCTGTTGGGATTCCCGCACCTCTCCTGTGTTGATTGGCCTGGTCTTTGCCTCATGACCGGTATCTGCTAAGAACAGTTCTTTTTGGGGCTGTGTTTAACATCTGAGTCCGGTCCATGGAGTTCTTCTAATGTAGTAAAAAGACAGCAGAGTTTGTCTTGCCGAGGTGACAGGTTCTAAGCAACTTCCACAGGTGTACGCTTGGGCTGCTGAAGTTCTTTGAGGAGGGAGAGCTTTGTGAGCCAGTGGCTCCTGTTAAAGGTTGTATATATTAAGCAGGTGCCTCTCCTTCCGAAGAACTGGGGCTAGAATCAAGCCCGGTTTAGAAGTTTCCATTCTTAACTCTTCCTGCCAGGCTGTCTTGCCTCCCAGATGGCTTAAATGTGTTGCTGTGTCATCAGTGCGTTGACTCAGCTAGTCTCTGACCTTAGATTTACCTCGGAGCACTCAAAGCCAAAGGAAACAGCTAAGTAGGAGCTGAAGCGAGCAAACAGGCCCACATGCCTCGTATGTTTACTATAAACACCTGCTCACATGGAGGTGCTCTCCGCACAGGCAGGGACTCTTGGTTGCATTAATAAAAATATTTCCAATCATATCGAAAGGCAAAAGTAATTCAGACAAGGACCAGCAGTTGCCTGAAGGCAGAGAAACTGGGTGGCTGGGATAGATGAGAGGGATGAAGAGGGGGACTTTTATTCTCCTGGACATTGTCCAGTGTGCATCTCTTGTCTGTTCAACAGCAGCAGCACAAGCAGCAGCAGCAGCAACAACAAATGGTGACTATACAAAGGAAACATAGGAAAGAAATGAGCAGTTCCTCCCAGTATTTCCTTAGAAAGGAAAGACAGGCATGCTGGTTTTGGGGACACTCTGTGTGCTGTCTTTCTGGACTTGAACCAAACATCGGACTGATCCCTGGGTGTGTATTTTAGTAGATAAAATTTAAGAGAGACATTTGTTCTTGCTCACAAGGCAGCATCAAGGCAAGTTTCGTTATGGATTTCAGATTTCATTTGGGTTTTTAGTTTCAGTCAGTGGGTGACAGATATGTAAACAGATAAATGAGCTATTACAGACCCAGGGGCAAGCTATGGTGGGGCACAGAGGAGGAACTGAAAATATTCTTTGATCCCTCCTTTGATGAAAGGTTCCCACTCATGACTCCCACACACACTAAACCTGCCAACCACGCCCATCATCCCAACCTTGAACCAACTTGCTTTCTTTTCCATTGGGAACCACATCAACATTTTAAAAAATCTCCAGTCCCTTATGCACTATTGGCCTATGACAAACACCCTCAAACGTTTGCTTCCTAAGTGAATTAAATCTAGGGGCGATTCCACACAGAAAGTTTGGAACCTGGTGTAATCCTGTCATTGGTAAGGTATGTTGAAGAGCAGGCAGAGTCCATCCATCAAAGTCTGTGGAAGGAGGAAGCCGTTCTGCAGCTTTGGAAAGGGTCAAGGCCAGAAAGATGTCCAAACAGGAAGTCAGAGGACCAACAAAGAAAGGAGACTGAGAGTCAGTCCCAGTTAACACAGCTGAGCTTCCTTTCAGAGAGAGTGCCACGTTCCTAAGAAGAGGTCTTGCCCCCACCTCACCCTTTTTAAAAATTATTTATTTGTCTTAAGGAATTGAGTTAGGTTTTTGTTCCTTGCAACCTCAGGAATTTCAACTTACATATCATTTGTGTATTAAGATTTTTAGAATAAGAAATAATTATATAATTTCTGAACATGAGAAGATATTTTTCAACCAGCTACTTTGTGTTTGCATTAAGAAAAAAAGGAACATATCTGGACTGGAAAAATAGCTCAGTGGTAGAATTCTTGCTTAGGATGTGTAAAACCTCAAGTTCAATTCCTGCACACAGAACACACACACACATACACTCATGTACACACACACACATATACACACTGACTAGATTGAAAAAAAACATGATACTTGCTCTTCTTGATACCTGAAAATGAGAATGACCTGGTCTATTATAGTAAGTGAAGTGACGAAATAAATAAACCATTTGCATCTTTTAACTAGATGTTGTTGTTCATGGGTCTGTTTTGATCTGAATGACCTAGAAGAATGTCCTGAAGCATCTTTCAGGGAACCCAGGCAGTCTGAAATCCCATGATAGGGAAGTCCACATGGCTATAGTCATTTAGATGTTCTAGTAAGTGTTTTTAGGCTAACCTCAGGATAGCTGGAACATCTTTGAGTGTAAGCTATGAAAATGAAACATCCTTTTATAACAGCAAGGTCAGGTGTACAGGAATATGAGTAAAACCAAGAAATTTTTTGATATCCTTGACTGGCTTATCTGATAATTCAAGTTTGGAGTCAATAAACATAAATTCATAATTAGTGCCAAAGTTTTCTCATTATTCAAAACTAAAAAAGTGTTTGGAAGGAGTACAAAGATTTCTAATTTTTTATGAGTCTTTGTCAGGAAAAAGAAAGCTCTCCTGGTTCTTGGGAAGCAGAGTACAAGCTCTGCTTATTACATGCAGTTTACAACTAATATTTTAGGTCACCTATTTCTGTCTCAAACATGTTCCCTTGCTGTCTCTTTTGTTAATGGCTTTATTATTGGTGTTTCATTTATTACAGACATTCCCTGTTCCTGTTAAGAAAGAATCAGAGGTTTGAATAATGAATACACAGACGGCATTTCCTTCTTTTGGGGCTGTGTTAAGGACCCCTTCTGATTTATATGCTTTGGAATCAGAATTAGTTTCTTCACCTATCAAAGCAGATGGAGAATCCACCATGTGCTGGGACAGGATGTAAGGCGGTTCCAAGGGCAGTAGACCTTTGCTACTTTTATTTTTTTTAAACCGAATTTTAAAAGCACTAGTATCTAAAAAACACAAGATATTAAAAGGGTAATGTGACTGATTTTTTGATGGAGGAAGGTCATTGGCTAATAAAGGAACTGCCTTGGCCCATTTTATTGGTTAGAACATAGGTAGGTGGAGTAAACAGAACAGAATGCTGGGAGGAAGAGGAAGTGAGCTCAGACTCCACAGCTCTCCTCTCGGGAGCAGACTCCTCAGAGAGACGCCATGCTCCCCGCTCCCGGGAAGATGAATGCGATGAAGCTCCGACCCAGGATGGACGTAGGCTAGAATCTTCCCGGTAAGCCCACCTAGCTGTGCTACATAGAATATTAGAAATGGGCTAGTCCAGGTGCGAGAGTTAGCCTAGAAGAGGCTAGATAGAAATGGGCCAAGCAGTGATTAAAAGAATACAGTGTCCGTGTAATTATTTCGGGGCATAAGCTAGCCGAGCAGGCGGCCGGGGTGCTGGGAACACAGCCCCGCCACTCTTATTACTACAATTTTTATTTATATACATGGTATTAACGACTACAAGTGTTTATTAATAATAATGCATGCTCTCCTGCTTGGTAACAAATATTTCAAGGAAGTAGCTGATATATTTCCTCTAACAGAGGACAAACCAAGGTTTAGGAAAGTCTCTAGAGTTGGGCTTTAAAATATGCTTCCTGCTTCAAATCAATTGTAAATTTTAGTACTTTGAAATTCACTTTGGAAACCTTAGCATGATCTTGGAGGGAGATATGAGATCCAAAAGAGAAGGCTGGCAATGATGTATGGCATATGGGGGGAAATGTGCCATTAACTCATCATGCCCCTTAATCACCAAGGTCCCTGGTGTTCTCCACTGTCTTTGGAGATTGAAGGCCTTGGTGAAACTCCAGATTTGCCAACAACCTTTTCTTTGGCTCAGAGATGTTCTTTTCTTGAGACATGTTGCTGCCTCTAGTAAGGAGTGGGTAATATTGTTTCCTTTGTTTGTTATTTTCCCTTTAAAAACTGTGGTGAGCCCCTAAGTAAGAACAAAGGTATTCAAAAGGGGAAAACTCTGCACAGTATAAAAAGTTTTCTTCTGTGATTTAAGACACAGTTATCTCCCCAGGCCGGATTTTATGAGTGTTTAAGAGAAGAAGAAAGCTGGGAACAATGTTTGAAGACACACAGCACTTTGAACCAAGTGACTAATTGATATTGTAAGCTTAAACATTATAATTGTGCTAGATGGTATGATTTTTGGCCATTGTTCTAATTAGAGCAATGTTTTGAAAATAATATGGGAACAGTTGATGGGCATTTAGGCTCAGGTGCATGGAAGTTCATTATTAATTCTGTTCACTATATTTTTATGTTTGTATTGTAAATAATTTTAGTATAAAATTTAAAAAGGAAAGCATTTTTAAAAATGCTTTACAGACAATTTTCAATCTTTTTCTTGTTTGCTAAGTCAAGCTTTAGACCTAGTAGCTGTAAAGGAACAAACCAAACACGGAGCTGGTTACTATTGGAAGTGTCCATTTGCTGTTGTTTGTGCAACTGTGTGTTACACAATATATACATATATATGCCATTTATTAAATGGAAGATTTGAAAGCGTTTAAGTGCTGTTTAATGTAATGTCTTTATTATAAACATTAAATTGCTATGATTTTTTTCCTCTTTTTAGATTTATTTACTCATGTATTTTATGTGTATGAGTGTTCTGTCTTCATGCACACCAGAAGAAGGAATCTGATCCCATTACAGATGGTCATGAGCTACCATGTGGTTGCCAGGAATTGAACTAAGGTCCTCTGGAACCAGTGCTCTTAGCCACTGAGCCATCTCTCCAGCCCCTCCTTTGCCCCCCCTTTGAAAATAAGTTACATGCAACTATAGAATAACCCTTGAGATGTGGAAATATATTGAGGATTCATTTTGTGTTTACACTAACCAGCACACTTAGAAATAAACCTTCTACTTTCACTCACTAAAAGTTTTCAGAACAATTGAGCAGCTTTCCTAGCATGTTCAGAGCAGCTAAGGCAGAATACAAGAGCGTGGTAATAATATTTTTAGCTCTCAGTTGATCACTCTTCATGTTATCTGAACATTCCCATGAATTTTATTCACAATTTTTATTTCCTACTATAACCAAATCGAATACTTTAAAACTTAGGCATCACGGAACAAGTTCAGATAATGAAGTGCCAACTGGATTTTGGCACCATTCCTTACATATTTGTCATCAAGAGTCAAGCGTACTAGGGAAGAAATTAGCCAGATGAAAGCAGTTTGGTTTCACAGAAACGGAACGACACATGGAGTCAGCGCTGTGGAATTCTGGACTCTGCCTCCATCGCCAGCCTTCCTCTCCTCTAATCAGTTTCAGCAGACATGTTGGGTTGAATTAACACCCGGAAACCTTCTACTACAGTGAAACTACATCATTCTGCCTGCGTCTCCAGCATTTAGTCAGAGTTTATGTTTATTCTTTCAATCGTCCTGAAACTATTATAAGTGGCCCATCATTGGCTTATTCTCAATTAATGTCCCCTTGTTGAGTTTTGCTAGGAAGAGGGCCTTACCTTTTGACCTGATATCATAGGCTTAGGTTTTGTTTTCGAGGGCCTTTTTGTTTTTTGTAAAAGTTTTCAAAATCAAAATTTTAATTCCATTTTTTTTGCCTGACTCTCCATTATCACTTTTTTTTCTTTTTAGCACAAAGTGATTCCATTTGGACAATGACTTCTATTAATCTCTTTCAACAGAAATTTTGAGCTCTTTTTCTTGCACACACACAAGTTCATTTGTTCCATAGACACCGTATATTTGGTATTTTAGACAGAGCTCCTAGTGTATCCCTGGATGTAGATTGCGGAGAAGTTCACAATTGTTGGTTGAAAGTCACTAATTTGTCTAGAATAGAGTTGAAACATGTATACTATATATCTGAAATAGCCACAGCTTAGAATAAAAAGTCCCGATTCCCTGAGAAAATCAATAGTCATTGGTTCATTCATTCATTCACTTTTGTTTTGCTTTTTGAGACGAGGTTTCTCTGTGTAATAGAGCCCTGACTTGTCCTTGAACTCGCTTTGTAGACCAGGCTGGCCTCTAACTCATGAAGATCCGCCTGCCTCTGCTTCCCAAGTTCTGGGATTAAAGGCATGTGCTACCACTGCCCAGCAAACAGGCATTGTTTTTCCAGCTGTGCTTTTATTATTGGTCTATATCACACATTGAGCACTGAGTTGAAACACTGTGTAGGATGTTCTGTTATGATGTCAGGAGACACAATTTTGAATAGGGAATAAGGATTATTTAAAGGTTATCTTCTCTCAGTGATAACTTTTAGGTAATTAAAAGAATTCAATTAAAATTTTTTGTTGTTCAGAATTTCATCCATATTTATATCATTTTCACTCTCTCTTTTTTTCCCAAATTCCCCCATGTCCCCACAACTGCTTCCCAAATTCATGGATCTCTTCTCCATTAGTTATTATTTTGTGGATATATATATATATGTATGTATGTATATGTATATACAGATATAGCATGGTGAATCCACTTAGTGTTGCTTGTAGGTATATGTGTTTAGAGATGTGATGTGAGATGTCCTTCTATATATGTGTTGCTTTTATTGGTTGACGAATAAAGCTGTTTTGGCCAATGGTTTAGCAGTACAAAGTCAGGCTGGAAATCTGATCAGAGATAGAGAGACAAACTAGGCAGAATCAAAGAGATGCCATGTAGCCACCAAAGGAGAAAGATGCCAGAACATTACTGCTAAGCTACAGACTTGTGACAATACATAGATTAATAAAAATGGGTTAATTTCAGATGTAAGTGCTAGCTAGGAATGCACCTGAGCGATTGGTCAAATAGTGTTGAAATTAATATAGTTTCTGTGTGATTATTTGGGTCTGGGCATTCGGGAAACAAAAATGCAGTCTCTGTTTACAGAGATGACCACTCAGGATTACATAACTTATTAGGGGGCTTTTCCCTGGAGATGGTTGCATCTCCATCTGTCAGGTGCTATTGATTTTTCATAGCTCTTTATCTAGTAGTGGGGCCTTTTGAGATTCTTCTTGCAAACTGGTATTTTCATTGTGTTGGTTTTGTTTAGGTGACCATATTGTTGAGATGATATCTTATGGCTGAATCTTCCCTGTCATGAATAGAAGGCATTAGGTGACATCAGACATCCTAGCCCTCTGACTCTCTAATCTTTATGCCCATACTTCAATGTTTCATGAGCCTCAGATATAGTGGTTGTGTTGTGGAATATTAGTTTAAAATGTGTTACCTTTATTTATGCTGTGAAATACTTGTTTAATGATACAAAGATATGTTGCTTTCTTCTATGTTGCCTTTGTTTAATTTTGTGAAGCTGTGTTCCTTTGCCTGTCTAAACCTGATTGGTCTAATAAAGAGCTGAACAGCCAATAGCTAGGCAGGGGGAATGATAGGCGGGACTGGCAGGCAGAGAGAACAGAAAGGAGGAGAAATCTAGGGAAGGAAGGGAAGATCGAGAACAGAAAAAACAAAATAGGGTGCCAGAGGCCAGTCACCCAGCCACACAGCCAGCCACAGAGTAAGAAGGAAATGAGCATGGTTCTAAACGGTAAATTCTACCCAAGTAAGTAAATTAGTCTGCAGGCGGCCCTTAGAAAAACATATGAAAAGAAAAGAAGACTACTGAAATTTTCTTTCTTTTTTTAAATTTAATTTAATTTTTTTCTAATCCAAGTTCCCATTCCCTACCATCCTCCCATTTCCTCCACCTAACCCTCCCACCTTACCCACTTCCACTCCTCAGAGCAGGTAAGGCACATTGCTTTGGGGAAGGTCCAAGGCCCTCCCTACTATATCTAGGCTGAGTAAAGTATCCATCCAAAGAGAATAGGTTCCCAAAAAGCCAGTACATACAGTAGGGATAAATCCTGGTGCCACTGCCAATGGTACCTCAGTCTGCCCCAGCCATGCAACTGTCAACCACATTCAGAGGGACTAGTTTGGTCCTCTGCTTGTTCCTTCTCAGTCCTACTGGTGTTGGTGAGTTCCCATTAGCTCAGGTAAACTGTTTCAGTGGGTTTCACCATCATGGACTTCATTTCATTGCTCCTATTCTCACTCCTCCCACTCTTTAACTGGACTTTGGGAATGATGCTTCTGCTTTTATCTATCCTCCATGTGTCTTATTTATTTATTTATTAAAGATTTCTGTCTCTTCCCCGCCACTGCCTCCCATTTCCCTTCTCCTCCCCCAATCAAGTCCCCCTCCCTCGTCAGCCCAAAGAGCAATCAGGGTTCCCTGCCCTGTGGGAAGTCCAAGGACCACTCACCTCCATTCAGGTCTAGTAAGGTGAGCATCCAAACTGCCTAGGCTCCCACAAAGCCAGTACGTCCAGTAGGATCAAAAACCCGTTGCCATTGTTCTTGAGAATGCAATCCCCATCAAAATCCCATCAAAATTCTTCACAGATTATTGTCTTCTCCTTATATGGAAAAACAAAAAACGCAGGATAGCCAAAACAATCTTATACAATAAAGGATCGTCTGGAGGCATTACCCTCCCTGACTTCAAACTCTATTACAGAGCTACAGTATTGAAAACAACTTGGTATTGGCATAAAAACAGAGAAGTCGATCAATGGAATGGAATTAGAAGACCCTCCATGTGTCTTTTAAAAGACCAAGACACTTCCTTGCATTCTAACTGGTAAAGCCCTCCCTGGAGTGTGGATACAGGTGAAAACAGCCTACAGTGATGATGTTACTCTTGAAGGCAGGTATCACCACACATGCACAACATGGGAAGGGATCCAAAGGAAAATATATCCACGAACTATTTCCTTCTGCAATTATTCTCTTAACAATTATTTCAGTGTTTATTCTGACTTGAAGCAATTGATACATTTTAGAAAATGCCAGTATTCAATGTTCAGTTAATTCATTTGCTGAATTATGAAGGATCTGGGCTTATCATCTATATGGTTTGCATTTAAATGATGAGAAACTTGCTACAGAAACATTTCCCCTGTGGTGCCTGGATACGTAATTACCTACCATAGTTATTAATCACCATGGAAAACAGGAAGGAAAGACTACTGTTTTGCACAATTCTTGACCAACCATTGAAAAACACAATATGAAATGCTTATTAAACACCTTTCTGATACATATTAACACTCTTACTAATATTAATGTTGGCTCCATAAACTCATGCCACAAAGAAATATGACATCTGTGGAACATTTAAGCTCGGTAATTGGGTCACAAAAATACTAAACAGAGACCCAAATGCACTTGGAAATGTTTACTTTTATTTAAAAACAGAATTCTCAAGTGCCTCTCTGCTTTCCGAATTCATTCAGGACAAGAATGAAAATCCTGAGCTGTGGCAGGACTTCTAAGGGAACCAGAGCCAAAAAAAAAAAAAAAAAAAAAAAAAAAAAAATTAAAAAAAGCAAGCCACCATATTTCTGGTGATTTTCCAGGATTGAGTTCTCCATCATTCATTCTTATCCCCTCTGCTGTACCTGAACATGCATCACTGGTTCTTGTCTTAGGGTTTCTATTGCTGTGAACAGGCATCATGACTATGGCAACTCTTGAGGCTGCCTCAAAGTTCAGAGATTTAGTTTATCGTCATGGTGGCAGACAGCCCTGGAGAAGAACCTGAGAGTTCTACATCTGAATCCACAGCCAGCAGGAAGAGACAGTGTGATATTAGGCCTAGCTTGAGATTCTGAGACCTCAAAACCCACCCACCAGAGACACAGTTCTCCCAACAATACCACTCTTACTCCAACAAGGCCACATCTTTTAGTAGTTCCATTCCTTATGGACATATGTGGGGACACTTTTATTTAAGCTGCTATAGTTCTTGTCACCTCAACTGTATGGCTAACTGGACGTCCATTGCTGGTTCCTGTCACCTCCACTGTATAGGTACCTGGACATCCATTGCTGATTCATGTCACCTTCACTGTCTGGGTACTTTGACATTCATTGTTGGTTTATGTCACCTCCACTGTATGGGTACCTGGATACCCATTGTTGGTTCATGAGCTTCCACCTCATGGGTACCTGGATTAGTAACGCTACCTGCTGGTGAGTTATATGATGCCCTGTCTTGGCTCTGGTTTCAGTCTGTTTCCCACAGAAAGGCACTGGGATGAATACTTTTTTCTTTTCTTTTCTTTCTTTTTTTTTTTTTAAGATCACAGTGACTCACAGTCATTCCCAATGGACTAAAAAAATTTTTCTTCTATAGTTTGTTCTCAGAGCACTTATCCCTGAGCTACTGGCTGGATAAAGAGAGATGGAAGAAGCATTTGACTTCCTTTTCTTCCTAAAGGACAACATTATATTGCTATTAATGTAGTCTTTGTTTTGCTTCTTTTTGATACATAGCTTCCATAAAATTTTCAATTTTTATTTTTGCTTTGGGTTTGTTCTCAATCCCAGGGAATAAAAACAAGCACCCAAAGCATGACTTTGAAAAAAATATTATGAACTTAGTTGCTTTAGATTAATACGTTTCTTTTCAACTCACTTATGTTATGCAAAATGCTGTTTTGTTAATTTGTTATAATATTCATTAGTACTGTTATTTAGCACTATCAGAGTAACCTCTTCTTTTATCTTTATCCTGTTTTTATGAGCAAATGTGGCAAATGGGAGCATTTGTTAGCAGCTGATCTTCTCATACCAGCTTGACATATCTGATCGCATTAAATATGACAGATAAAGAGCTTAAAAAGGAAACAGATTAGTAAATCTAGCTAAGAAATGGTACTCTGTTCTCTCTAAATTTGTTTTGAGGCAGAACGCATTAGATCCATGCTATTATTTGTTTATTTCCAGATTTGGCATCTGGTTTTGCTCTGGTAGATCACCATCCGAGCATACGTGGGTGTATCTCCCATAGTAATTATTGTTTGTTTTTGTCATCTCTCTGTCCCCTGTATCAATTTAGAACCTTATACTCCAACCGTTGCCTCCTAGGTGAGATCTGGTGACTATAGATGAGATTGTAGGATGAAGCCAGGAAAAACCTGGCCTGAGGGCTCTAGGCTCTGCCTTCGTGGTCAACTTGCTAACCAGTGAACTCGGATATGGACCGTCACTTCTCAGTGTCTATATCCGCTCCCTAGAGTGGTGCCATCTGCTAGATATGCCACTAAGATGGACGTTCCTGTGTGGTGCGCAGGAAGATGGTCCTTTCACATCCGACTGTGACTGCTCTCCCTGGTGTTTGTACTCTGTTCACATAGCCTCCCGCTCTGGTCCTCCGTCAGCTGTCTAGCACCATAGCACAAGGGATGTCAGTTTCTACAACAATTAGCGGTGCAAATCTTGTAAGAAAGTGACTCATCTAGACAGCCTGGTCTCAATTACTCAGGGAATTATTCTGATTTGTCTTCCATGTAGAGTGTTTGTTCGCCGTACAGAGACACTAACTGATGATGCTTTTATTTATGCAAATTCTTCCCTCTCCGTCAGAAGGGACGTAGAATGGTACCAAAGAATGTCTTTTTATCTCTCGGGTTGTCAGGCGATTTCATCTAGATTGCCTGGAAGTATCTATCTTCCAGGCTGCATGCTGTTTGTTAGTGTGCAGGCTTTTAACGTCCTGGTACACTCTGTTTTAAAGAGATGAAGCCAGTTTACAACGCACCGACACTGCATAAGCTCGCCTGTCATTTTTGTGTCTTGTGCCCAATCACTGACAAGCACACGACACAATGTGAACCCTCTTAACATCGTCTTCTTGTCCAGATCCTCACTTCTCTGTGCCGAGTATTCTGCCTTTCTCTTAGTAACACAGCCAACCTGCTTTCCCCCTCTGGCACCATTTGAAACCAGACAAGCCTCCGACACGTCAGTCAGAAAACATTGCCAAGGTCACTAACTGTGCCCCCTGGCCCCTACTCCTCAGCCTGTTTGCAGTTTTTGAGGCTTGACTGCTAACCTTGCTCTCCCCTGTTCTTGCAGCCTTTATGGCGGCACAGGGTGTTCTGGTTCCGTCGCTGTCCCTGGATGCCATTTCCCTCCTACCCTGTCCCCAGTCCGTGAGACTCAAAACTTGACAGTTCATTCTTCTGGCTCAGAAATCTCGGTCCTCTCGTAAGGAACTTTTGAAATAGAGTACCGATAATTACTCTTTTTCACTGCCCATTTTTTTTTTTAACCTCTCTCTCTGGCTCTGTTTTGTAAGAGCCAGACAGACCTCTTTATGGACTGCACCGCTCCATCTTTCAGGTCTTATGGTTTCTGTTTGGGTTTGGTCATGGTGAAGATTAACAGGCGGGAGGTGAGAGTGTGCAGGTAATTTCTTCTCTCTGTTTCTTATTTCAGTTATGTTTACTGAGATAGCCCTTCTTTAAAAACTCACTACGCTTTCTTTGTTCATCTGTGTGTATGCATGCATTTGTGTGTGTGTGTGCATGCATTTGTGTGTGTATGTGCATGCATGTGTGTGTGCATGCACGCTGTGTATGTGTGTGCATGCGTGTGTGTGTGTATTGGGGGAACGTGTGTGCTGTGGCTCATATATGGAAGTCAGAAGACAGCCTGTGGGGATCTATTCTCCCCTTCCACAATATGGATCTTGGTAAATCAAACTCAAGTGGTTAGGGTAAGTATGGCAGAAAGTACCTTTGCTTGCTTATAGTCTCTCAGGCCTCAGATGGACCTCTTAAGGTTCTACTTTTCTTTGTAAGGAGATCCTCTCTTGTTTTGGGTTTGGAGGTATTCTAGTTTTATCCTTCTGTGATAAAACACTGACCAAAAGCAACTTGGGGGGAGGAAAGGGTTTGCTTGACTTCCATGTCCTGATTATAATCTATGTTCTATTGAAATCAGGGCAAGAACTGAAGGCAGGAACCTGGAGAGAGGAACTTGGAGCAGGAACTGAAGGCCATGCATTGCTCACTCACTCTCCACAGCTGCTGCAGTTGGTTAAGCTCCACCACGGGTAAGGTGGTTTGAGCTGGGTTGGGTGTTCAGGGTGCAACAGAACCATTTCTCGCAATGTTTGAGACTATGTGAGTAAATATAGAGGCTATGTGAGTATATATGAGTGTGTGCATGCTTGAATGTGTGTGTGTGTGTGTGCGCATCCATATATTGGGAATCAAATGTAGTGAGCCCAGGGTGTGTGACACTTGAGACTGAGCACTGAACTTAACTCAGACTTTGACCCTGTGCCTTGTGCTCTGACCAGGGAGAAGTGCATCTAGACAAGAGTAATAGCAAATGATTTGATGGTTTTCTGCAGGATGGGCAAAAGTCTATAGACAGAACAGAAGCTGAGACATGCTGAGAACCAAATACCCTGATGTGCACTCATTGCTTAAGGATGAGACTCAAATTCAAACTTCCATTCAACCTATTATGTTGGTCATTGTTGTCTTAACCAGTTGGGCTACACCCCAACCTACCTCTGTACCTTTAAATCTTTTCAGAGTATAAGAAATTTGAAATATTGATGACAGTAAGCAGACACTGATATGTACGGGACAAACACACGGAACTACACAGCCAAGATTAAGTAGATTCTATTGGAATTATCTAGTAAATTTTTCTGTGCCAACAGTCGAATGAGATTATTCTTGACTTAAGTTAGTTTTTTTCTCTTTTGGCTTATACAGCCAGTCTGAACTGGCTAAGAAACACGCAAGCTAATGGAAGGCTGTGGGCTTTGAGGCAATGACTAGCAGTAAGGGAATAAAATGGAGTCATATCCATGGAAATCATGAAATCCCCTGTGTTTCAGCTGGGCTTTAAAAGGAATGGGAACAAGTAATATAAATGTAACTCTTTTTTGGCACTAAGAGGTTAAAAGGAAGAGAAAATTCAGCATTCCAAACTGAAGCTTCATATTGTAACATTTTAGGTTAGAGAGAAAAACTAAGAGCAAATATTCACCTTTGACTGGTGTTAGTTGAAATAACTGATAACATAGGCCCGACTTCCCAGATTTCTGCTCTGGGATGGTTGTTTTAGGCAGAGGCCATCTTTCCCTGAATTAGATCCACATCCTCTGTGTTTCTTCAATTAAGAGACACACAGCCCACACTCATGATGAACAGAGCTATTATTTAATGGAATCTTTCCACTGTGAAAAAGTTATTTTAATTGGCTTAAAATAATACTAAATGCTAAGAGCCAAGCAGGCGACCTCTGGCCCTGTTGGTGTTTCAGATATCATAGCCTTCATAGTTTCTGGTGAGAATCTCAGGCCCGTCTCTGAAGATGGTCCAAATGGAAATCAATTCATAGTGTTTAGAGCAGGGTTTTGCCAATGTATATTATAGCTCATAGAAACCCTTACTCTATAACTCCCTTCCTTGGGTTTTACAGAGTTCTTGTTTGTTGACGTTCAGGGTGTGTCTAGAAAGTGTATTTTTGATTTATGCCACTCACCTAGGCAGAGTGCCCTGGACATTAGGGGATCTGGTTTATACTTTGTGGTTTATTTTTTGTGGTTCTATGTTTCCTATGTTTTGTTCATATGTCTTAAACTTCTTAGGAAAAGCTTGACAGCTCATTTTTATAAATCAATAAATAAGTAAGTAATACATCATGGATCAAAGACCACAGAGCAGCACCAAAGAGAGAATTCTATTGTCCTAGGCACTTACATACTTATAATGATGATATCCTTGGACTTGAGGCTCAGCACATTTTTCATTAGAACTATTAGATTCCATATAAGATCAACAATTACAAACACTCTAGTCAAGATGATTAAAATTTAACAGGCTTCTTTTACAGGCTTCATAGTTTAGTATTCTCATGTCCTCTTCTTTGGCCTGGCTTCTTCCTGTATTTCAGAATTCTCTTGTTTGACTTCCAAAAGCTACTCTGTTAATACCTCTTAAACCCAGAGGCAGAATTGAGGAAGAATAAAACTTGGAATTCCTGAGGCTTTAATGAGACTTCGTGGAGCCAGGTCTAGGTTAGGAATTCTCTCCAGCAGCAAGCCTGCCCGTGACTCTCCATGGAGCAGGTCAGACTTCAGAGCATGGACGGGCTTCTCAGGAACTAGACTCCAGAACATACATTGTGTGTCTGTGGATCATCATGTGCTGCG
Source organism: Microtus pennsylvanicus (assembly GCF_037038515.1). NCBI lineage: Eukaryota > Metazoa > Chordata > Mammalia > Rodentia > Cricetidae > Microtus > Microtus pennsylvanicus. The sequence continues at coordinate 37,170,594 of NC_134584.1, read as the reverse complement.
TTCATCACTGTCTCTGATCCCCCAACATGTTCCTGGCACAGAGGATCTCAACATCGCTTGCCAGATTCATGAACGAAAGCAAGCAGAGAAATCAAGATTTGAATGGAGAGTATCTAATTTCTAGTTATAGTCTTATCGCCTGCGTTTCAAAGTGAAATAAAGAGAAATTCGTGAATAAAGGAAAATAAAAGGCAGAGAAAAGGAGGGGGTGAGAGATGCGAGGAAGACAAAAGATGGTATTCTTTCCTGACAATGTTGACTGTTTTCCTGCTAATGTGCTTGCTTTTATTTTAAATTCTCTTGCTGTCATTTCATCCTGATCTACAATGGAAGGCATGGGCAGATGCAAGGAAAATTATAATCATTGAAATTTGTTCAAAAATCATCAGCGCAACCTTCCCTTTAATCATTTTATTACCTAATAATAAGATCAACAGCAGTAAAATAGCTCCTATGTTTCAAAGCCTTATTCTTTGCCAGGTATGAGCTAAGGGTGCTAAGTATATGGATTCCTATGTCAGCCTTGTAAAGTAGATGCCTTAGTCTCTTTCATTTTACAGATGAGATCAGGAGGCTTAATGAAGATAAATTCACACAGCGTATACACGGCAGATTTGAACTTAGCCAATCCTGTCTCACTCCCCCTCTAGGGTGCTTCATGTCCTCAAAGCATCTCCGTGCCCATAATCCCCATCACAGCATTTTCTTAGGCTCTGAAGCCTTAGAAGTTCTGCATCACAGCCAGATGCGTGTTAGATATTCATAACTGTACGCTCCTTCAATCCACATGTTGATCTCTTAATATCAATATTAATGGTATTTAGAGGTGGACTTTGGGGGTTAGGGTATGAGGTACAGCCCTCACGCATGGAGTTAGAGAGCCCTCTGCCACATGGGGACACAGAGAAAAACTATGAATGCAGAGGCAGGTTTGCATCTGAATGCAATGGCCCAGGAATCTTGACCTTCCCAGTTCTCAGAACTGTGGAGAAATGAGTTTCTGTTGTTTATAAGCTCCTCTGTCTGTGCTGTTAGGTTCAGGCAGCCCAAATGGACAAAGTTAATGGGCTGTTCTAACCTCACACCCTTCGAAATTTGTTTATGCTCTTGAGAGTCTTTCTCAGAAGAACAAATCCTTGCTATTAGATTAAGAGCTGATAATGAGTTAAGTTGTAATTATTCCAAAGAAATTCGTTTATATGTTTCACAGAAGCCTTCTGAAGATCATGCTTTGCCCAAGGGAGAGATTGCACTGTTGAGACGTTCAAACTATTGGCAGATATTTGAAAAGGGGGCTCTAATTCGGTCCAGGCTGACTTCTCAGTGCCATTCACATCCCACTGAAGAAACAGATGCCTTTTCGGCTCGTGTTCTGGGAAGATGTGACAGGGAGGAAGGGGTGTGTTTGCTTTCATTAGTTATAAGTCGCGCTAGTCAGACTCATTCATATGTATACACTCATTTCCCCTTTTGGCTATGAGAGCACCTAGGAAAGTTTTGGCCTGTATCCCTTGGGGGTTTGTTGGGAAAGAGGGCAGTATGGAAGAAGAGAGACTGCCTGCTCCTTTTGATTGGCATTTGCGAGCAAACATGCCTTTCTGTGGGTGGGTATGTTCTGAATCAATGTCAGAATTCTTCATTTAGTGTTATTGTTTGTTGTGGTATATGTGTGTGGATGGAGAAAGAAAGTGTGTGTGGAGGGGGTAGGGAATAATGGAAGGGGGAGAGGGAGAGAGAATTTAAAAAGCTCTAGATTTGTTTAATTGGGAATTACTGAGTTTTTTACATCTGTGATTTTAAGTGAAACATATTGAAAATAAAAAAAATTAAACTTGAATTAACTTGTTTCAACTCTAATTATAATTGCGATGCAAAGCTCAGAAAGATATGTTCATGGTGGGCAGACAGTGTTGCCGAGCCTGAAGGCCTTGCTGTTGGGGTTGGCTTGCTGTGTGGTAGCTGTGTCTGCTTAAGCAAGGTAACTCATCTTGGGGACTCAACTATGAGATCCTCTCTTCTTGGATTTCCTGTAACTATATGATAATGACTGAATATTTGTCCTCTTACTTCAAAGAAAGACTCTGCCAGCTGTCCTAGGTTATCTAGTAGCAGGTGCTCCTTCCCCTCAATTTCCCAAGCAAGTATTTTGTAAAGGACGCACCTTGGAGACTAGAGTGAGCGAATGGGAAATGGGACAAAAGGTCGGAAGCCAAGCAAACTGTTTCAGGAGTGTCCGGACGAAAGCAGTAGCTTCAGTCTTAAACAGAGGTCTGGAGTGGAATTTTCATGCCTTAGGGCAAGGGCACTACAATTCCAAACTCTGCCCTTGCTAAACGATCCTTTGTCTCCCTGACCCTTGCCTCATTTCCCCTCAAGTTTGCCTTCTCCTGAGCAGAGAGGCTCTAGTAGCCCGAAGGCAGTTCTTCCAGAAGACTGGCGGCTGTCTATTGGGAGTGCAAGTGTCTGCTGAGGAGAATGACTTACAAGAATGTTAAGGAGCTACCCGAGGCGGTCCAGGTGGGGCACCGTTCTGTTCCAGTCTACCACACACTGAGAAGACTCTTCTGCCCTTGCTGAGCTGCCAGGCCACTACCGACAGGGACTACACATGGGCAGAGAGATGGTAACAACCACTTGAGGATAAACGTCATTGCCAGAAAAAACCAATTCTCATCCTCCAGTCTGTCTGCTTCAAAAGTTCCAGGACACATGGGGACAATATCTGCTCTGATTCCCCTGAAAAGCGATGTGACATTTTTTTTTTCACATCACTTAAAGTCAGAGACAGTATTAGGGTGACAGTTGTCGGCTCTTCTGCGTGATGTTCAGGATCTTATAAAGGAAATTTATCTAAAAGGCAGTCTACGAGAGATAAAAACAAACGGAAGGGGGTTGGGGGAGAGGGCCCCTTGCATATCCAAATATTCTGAACAGCAAATGTATTTCTGCTCAGTTTTCAGGCAACCGTTTTATTTCTTCCACAGACACACTTATTTTTTTTTAATGAGCCACTTTATTTTCTTTGAAAACACCTACATGCTTAAAATGTTTTCCTTATGAATCAATTTTTTTATTTGACAGAAATTAAGATACTTGTGCCCACAAAAAAAATGCCATGTGTTTTTGAAGTGTTAGAAAAAACAGGTCTTTGGCACTAAACAAAGCTGAGGCAGGAGCACAGGGGGAGCAGCTGCGGAGCGACAGAAAAAAATGTAAGATAATGAGGCATGTGAGAGAATGTATAATTTAATGTGGGGCCTCGAAGCAAATGGGAGGAAGAGGGCCATAAATGAGAAAACAGTTAAAAATAGCGACTAAATTGACTTTAAATCCAATAACACCGAAAATGAATCAATTAGAGCTTAAATGCTGGAGAAGGCATGACGTTGTGAAAGAATCTGGAAAAGGCGGACAGATTTCTAGTCTATGAATTTAAATTCATAGGACCAACAATTTCTCTGCCTCGAGAAATTTATATGCTGGTGTTCCTCCCTACACTCGTTGACAAAATGACTTCCTTTTCCTCCTGCTTTTCGAGACGTGACCCGATCTGTTAGAACAGCCTCAGCTTGCAGTTTTCTGAAAACATTGCCCAAGATGTATGGCAAAATGTGTTCACGTTTTAGAAAATTCCTGTAATCCTGTTAAACTGTGGCTCCCTTTGCATATGGGTATTAGAGCGTCTTCTTGACCTGAGTTAGCTCTGTGAGACAAGCTGAAGAGGATCTGGGGAATGATGGCAAGGAGCATACGGTCCTTCCTGATGTTTTATTATTATATTTTAGAAACTTCTTACTGGCTTTTAATTATATTATCCCGGTTTCTGGGTATTAGATCCTGTAGCAATAACACTTGGAGCTTTCCGGTGAGCGCTAACTCCATGGGAAGTTATGGAAAGCCTTTAAGAGCCTGAAAGCCTCTGAGGAGCAGCTTGCTGAGCAATCTGCCTGGAATTGCTTACCTGAAGCTTGCCTTCATGGAAGTAGAAGTCTGGACAACATTAGTGCTCCTCCCTTGTGGAGGAAAATACAGAGATGCCCCTAAGTTGGGAGAGAGTCATGTTCTAGCAAGCTTAAACTGCTCCAAGCCAAGCTCCACTGAGTCCGCCTAGCCTACCACCCATTCTGGTTTAACACAAGGTGTGCTAGGGATGAGCGGGTCTTTCCCTGGAGATCTCAATGCAGACTCGAGCTGCTGCTCACTGCTGTGGCTTAAGCATTGCCAGACAGTATCAGAGCCATGTGTCCCTGGCTCAAAAAAATGTTAAAATTTACAAGTTCATGTTTTTTTAACCATGTATGTGTGCATATATGGTGTATGCATATTTGAATGTGTATGGGCACACGTTGTGTGTAGGGGGTGCATTGTGCAAGTAGAAGACAGAGTTTGAAATCCAGTATCTTCCTTGATTGCTCTCCACTTGATATTGTGAAGCTAGGTCTCTTATTGAACAGAAAGTTCACCAATTCAGCTATTCTACCTAGTCAGCCAGCCATCTTGTTCCCAGAACTTCCTGTTTCTTCCTGCAGCCCAGGATTATATCCAGCCAGCCTTTATGTGATAACTTCAGTCCTCACAGCTGTGTGGCAAGCGCTTTACCAAATGCCGAGCCAGGTCTCCAGCCTGCTGCATTGTAGTTTCTACTGAATGCATAACACTCTCAAACGAGAAAACCACAAGTCTCACCGTTATACGTGTTCTCTGCAATAAGTACCTATTCATTACTGGCTGAGCATATGAAGGGATTAAAAATAAATGAAAATGAGGTTCGTGGAGCCTGTCTCCGAAAGAGTATTTTTTTCAAAATGACATTTTTATTTAGAATTTTGTAACAATAAAATATCCTTTATTTTTTAACTAAATGTCCGACCTCACTATCATCTTTCTTACTCCAAGCTCACATCATCAACCTTCCTTAAAATAACTGTGTCCTTCAAACGGTTTCAATGTCGCTGTTTTTCTTCAATTTTCTTCCAACCAGTGAAATAAAGGTACCAAAGAAAGATGCTAAGGATTATTCTTTTTAAGAGCTTGGATATTGTGCCTGTTGCCATCATTGAAAGAAGCTGTTTCGTCAGGCAATCTGCATCTGAGTGTTGTGACCACCTGTGATCTCAGCTCCAGCCCATTTATATTTGGATAGCGTTTGTGAACTAGGAACTCATGGTCTCAGGATCATCTGGTGTGCCTGTTAAAATTCAGATCCCCACAAAGAAAATGGAAGGGCTTAGGCACTGAAATCAAATCTGCACCTTCTCCAACCCGCCCTCTCAAGGTCATTGTGAGTGGGAGAAGCCAAGAACTGTCGCTCTAGGTGCAGAGTGGACCGGGCACTGTTGCCCTAGGTGTAGAGTGGACACGGAACTGTTGCCCTAGGTGCCGAGTGGACCGGGCACTCTTGTCCTAGGTGCAGAGTGGACCGGGCACTGTTGCCCTAGGTGTAGAGAGGACACGGAACTGTTGCCCTAGGTGCCGAGTGGACCGGGCACTGTTGTCCTAGGTGCAGAGTGGACCGGACACTGTTGCCTTAGGAGCAGAGTGGACACGGAACTGTTGCCCTAGGTGCCCAGTGGACCGTTGGCAAATCTGGGCCGTCTTCTTTGTCTGTTGCGACTCAGCCACTCTTTCGCATGCTATCCCTTTTTGTACCTTCGATTTCTTTTTCATCCCTTCGAATGTACCTTTGTGACGAATTCTCTCTGGCTTGATTGTCACCTGTGACTTGATTTGTCACCCTTCCCACTCTGTATACGGGATGGCTGAGGATAGAAAGGCGAAGCTGAACGATTAGCTTCCCACTGGTGGCCTTGTGGCCATTGCGATAGAGCAGTTATTGGGGACAGAGAAAGCGCCTCAGCTCCTGTCACGTGGTCAGTGGAATTCATCACCCACATTTCCCTCCTCACCAGTTGACTCTTCTGAAGCACTAAGTGTAGGACCCCTGGGGACCAGAGGCTGAATAAGGGTCGGCAAGAGCATCATGAATCTTCTGTCTCTCGTGGTTTCTTTAAAAGTTTTTAATTAGGGAAAATTCTTCTTTTGCCCCAGAAGAAAACTTGCATAGCTCTCTGACTTTTTTGGTCTTAAAAAAATGCAGTCTCACTGGAGTCATTTACAGTGTCTAATTTCATATCATAATCAAAACTTAGAACTTGAATTAAAATAGAACGCTTCCCCCTCCTCCCCCCCATAGGACAGAATAAATAGAATCTCCATTTTCCCCAGCCAGGCCTTGCTCTGGGCTGTCTGCTTGCATTGGCCTTACTCTTCTCCCTTAGCCTTGACTAGTATTACTTCTCCCATAAGGATGAAGGGAAGGGGTTGCTGGCAGACCTGAGGGTTAGCAGGATTTCCCCTTTGTTCATGTGGTCTTTGGTTGGTCAGACACTCTCTACTCGGAGGTTCAGCCTGTGCTTCAGCCACTTCCCCTGGGTCCGTGTGGGTCTTGGAACACAAGTGATGCGTGTCTCAGCTTGTGATTTTCTCTCTCCCTTGTTCCCTTGTCTTCTTCCCTTCTTCCTGCTCCCTGCTTCTTTACCCCATCTCTTTGTTGGCGCGTGCTACGCACACGTGCTTACCACAGAAGCTCCTCCATACCAGGGTCAAGAGTCCTCAGAGGGACATAACTGAGCAGAAATATATATATATATATATATATATATATATATATATATATATATAACATATATTTGTGGTGTGTATTATGGACGTGCACTAATGAAAAGGACGTATTAAGTTGATTTACGTGATATGGGCTAGGTAACAAGGCTAAAAACCTGGTAGATGTTCCAACTCCATGGAGCTGGGTGCCTCAGTGGTTCTAATCTGGTGCTGAAGGCCTGGAACATTCCTGGAGACCTGCCTTCTGGTCTCCAGTCCCTATTAGAAGGCTGGAGTCAGGTTAGTGAGGGCAGTGGCAGTGGCAAACAGAGGTAATAGACAGAGTCACCAGTAAGAAGCCAATATATCTGGACTACCCAGAGCAAGGCTCCCCACACTGTGAAGTTTAGTTAGTGCTTTCTGGAATTGTCCCCAAAGACCAACTCAGAGATATATTTTTTTAGCTTGTTCCCGATCCCATAAAGCCAAAAATTCAGATGAGCCACCTCATCTTGAGCACTATTTTATGTGGCTTTATGTGTGTGTCAAAACTCATGGCTTTCCACAAAGACAGATTTCAGGCTCATCCCACTCTACCTATATAGCCTTACCCGAAGCTCGTTTTCTATCGGTAGCTGGCTATTTCAGGAATCTATTGCCATGCAACAAATGGCTCACGCAGTAGCTTAATATAAAAAAAAAAGATTTCTAATATCCTGTTGCTCTATAGGTTTGCTAAGAGCTTCCATGCCGGTTTTGTCTGACCCGATTCATACATTGCTTCCAGTAGAGGCTTGGATGCCTGGAGGAACCAAGATAGCCTTATTCAAAACTGTATTGGTAATGCTGGCTGTTGCTGGTGTCACTTGCTTTTTTTCCAAAAGGTGAAGATGACCTCCTATGGGGTAGCCTTGGCATAGTTTTTCAAGAGACAACAGTGACAGAATCAAATGCAGAAGAGCTGGACTCCTTGATAATTGATTAATGAGTTCTGTGGTCAGAGTTTTCTTTGTCTTGACATTCTAATGTGTGTATGCATAGGTCAGAGGATGACACTGGATCTGGTCCCCACCGTCCACCTTGCCTGGGGCAGGGTCTCTGAGTTGCTTTCTATTTTGTACTGCAGGCTCGTTGCCCTAAGAGCTTCCCATCTCCATGTAGGAGGTCTGGGATTACAGAGGCTAGCCGTGCACATCCTACTTTTGCATGGGCTCTGAGGATTTGAACTCAGGTTCTCATGCTCATTTGGCAAGAATTTATTCACAGAGTCATCTCCACAGTGATGCGGCCAGAGATCTTTTCAGACATTTTGGTTTTCAGATTTATGCTAAACACCAGTTACATGTCCCTTTCCTATAATGACAGAAGAGACCCACTGAGCTCTCTCAGTGATTCTGCTGAAGAAAGTCCTTTGGGCTGGATTTGAAATCAAGCAAGAAGCCTAGATGGCCACATAAAACTCCTCCCCTTAACTCCTTCCAGATCTACCCCCACCTTCCTGCCTACCCCCCCCAAATTCATGTCCTCCTTTTAAAAACGTAATAACCCATGGTCCGCAACTTGCATTATCCACATACTTTTGGCTGTGGGGCCACCATAACTTCTCAGGGTAGAGGCTCATGAACTCCTTTCCCCTTCACACTGGAATGTTGACTGGGAAGGCTTGCTTGTGTGCAGACAACCACAGGTGCTGTGAGTTCGTGTGTCCCGCAGTCCTGTGACATCCAGAAGACAGTGTTCTGCTCCACTCCCCCCTGACTGAAAGCTCTTCTAATCTTTCCACTCCCTTCTTCCTTGATGCTCCCCGAGCCTTGGGATTGAGGTGTTTTATTGAAGTCATATTTGTAAATGGGCACACTCCACAGACACTTACTTGGTGGGAGACTTTTCTGAGGTCAAAGAAATAGGCTCCATGTGAAAATGTTAATATCAGGATCCAGTGTTTTTGGAGGTGGCCACTGTAGTATGATTAATAAAAACCCAGAGACAGAAACTGGGGTTCAACCTGAAGGTCAGAAAAGCAAAACAGCCAGCCACTGGCTCTTATCTCTACGTCAGTCCAAAATGGTGATCCCACCTCCAGGAATCTCAGAATGAGACTGTGTGTGAGAGCTGTCTCCTCCCATTGTTTATTCCTCTCTAGTGCTGGGATTAAAGGCATGCACCACTACTGCCCAGTTTCTATGGCAAACTAGTGTGGCTACTGGGATTAAAGGTGTGTGCACCACTGCCTGGTCTGTGAGAGTGACCAGTGGGGTTGTTTTACTCTCTGATCTTCATACAAGCTTTATTTATTAAAATATAAATGAAATATCACTGTAAAGAATCAACCAGAAAAGCCATCTGTTTCATTTCATAAACCTCTTTCCACCCAGTCTGGCATGTGTTACAGTTTGCACACAAAATAGCCTTTCCAAGTTAGCGTGTTTAAACTTTGGATCTCCAGATACTGGCACTGTCTTGGGAGGTTGTGGAACACCTACAGGACTTGCCTGTAGGACTCAGGGCCATAGGAGTGCAATCTGGGGGTCATGGCCCAGCCTTGTTACTGGTCTAGGTCTTTGTTTTCCAGACGCAAACGTGATATAACCAGTCACCTCATGCTTACATTGCTACAGTGGTGAGCTGCTCCAACTACCGTATACCTTCCTTGCCAGGATAACTGTACCCTTTCAAACTAAGAGCCAAAATAAATTTCCTCAAACTCTACCTTTCTAATATTGCGGTCAGCTCTATTAGCTGTCCCCTGGCTTGTCTTCACCATCTTGGCATGGTTCTCCATTGGACTGCAGATTTCGTGTTATGTCTTCTACTTGGTTCAAGAGACCCCTTTGACGAGATACTTCTTCAGGCTGTCCTGCTGGGCTATGATCAGTGTCTGTGCTCCCATACTTCTTCATCTCTGTCCTGAAATCGGTAAGTAAGCCCCCTGCTGAAGGGAGTGGGCAAGATGGTCAAGAGGTAAGGATGCAGGCATCAGATTCATAGATAGGTGCTTGATGTCATTTCAGCACCGAGCGTTCTGGGGCATGTCTCTCTGTTCTTATCATCTACGTCCTGCTGGTGGCAACAGAAGCCATGCTGATAAAGCAAGGTTATGATGACGATTATGTACAAAATTAGAAGATAGAGTCTATGAATTTTTTTTTAAGGTTATGCCCAAACAAGTCTTCTGAGGATGTCAGCTAAACCACTCAATGGGGTTTGGTTTCCTAAAGGTGGGTAAAGGAGGACTGATTTTCACGGAAAGGCAATTGGAATCCTTGGAGCAAGAATACAAGCCAAGCCGAACTTGTCTGGGAAAGTCTTTATCCTGTGCAAACTCAGGACCAGAGACGGGCTTCTCCTGGCAGTAAGTACAGTAGGTGGGGTTGGGGCCAGAGAGGGGTGATGGGGAATTAGTATGGATGAGATTTCAGAAAGTTGACAGCAAACAACCGCAGGCACCCATGACCTGGCATTACCTGCACTGGGTCTGGGATGAGTGGGCGTGTCTTCCTGGTGTGGAAGACCGGAGGCAAGGCAGATGCAGACTTTGCTAAGTTAACACAGGGTGACTCAAACCTACACGACAAGCTTGCTTTTGGAGTTGATCCAATTGTCAAAAAGATGTGACCCCTCTCCATTTTGGGGTGGGGAAGAATCTACGCCTCTTGTGGGTAGCAGCAAAGGTACAAATTAGAACCGTGAGTTATCGCAATGAAGGGGCTGAAACAGGCCCCTCCTTCGTGTAGAGAAGAGCCGGTCCATGATTGGGAGGGAAGTGTGTCAATGTGCAACTTGACCCAGAGGCATTGAGTCAGAACTTAGATGGCAGAGATGAACACAAATCTGAGAACAGATTCTGAGAAAGACATGGCCTCAGGAACACTGTCAAGGAGCAAAGGAAGCAGAAGCAGGAGATGGGGGAGATGAGCGGCGCTAGGGTGGCACCAAAGGACCCAGCTAATTGAACCACAGCTTGGTGATGGGAAGGACCCAGCTAATTCAACCACAGCTTGGTGATGGGAAGGACCCAGCTAATTCAACCACAGCTTGGTGATGGGAAGGACCCAGCTAATTCAACCACAGCTTGGTGATGGGAAGGACCCAGCTAATTCAACCACAGCTTGGTGATGGGAAGAGACTTGGGAAAAGGCGACCTGTTTTCAGCAAGCATTCAATGCAGAATATCTGCAGATAAGAGTTTATCCCTAAATAAAGGTGATTCTCAGAGAGAAGCATAGTTCTGAGTCAGGGTCAAATAATAGCTAATATTCCCCATAGTTAAGAAAGAAAAGAGCAAGCCCAGTGCGGCCTTCATGATTAACCCTGCCTGTTGTTGCCCCCTATAGTCTGAGTGACTCAGACAAGGGCTCATAGCACTTAGCACAGTCCACTGAAGCTGTGCAAATTGTAGGGCAACCTTTGCTTAAAAACACTGCTAACATTTTTGTGTGTCTGCTCCTGAGAAGTTGACCAGCCTGCCAGCAGCTGGTGTCTTCTCTTTTAGAATGAGATTCTGCTCAAATCGTGGTACCCAAGTCACCTATGTACCCCTAGCAAGCCTCCAGCCAAAGAAAAAGCCGGAATAATGGGATGAGACGCATACTACATTAAGTGTGTTTCTTTCCCTATGGTTCTCATCTAAATGTGCAGGTCACACAAGACAGGAGACAATCAAAGCACCTTACCCATAATAGAGAAAGGCCCTCATTATCTTTCGAGGGGGTGAGCGTAAGTGCCTTCATTTGCAAGGTGCCCAGATATTTATTTATTCCCAGTCTCAGCTCCAAATTTTCCCTGTCCCTAACTATCAGGGCAGCAGTCAATAAATAAAGCATGCAGCGTAGGTGGTCTAGCAGGGGCTTTAGAGTAATTGTGATCCGAGACCCAAGGGAAATGTTATGTGAGTGGTGGATGGCCGCCACATTATCTGTTGCTCGTTCTATCATGCGACACAGTGATACGCTAATTTAATGCGCGACGACACTGGAAGTAGATAGGGGATGCTTGTAGAAGTGCATGCAGCTGGTAAGTGGCCGAGGTGGGGTTCGAATGCTGGAGCTTGATTTCAAAGCCTGAGAATTTACCCTAGACTCCCCTCTTCTGACCTTACTCCCTCTGCTCACCCGCAATAAGCTCAAAAGCAGCAATGAGGAAGTGCTTCAAGATCCAGAAAGTAGAACGTTCTTAAATTTAAAGAAATAAAAAATAATGAAATAAACATTCCTTAATAAAAGCACGTAGAATTAGCCTTTAAGGTCCTTTTATACCCCAGATGCTTTCTATTTGAAGCTTAGTTAGATATCAGGGGTAGCGCTCCGTGCAGACCCTCCATCTGAGGGGGCTCGGAGTCTGAGCCATAAGAACTTTTAAGCAGAGAAGTTAAAATGTTCCCAACACACCCCAAAGCCAGAAAAGTTCACAGTTCAACATTAACATGTTAGAAAAAGATCACATTGCAGCAGCTGCTTATGTGGATTACCTAGTCTAGCCATTCTGCTAAGGCTTAAGGGGAAAAAAAAAACCCGTCTGAGTCGTGGAAAGAAAAAAGGAAAACAAGCCTTGGAAATATCAAGTTGGTGCTTGTTGATGGAGCTACGGTTTCCCATTTGTTGCTCCAGAAGACTCAGGTGGATCTGAAACAAAGTCCAGATGTTTCCGCAGACTCCAGGCAGTGGAAGGGTTGCAAGGCTGTGCGTTTTCTCCCAGGGACCAATGCTGTCTCCAGAACCGTAGCTTCCCTTGACTATCTTCCTTTCATTCTTTTTTTCTTTTTTAATTCTTGGAATGTTTTACAGCTGACCTAAACATTAGGAAATCTCAGTCCCTTCCTGTAGCAGCTCTACACATTTTTCAACTTTAATACTATATGTGTGAGGAGAATTATATATATTTATATATGCTATCTTCAACTTGAGTTTACGTGAAGACCAGTGATACCTGAAGAGAGAGGGAGAGAGAGAGAGACAGAGAGCGCTTGTGATCTTTTAGGAATTAATGTGCTTTCTACAACATTAAATAAGTTTTTAATCTTTAAAATGTAACTGCCGAATCTAGTTTTATCTGGTATTGGGGAATGGAGCCCAGGGTTTTAAGCATGGCAGGCAAGTATTCTATAAGAGAGCTACATGCCCAACCCCTCAGTTGACAATTGTGCCATTGGTTTCTTACCTTTTCTCATTTTGTGGCTATTGTTGGGCTTAATCATGGTAAGAAAACCTAATGAAGTCAGATCCCTAGTAAACGATTTCTTCATCCAGATCATGTTAAAGACCTATCTTTGATGCATGGATGCAGTTCCAACCTAGTGACTCAGATTCGGAGATCGGAACAATGTACATTTTCAGGGTCCAGATACTGTCAGAGGGGAAGAGCTCGTGCTTATGTTGTTGTGTTTTGCCACAAGGAGTGAAACTTTCAACCTAGTGTGAGGATGCTTATTGGAAGCTTATGAGTTACCTGGGAAGGACTCATGAGCCCAGAGCAGGAGGCTGTGTTCCTCATTCTGCTGTTTGTAATTTCAGTGTTTCAGGCTTCTGTTATGAACTCTTTTCTCAACCTGAAACCCTGGGGCTCCTCAGGCATGGAGAGAAGTGGCATGAAAGTACACACAGCTGATGTCACCTTACAAAAGGCCAATAAATCCACGGTGTTGCTCTTGGTGGATAAACAAACCAGAGGGAATCCAAGTGACAGATCTCTAGTTTATAGTTTGCATAGTCTACTAGCGAAGGCTTTGCCTCCCTCCATATAGCCTACACCTGGGCTGCAGTGGATAAACCAACTAGGGGGCTCCTCCAACTCCACAGTGAACACAGAGGAAGAATCCAATGCTACTTTTCAAGAATGTCCCCAAAGATCCAGGGTCCTCCTCTTTTCTTGTCCTGCCGTATTAGTACATGCTTTTTGTCCTCATTGTCTTCAGTTCCAAGTTAGGCATCAAATCCAGACTTCAGGGAAAGGACAAGAAGGGAAAAGAACACATTTTAAACATATTTTCCCATTTATACACAGTAGTATTAAAAACATTCTTTCCAGAATTCCACATAATAGAATTCCTTCTATATTTCATTGGCAAGAATTGCTTTACATGGCTATACTTCAGTGCAAGTGGGTTTGGGGAGATGTTTCTGAGTGTCAAAAAGCCACCTTGAATTTTATTTTTTGTTGGTAAAGGAAGAGTTGAGGATAATTATTAGATGTAAACCAAAATTAGTATGGTTAATGCCAGTGCCCAAGAAAGATAAACCCTTTATTTCTTCTTTCCATTTAAAATTTTAAAGATTATTTTATGAGCACTAGTGTTTTGCCTGCATGTAAGTATGTGCACCAGGGCAGATGCCTCATATCTGTGGAGGTGAGAAGAGGGCCTCGGATCCTCTGAAATTGGAGCTGTGGGTGGATGTGTGTGATTATTTGAGGGCTGAGAGGGGAAATTATGGTCCCTGTAAATGCAAAAACTCTTCTCTAGTTTTAGTTCTCTCGGGCTTTCTATCCTTCCCCTCCTTAACTTTCATCTTTCAGCACCCCCTTCCCTCATCTGCGCCCATCACCACAAAGTCTTGCCTTGTTTCTCAGCACCATTTTATCTCTGTTCAGAGAAGACAGATAATCAACAAGGACCGACATTCTTCCCTTTGGAGATATTACCCCTCACCTGGCATAGGCTTACTGCACACAGTGACTATCTCCTTTCCACTAGATTAGATGAGCTAATTCATCTGTAAATAAAACTCATTATCCCCACCATGTTTGAGATCTGGTCAATAGAGATACTCCACTTCCTAGATGGAAGAATCCCACAGTGCGAGCTAGAGGCCTGCCACACTAGGGGGCGGGGCAAAGTGCAGACTGATGGAGAGGCACGGTGTGATTGTTGTGGAGGACATGTTTATTGTTACTCATGTTTCTGGCTTACTTGTATTTTCTATCCCTGCTGATGACTATTTTCTAAGGTTCCGTTTCTATCTTATGCTTCATTTTTCTTTTCCTTCCAAATGGTTCTGTGGGCTGAATTTAGTCTGGTATTGTACACAGCCATACCCATTCAATTAACCTCAATGGGCTGCTTTCTCACCCCTCGTGGCAGAGTTTAGCAGTTACAATAGTTGCCTCTCTGGACCATAGAGTGTTAGTTGGCCTTTTCTGAGGCAAATTGTCTGATCTTTGCTGTAGATGAATCTGTATTTATAAGATTTCTTTTTCTTAAATAACCTTTACTTTCAGGGTTCTGTCCTCTTCAACTCAGGAGCTTAACTTTAGCCAGGTATACCTCTGAGACCAGGATTTAGCCATGTGTAGTGCTGTGGGTTCGGTAGGCCAAGGGTTGATCCTCAGATTTTTTCCCCTGCCTTTTGCCTGTAGGGAGATGAGAATCTTTCTAAATATCAAGAGGTCTGATCTTTTATTTACATCTCACCTACATTGGCTATTAAGCCTCCAACCTATTATTGTCTTACTCTAATGCATCATCACTGGGAACAAACACAGTCCAAATAAAGATTCTTTTTCATAAATTTTCAATGTTCAAGCTAGTGTATCTACCATTGCATTTCAATATCCCAATGTCTCAATCTACTTTACCATTCAAGGCTGGCTTCAAGGGTTTTTAACATGTAGAGTCGCAGAGAGCCTTGTGCTCATAGGGATCTCATGTTTGGTTTAATACTATGCTGTCATACTCTTGGAATTCTTAATACTTTTATCTTTGAACTGTGTTTCGTGTGTGGAGTCCAGTGAGGCTGTAGAGAGACACAAGCATTCAGATCATAGCACAATGCCTCAGGACATGAATTAAATTCTCTTATATTATATTTAACACATAGTATACAAGATAAAAAGCTCTAAGACTTGTTTAGAAACTTTGGCAGAATTTTTTGTTGTTATTTGCTTCTTTTCTTTTCTTTTCTTTTTCCTCCTTCACTTTGATTTGGGGTTTTTTGCAAACTCTATGGCTTGTCCTTTACAGCCACAACCAAACATGGTGAGGTCCATCGGTGAATGCTGCTGTTTGTGGCTGGTGGTAGGTGAGATCTTCTCATTAACGTAGATCCTGACTCTCTAATAAGATTTGTTTCAAGGTCTACCTGAAGCTGATTGCAGGATTGTCCGTGAGGAGTTAGCGAGGCAAGAGGTCAGGGGAAAGTGGCCCCACACACAGTATGATTGTGACAAGAATGATCTAGCCAGGCGCTGGAGAGCTGACATGACTCTTCAGAGTTCCAGATAAGGCACAGCACCCAGACTTTCTCTCTCACACCGAGCAGTCGCAGCCAGGCTGTGCCCGGAAGGAGGCTCTAACTGTTGGTCAGGTGTTTCTCCTTCAGCTGAGGGCAGTTCCTGGATAAGGACTGACTTGTGAAACATGACAGGTGCAAGCCACTTGAAGCAGCTGAGAAGTGGTCACCTCTATCCAAAGCAGGGTCTGAACGGTCCATCCTCCACTGAAAAGAGGCCCTGGCAGAAGACAGAACCCAGAGGCATCAAAAGATTCCAAAAGAAGCTAAAGATTTTCTCTCTACCTTCCAGGTTATAAAAACCCAGACAGTGCAATATCTGCTGTCAGATCTATCATGTAACTACTTCAGTGGTTCAACTGTAACTATTAAAATACAGACAGGCAAGATCTGTTTTAGTACCAGAAAACCAGGACTCTTTTTTTGAAAAATAATTTCTCCCCTATCTTTTTTTGGTTCCAGACGTTCAGTCTCAAGACTTAATTAACTCATCGTCTTCTCCCTAGAGAACGGTAGGAGCTAGAATGATCCGCTTCAGAAATGTTCATCTTGAGGCTTTATCACAGCAGGGAGGGACTCAATTGCATGGCAGTACAGATAGGGATAGTTAGCCCAGAGTGACAAAGTAGCCTTCAGTACTCAAAGTGGCTTTAGAATAAAAAGTTCAGCCTTCCTTTATGATTGATGAGATTCCACATGGGAGAGGCAGAGGTGGCGTGTGAGTGTGTTTGACTGTGGGTATGCTGGTTGGTGGTAAGAGAGGGGTGCTGGGGGAGGGGGGACACCTTACAAGTTTGAACTGGGCAAACCAAAAGGAATCATGCTTGGCCGAGGTCCCATAGGACAAGTTTGTACTGGGCCGGGAAAGATGATGCTGGGTTCTGTGTGTGACACCTGGTGTGCAAGCTGAAAGGAAGGCATGCCTTGTCAAGGCTTTCCCAGATGCTTTCTGGATTTCTCCATCATTGTCAGCAGCTCCTTTTAGACATACAAAGTATGTGGACCATGCATTGCCAAAACACTGTTATGGGAGCAGCCTGCTAGTTATTCTTTCTCATTGGAATAATCTTGGGTGGAGGGGGAGATCAGCAAGAAATAGCCCCTCCCCCCTCCACTAGTCAAGAGCCTTGGATTTGCTGGTTCAAAAGGAAGACTCACACTGCTTGGGCATTTAGATGGAGTATCTGAGGTAAGGGGCAAGCTCTATCTTTTTTCATCCTGTCTAGGATAGTAGGGTTGTAAGTAGAGGCCTAACAACATTGTGTAGAGAAGCCCAAAGTCCCAGCCTCCAACAGCAGAAAGAAGCCAAATTGATGACCTTTTATTTTTAATTTTTAATCATAAAAGATGTGTATTTGTGTGTGTGTTAGAGTTTATATTACTGTGGTAAAATAGTATGAACAAATGTAACTTAGGGAGAAAGGCGTTTATTTCAGATTACTAGTGTTAGGTCACACTCCATCACTAAGAGAGGTCAGGGTAAAAATTCAAAGGCAGGCACCTGGAGGAAGGAACTGGAGGAGAGACAATGAAGGGATGATGATTTATGACTTGGTCCTCATGACTTGCTCAACCTGCTTTCTTATAGCATCCATGATCATCAGCTCAGTGGTGTTAGCACCCAGATGAGCTGAGCTCTTTCATATCAATCATCAATCAAGGAAATGCATCATGGTCTTTCTCCCAGGCCAATCTGGTGGGGCACTTTCTCAGTAGGGGTTTCCTCTTCCAAAATAACTCAATTTGTATCACATTGACACAAAATTAGACAGCACAATTGACTCCTTGTCAGCTTGACACACAAACACACCACTGCCAAACCCTAACATTTCCTTTCTTGTTTATCTCTGAGATCTCGTATTAAAACAAATATCACAATATAAAACATTAAAACTTTTGAAAGACTAAGTCTTTAAAAATCTAAACACTTTAAAAGCCCAGTTTTAATTTTTTATTAATTTATTTTCTTTTTATCTATTCACCACAAACCCTCATATCAAGGCTGGATGAGGCAACCCAGTTGGAGCAAAAGGATCCCAAGAACAGGCAAAAGAGCTAGAGACACCCCACTGCAACTTTTAGCAGTCCCACAAAGACTCTAAGCTAAACAACCATAACGCACACACAGAGGGCCTAGCACAGACCCATGCAGGCTCTGTGATCACCGAAAAGTTCAGCTTTTTAGGTCATCTAAAGCCTCTTTCAAAGTTCTAAGTTTCTTTAAAATATACAAAGCCTCTCTAGAATTTCAAACTCTCTATACAAGCCCAAAACTTGTGGCTCTGTAAAATCAAAAGTAAGTTAATTCCTTTCTCACTCTAGTAAAGAAAAATTAGGGGGCAGTTGTTAAAAAAACAAAACAAAACAAAACAAAAAACCAAAAAAAAACCCAAACAAACAAAAAACAAAAAAACAAAGTTCAACAGTATGAAAAGTTCAGTGCTCAGCAGGTTCTATTTATATGTGTGTATATATTAGCTGTGCACATAAAAATATAAGAAAGAAGTTATTGCCTTGAGACAGGAATATGGGAGATGTTTGAAGGAGGTAACTGGAAGGAGCTGGAGGGAGGAAAGGGAAGAAGAAAGGGATGGAATTATATTTCTATTAAAAAAACATTCAACAAAATTAGTGCTTGATGCCTGGGACTTATTCCTAATCCTCTGGGCTCTAAAGTGCTCCACTTCTCACCTCTGCTATTTGCAGTGTAGAGATGGCTCAAGCTTGCCAAACTCCATGGCTTCTGTTGTCCCCATGGTACTGGGCTTTCCAATCTAGGGTCTCCACTGCAACTAGGATGCACCTGCACCCATAGACTTTCCTGGTACTGGGCTTTCCAATCTAGGGTCTCTGTTGCAACTGGGATGCACCTGCACACATAGCCTTTCTTGGGACCCTGACATGTGGTGCCAAGCCACAGCCTCTTTCCAGGACATCTTTAGTCCTGTTTTTTTTTTTTTTCTGCTACAGAGGCTTCCAGTGACGAGCCTCAGCTGTTCTCCATGACCCCTTCTCACCTCCAAAACCAGAAACACCTGGGAAGCTCTTACATGTTGCCAAGTTTGGATGCTAGCACAAAGTACCTGGGCCCCCCTGAACCACAGCTTCTGTGTGTTGACCCTGAGGAAAGACTCCTCAGAAAGTTTGCCTCGTAGTTGTTTTTAATACAAATTATTTAAAGTCCTTAAAGGACTCTCAATATTTCTCTCTGTCTCTCTCTGTGTCTGTTGCTCTCTGTCTCTCTGTCTCTCTGTCTCTGTCTCTCTGTCTCTCTGTCTCTCTGTCTCTCTCTCTCTCTCTCGTGTGTGTGTGTGTGTGTGTGTGTGTGTGTGTGTGTGTGTGTGTTGGTGTGTGTACCTGAGCACAGCACAGGCCTCACAGAGGTCAGAGGAGTCAGATTCTTCTGTAACTAGAGTCACTTAGCATGGGACCAGGAACTGCACTGGTCCTCTGTAAGAGCCGTACACTGGGCAACTTACCAGTGGCTGCACCCTTAAAGAATGGGTCTCCCTTTGTTGTTACATACAATCTTAATGAAAGATCAGTGTTTCTCCCATCACTTGGTGACTTCATTTGGCATTAAATCTGGTGGGTTCCATATAGCTAAGTAAGCAGAGCACAAATTGCCATTAAATGAGCTTTTGAGGAATCATGCTGCCAGAGGTAAGGAGAAATGTAGATACATTAACCCTGTATTGTATGAAAACAGTCTTGGACTTGATTCTCTTCTTTATAAAGCCAACAGCGCGTCCATCAGGTATCCACAGGAAGACTGCATCCCGGAAGCTACCTCCACCCCTCTTCCTCATGCTTGCCCTGTCCCATTAGCCTGACTCAAACCCTGACTCAAGAGATTAAGCATTCTGGTAAGTGCTTCACTCGCTAGTCCTTTCCCCTCATTGCCTCCCCCACCACTCTCTAGTTTTCTCAGCATCCAGGAAACACAAAACTGTCATACATTCAAGCAGCTTTCTCGGCTCACAAAACAATGATCATATTGTAAGCCCCAAGAGCTCTGCAATTGGTATCTTTCTGGTCCCTTATTAAATGCTGCTAGCATTTGTCTAGCCTTAAAAAAATTTTTGGCTCTATATCTTATTCATATTTTGGGGCTATAGCTTGCTAGAATTGTTGGGACAAGTAAAACATTTCCCTTTCAGCATTCATCACAACCAGAAAAAACCCCATTGTATGTCTTTTAAAGTAACTTGTGACTCATCTCCTTTTTAGGGATAGTTGCAGCCTGAGATTTGGCCAGTGGCATGCTTTTCAGTTGTGAAAGGGAAGGCAAGTGCTGTGAGGATGAGAGGTGTTGAATGTGGGTTGTTTTAGGCAGCATTTGCCACCACTTCAGGGTTCTGGTGACATGGGACAGAAACACTTTATGGACTAAATGACATGGCATCTGAGAAGAGCGCTCCAGCTGAAGACTGACCTGGTAATTCTAGGTGAAGTGAACACAAAGAGAACAAGTTCCACGTTTGCACAAAATTGTTTTTAACCAACTTTAAAATTTTTGATTTTTGGAGAAATTGAAATAGCTTCCTTTGCGATTACTAAGAAAATGCCTTTATTTTAGAGCTTTAAAAATTGTTACATTCACCAGACAGTGGTGGTGGTACCCACTTCTAATCCCAGCACTGAGGAGGCAGAGGAAGGCGAATCACTGAGTTCAAGACTACTCTGGTCCAGGATGGCCAGGGCTATACAGGGAAACAAGCCTCAAAACAAAACAACAACAACAAAAAACAACAACAAAAACATTTCATCATAAATAAGAAAAACACACTGACCATTCACGTTATAAATCTTTTAGAAGGAACAGGGCAGTTAATGCAGAAAACACATTATTATTTATGATGAATATTACCATCTAGCAATAATTTGCATTTAGGGATAGTTTAAATCCTGCCATCTTGACTGTCTATTTTCTATGTGTATATATACAGGAGTTTATTCCTTTTTTGTCAACACAGTATTTTAGCATATATTCTGGTTTCATATATAATGAGTTTCTTTATTCATTAATAAATGAACTACAACATTTCTTATCTTAAACATTTTAAATTATATTTGTGTACATGAGCATGTGTGCTCTCCTGTGTCACCATGAGTGAAGAGATATCAGAAGACAGCTGTGGAAAACGGTTCTCTCCTTCTACTATGTGGACCCTCAGTACTGAACTCAGGTCAGGCTTGGGGGCAAGCATCTTTACCCACTGAGCTTGGCCCTTCCTTTTTAGTGAGAAATACTTCATGGAAACATTTTCATAGCAAATAAATTATATGTCATTTTGTTAGCAACTTGATGGAAAGACTCAGTAAGTGAGAAGGAACAACTTAAATATTTGTTTTAAGCTTCTTCCTTAATTACAATAAAGGAAAGCATCTAGGGACAAAGATTATAGAACCAACTGGCTGATCATAAGCCTTCCTGAGACCTTAGGCACTGGCTGCCTGAGAACCTGCTCAGTGCTCTCAGGAAGGAAAGGACAGAGGTCTTGACAAGTGTTAGCCTGGGTTTCTGGTCTGAACAGCATATGAAATGTTGAAGAATTTTTTTTTTCCTCAGTATGCAGCCTTAGGTGGCCTGGAACTTGCTATGTGGACCAGGTTGGACTTACTCATTCCAAGTGGCAGGATGAAAGGTGTTCACTATGATACTGGAGATACTTTTTTTCCTGATTTTTATTGATCTCTACATTTTTCTCTGTTCACCTCCCTGTCTTTCCCATCCCCTTCAACTTTCTCCCAAAGTCCCCATGCTCCCAATGTACTCAGGAGATACTTTTAATTATTAACTGATTAATTAACCTTTTCAATGCTGAGAATTGAACTTAGGGCCTCACATATGCTAGGCAAGGTCTCTACCACTAAGCTATATTCCCAATGAAGGTGAAACTTCTTTCTTTTATGCACTCATCAATAGTTTAACTCTAACTTCAAAATGTGATTTTTTTTCCAAATTATTTTCACTTGCATTTTGCTTTCTAACTTTGCACAAAACCCAAAGTGAATTTGTATTAAGAATTGGTTGTGTAGCGGCTATAAATATGTTGAACTTTAAATGATTTGATTTATGTAAGTGGAGTAAAATTTTGTTTATTTATCTTACTTTTAAAGCCAAATATAAATTTGTATTTTTAAGTTTTTTTTTTATTGGGTCACGCATTGCTTGCACAAATTAAAGGAAATTACTTGTAACTGGAATGGAGTAAAAACTTACCTATTAGAGTTTTGCAAACCACACAAGAAAATGCAACCAAGGTAGCCTGCATTTTTAAGTAATTCTAAAGGTAGGAAACCTGAACTGGTTGACATTTGACTGTCTCTGGATCCTGAACTTTTATTGAATACTTAGCTGGAGTCATAGTATGAATGCTAGATGGAGCTGTGCACGTGACTTCCTGCTCCTCACCACACATGGTCTTCCAAGTCCATCTGAAAGGGGCTGTCTTTTCTTTAAATACGCCATGGTCACCTTGTGTAGCTTTAAAGGAAGCTTACAACACAGAGAGGGCCAAGCTCCTGGGAAAACTCGTCGGAAAACTATGCAGTTGCAGAGAGGTCTTGGCTTATTCAATCACGTGATTCTGAAAGTCCCATGTCTGAACATCAGGGCCGGAAATGACAGAAGTGTCCTGCGGTTCTTTGAGCTGCTCAAGGCACAACCAAAAACGGACTCTTGCCCGCCCTGCTTCTGGTTAAGAATCTGTATATTTAAACAAGAAAATGCTTAATTTTCCAGCTATTATTAATTGTACTTTTGGTTAGTCTCAGCCATTGCCCGTGGCAGGATCCAAAAGCGTGGCACTGTACTGAGTGATTACATTCTGCATTGAGTTAATTCGCAACACTGAAGAGATGAGTCAAAATCGTCTCATTGTATAAAAACTAAAGCACACACGTGTGTAACTGTCATCAATAGAATGTTCCAGATGTATTCTTCAAAACTAGTTTCCTTATAGGTAAGCTCAGGTCAGCATTCTTAGAAAATATGTCTGAAAATCTCTTGGAAAATGTATATGAAATTTTGTCATATATTCGTTCAACAGTGAAATAATCTACATTTTCCCCATTCACAAAACAACATTGAAAGAGGTAGTATATATTTTGAGGCTTTCCTGAGTTGAATTCATACAGTTAAAAAAAGGTTATATATTTTTTTCGTTTCTGCCTCCAAATTTTTTGATCATGAATTGCAGTGAATTTAGACCGAGCTAAACTCATGCGCAGACATTACTCAGAAGATTATAATTAGACCTGTCAGTTAAGACACAGACATGTAAGGAGTTAAACAGAAAGTTAGATGTTTAGTCTGTTGCAGATAGGGCATAATTAATTACTGGATAGGTGCTAAAAACAATTACTTGAAGACTAGATGGCAGAAGATCAATCCTAGCATCTCTGTTTCGTGAGAGCCAGGGTAGGTGATGAGCCGTAGGGATGTTCCCAGGATACGATTGAAGGCTGTGTGCTCATTCACAGAGTGACTCGACATGACTGAATTTATAGAAGTCGTACTAAAGAGTAAACTGTAAAGAAAAGGACTCTTCCTACTGCTTCCTTGTTATTATGTCCCTATGGGAGAGCAATATAGCACAGAATGTGCCTTGTTGCTGTGCATCTCCGCATGGCTAACCTTGGAACTGGTACCCAATGGAAACAATAAACACAACTCCCCCACTTTCCCTGTGGCAGTCATATGGACCCCACTTGTTTTCTTCCTTATTTCACCCCCACCCAATTATGGGGGTCATTTCTCATGACTTCCTGCTTACTCTGGTCTTTTATTTTTTTATTTTTATAATATTTGTGACTAAGTCCATAATTTGAAGTTAATGACAACTTTGGCTTCCTAATATTTAACTCTTGGCCACCTGAAGGGTCTTCAGCTTTTTATGCCTGTGGACAATTCTTTGCTGCCATCTGATCTCACCTAGAATCAGCCCCAGTGAAGTTATAATTTGGAGTTTTCCTAAAAAGTGAACTAACATCACAGAAGTAAAACAGCACTTCAAACCAATTCCACGGCATGTTGAGAGGTGTAAAACCATGAAAAAGTTATTATATTTACTCCTCTATGATGATATATTTAGATAGCAAATGGTCTTCAGAGCGTGCATGTGACTGTATAGACAATTTTCTGAGTTTTGGTATAATCCAAAGAGAAAGCTATTGTGACAGTGGTAATGCCTAGCACTGTTGTCTGGCAGTAGAAACACCATCTTAGCCCCACAAAATCACCTTCACCACTGCTGGAACATGGAATACAACTACCCTTTTCAAGTCCTTCAAATCCTCCTCATGATCATTTAGGAAGTTTTCTGTTCACACGTCACCGTTGCCACATCACACTTCAAAACCTTTCATTTTGCCTGAAGGGTCATTTTAAAGAATTTAAGGCTTGCTTATGCTGATTCATCTCTAGCCATCAATTTAACCAGCAACATGAGGGCTAAGGTAAGCCTCCCTTGTGACTATGACCTGATGTACAAGAGCATTAAAATTGCACTTAGGAGGTATTCTTTTAGTGTAAAGTATCTCCCAATACCTGATGCCTACACAGAGAAGCACCAGTCCACTTAGCTCCTCAGCAAGACTATGGAGATTTAACCTACACCTGGTGTTTAGAAAATACTGTTTCACGGTAATTATGTATTTCACCCCAACTGTTATGACTAGTTGTTGGGTGACCCTCAAACACCTAATACTGTTCAGTGAAACTTCCACAGCTCTTTCTACTCACCTTCTGCTATCTCAAGACAAATTGATGGCCACAGTCAGAATCCAAACATTACAAGGAGGAGAAACTTAAAATGACAGAGCCAAAAAGCGATGGAGAACCCTGTGACTGTATAGACCGAAGAAGAGAAACAAAGGACTGGGACAGCTGTGTTTCCAAGTCCTGGAAGCTGTCATCTGAGTAAGGACCAGATTCGTCTCCTGCACTCACGAGGGACAGAATGAGAGACAGAAGTGAACACTGGAGTTCGGCGTGAGCAAAGGATGGGTCTGTCATCGTAACTAAGAGTGAAGATAAGAGGCAGCCGTGAGCGGGATGATGCTATCTGCTGGCAGCGGGTGAGATGCTAGAAATACCAAGTGCATGAGCCATAGTTTCTGCCCTCAAGAAACTTTCAGTCTATTGAGGGAAATGCACCGAGACTGAGACAGGCATTCACCATCCAGAGCAGCATGATGAAACTGTAACACGTGTTATCTAACCTGCCCACTGGAATCTAAGCTTGCTGCGGACAAATCTCATCACTGGTTGGTGCTCAGTAAACATTTGATATATTCATGTGGGTTGATTTTATTGATTGATACAGATTTACTCTGCATGTGATTTCTGTTAGTGGGACACTGAAGAGAAGGCTGTTGCAGTAATGCAAGGAGAGAGAAGAGGATTGTGTCAATGACCGGAATGGTAAAGACAAAGGATGAAGGTTTATTTGAAAGGTATTTGAGGTATGACATTTATGGAACTTTTGTGACTGGTGTGATGTGGGGACGGGAGGAACTGGCACACTCATTACAGTGAGAAGGTGGTGAGTCATGACAACGCAGCAATATTTGGAAATATAGGGAGTGGAGATGCTGCAGTTTCGGCAGAGAGAGACTTGTGTAGGGCACTTGACATTGAATAATGGTTTGGACTAGAACACAATTACCTACCATCAGAGTTTACTAAGGAGAAGTTAGTGTGGATGGAGTCACCACAGGTAAGTGTGCAAGGTAAAGTAAAAGAGGAACACTCTGGAGATGTAAACGTGGAGGAGGTAGAAGCTCAACATGGAGAAGGAAGCGGCACCAAGAAAATTCCCAGTTGTCGATGAGTATACCCTACAGAACTTGGCACTGAAACATGGGACAGGGTTCATTCACAAAGAGGCACCTGATATTAAATGTCAAAATCATTGTTAATAGTGCCTGGGGTGAGACATAACTGGGGAAGGGACTGATAATGAATGGACAGACAGCAACTCATTTGAAAATTTCTCATAGGAAATCTCAGAGAGGGGCAACCTTGCCATGTTTAAAAAAATACCAACAATCTCCAAAGCATTGGCAACGAGATATCCATGAAAAGGTTTAGATGGATATAACGAACCATGTTATGCTATTGCTTTTTAAAAATGTGACATTTTAACATTAATGTGCATATTGGCATATTTTCTTTTCTAAGTTGTTTTTTATCTAGAAGGCTGTGAGTTCCTAAAATTTACGTATATCTCCTCCTTCACCTCCTGCTCTTGCTAGGTTGGAATTAATGGAAACACATTATTGTTGAAGTCTGTTTTATTTAAACCGTTTGCACAGGGAAAGGTGTGGTCAACCTTGGGTGCGCTGCTAATCTGCTATATCACACTGATAGGGTGTCTAACGGTGAGGCCTCATAAATTTCTAAAACTCTTAGTTTACTGGGTGTTTTATGTATCAAACCAAATGGAGACATAAGAAAATATATGTAAATATACTTGTTTCTTTCCCTCCAATATATGTACAAGCCTTTTGGTCTGTCGTTGGCAACCAGCTGGTCTCCTGGGGCATATTTCTGGGCAAAAGCCAAACACAAGTTTAGTACTGGGGGAAGAGGAACATTGTGAAATCAGTACGACAGCAACCTTGCGGATCCAAGAGAACAAGAAGCTTTTATAGTTGAAGAGTGAGCCAAATAAAAATACTTGAAGAGACCTGAGAGTTCCATCTCTCACTTGACTCCAATTCGCTTAAATTTCATTTCTGTGGAATCTCAGGCAATGAGTTGATCACCAAATGCAGACACCAGTTTGGGTAGAACCATGGCTCACTTTGGGGAAGCTCGCTCATTTCCTTGACACTTGCTCTTGTTTTTCCATGAACATTGAGTGACCCTGAACATTTTTTTCTAACATTGTAGCAACAAGGGACTTGAAAAAATTAAATTCATGAGACAGCTATCTTTCTTGGCTCCTGAAAAGGCTGCCTCTTAATTGTCCCATGGAAGATGAAATGATGTTCCTGACCCCATTTCTCAGGAATGATAAATGGGTTGCTTCAGCAATAAATGCAAGAATAGACATTGGCGAGGAATACTTTCAGAGTCTGATTTTTCCCTTATATGTTTATTGTGAATCGAATCAACTAAAATCTGAACCAAGCTAGGAATTAATACATCATTTGCTTTTTGAAGGTTGAAAATATTTCAAATGTGATGCATTTCACAAAAGACCTCTTATGCATTTTGAATATTTCTTGCTGATCCCCAAGTTCCATATAAACAAAGTATGTTTCTTGCATTGTACCATTAAGCTAGGCCAGATTATCAATTTTTTCCCAAACATTATTTGGATGCTTTTCATACACTTTTCCTGTAATATAATTATGATATTTTGAAGGCAATAAAAATAATTAGGAAATATTTTTTTAATTGTTGGCAAAAATATCTGCTTAATTCTGGAAGGAATCAAGGCTTTGAACTCAAGAGACAAAAATGGAAGAGAAAACCACATTTAATATTTGATCATCTAGAGAAGACTTGTTTGCTTTCAGCATGTGCAAACCTGGAGCTCTTTATGTCTAAAAATCATTAATTAAAACTTCTTTATGGAAGATGACAGTGATTGGAAGTATTGGAAACTTTCTTGTTATTTTATGCATTGATTTTTACCCTACACTAAGCTTTAAGACAACCAAGGGAATATTCTGGAAAGATTGAAAAACATTTATTTTTCAGAAAAACACCCAAAACATCTTGTTGTTTATAAATTGTGGTTTTGAACTGGATATGAAGTTTAAAAAAATAATTGGTATACCAAGTCTTCTATCTATCTATCTATCTATCTATCTATCTATCTATCTATCTATCTATCTATCTATCATCTATCTAACTAATCTACCTACCCATCTATCATCTATCTGATAAATAAATTTGGGCATTTATTTATCAACTGATTATTGTTCACACTCTCTGCACAGTGTATAAATAGCTATAAATTGAGGGAGTTTTAAAACCCTCATGCCTTTAGCCATTATATGCGGGAAATTAGTTGTGGAATCTTTATTTTGGTGAGAAATTCATAGCTTACTATTTATAACCAAGGAATAAATTATTCTCATGTTCATTAGATGCTTAATTTTTTTTATTGATCTAGTGTTCCTCTGAAGGTGGCTAACCAATAAATCATACATAGTAATCATAAAGATTTCTACACATCTTCCTTGAACATTTTAAGTACATGAGCCTGGGTATAAGCATGGGAATTCTGGTTTTATTAAGTGTCCAGGTGAAGAATCACCAAAGTATCAGTAGATACTTAGATAAGTATAAATAAACGAGAGTATGAACTCCTTTTAGACAGGAATCTTATGTCTATGATGGCATTTAGTGTCTAACACAGGGTTAGGCATGGAAGAGTACTGAAGAAATGTCTGTGACACAGGATAGTAGACATCTTCACCAATATCATTTCTGGGAGGACTCCTTTCTTGGTATAATTTGAACCTCGCTGCTATCTCTGTTATTTTCTTTATTTCCAAAATGGTATACATATTTCTTCTTCCTGCTCACCATATTTTAGAATCTTCATGTCATCTGGCTACATAGTATCAGCTTGAATGGAAAATTACCTATCTAGAAGGTTATTACCCAGTGTCTTTGGATTTGGATAAGAAGGCCTTTCTGTGCCAAATTATTATTTGCAGAGCTGCGTGTACAGTCACATAAATAATACTATAACTTGTCTTTGTTTTAATATCTTTTTCTTAGGACTAAACTTCTTTAGGCTTTATAAAGCAAGTACGATCTATCCAGCCCTCAAAAGGTGTGTATGTTGTTTTAGTGATGCCTTAAACAAGAGTATCATTGATTGGACCACCAAGATTTTAGTAGCGGTGATTCTTCCACCTGGCTGCTGGGCCTCAGGGTGGCTGAAAATGGTGTGTCCCAACAAGCAAAGGCATCTTCCTTTCAGACAGGTAATAGTTTGACACTTAGTTTATAACTAGGTGTTACCTTAGCTGGAGGGGTGAGACGGGGCTGGGACAGGCCAAGGAAGGAGTGTCTTGGCAAAGAGTCGATGCTGGAGGCTCATGACAGACTAACCTGAATCTCAGACGGGAGGACAGGAAGAATCTGAACCAACAGGTCAGAAATGACAGTTGGTAGACAGTGAAACTGAAGATCAGTGTGCCAAAGAGATTCCTTTGAGGCTGGTTGCTACAGCCATAGGGAAAACTGAACTTTGACCTAAAAACCAGTCACCAGACCACATCCTGTAGAGGGAAACACTCAGCATCCTCAAAGGTCTAATCAGAGAGCTTGGATAGGACAGGACTTGATACATTACTATGCTGCCTGGGCAAAGCTAAGTGAAAATTCGTCCTCTGAGAAGGACTTTTTGGTTTTTGTTTTTCTTCTATTGAGCCCTAGATTCGAGGAGGAAAACTCCTGAAGTTATTCATCCCATAGTTTTTGGAACACTGAACTGGAAGAATACTTCTGAGTGAAAAATAGATTTCTGTAGACGGTTATCCAGTTTTTCCTGACCCGGCTTGCATTTCTATGATGTTGGTTACTAACCTACAGCGGCTCGAATCAGATAATATTACATAAAATTTCTCTTTGTTTGTGGTCTAATTTTGCATATTCGGAGAAGACAAGTATGAATCACAGGTATGCAGCAAGCTAACAGGTTCCGAGTACTTTGCCAGCCTCTGTAGTAACTTAAAAATTTCCCCATTGGCTTCTAGCCAACGGGCCCTGTAGGCACCCTCAGATGCTGATCTTTGAACTTCAGGCATAGTAAATGCTTTAGTGTCGTAAAAAGATTAGGAAGGACAGCTTTTCTCCTTTCCTCTACAACACCATCCTTTCCTTCTACGGAAATCTCAGTATTTTGGCTACCCGAACTCACTAACCCCCTATTAAGGTTCTATAGCTAGCAAAGACGTGTTATTCATTTATCACTGGAGAAATAGCTGAGAAAACAATGTGGTGGAGGTAGAGTTTGTTCTGACTCATTGTGTTAGTCCATGGGCACTTAGCCCCCTTGCTCCAGGACCTGTGTAGGATGAGGCAGAAGGTAGTAGGGGCTCTGTGGTAGAGTGACTCAGCTCATGGTGGGCAGGCGACAGAGGAAGTGGCTGAGGACAGAACTCATGATTTATGGGAATGACCCCAGTCACCTACTGCCTCCCATCAGATCCATATTTCAATAGTCTATTCAATTATGAATCCACCACTGGTGAATCCACTGATTACATCATCTCTCAGGATTCAATCCCTCCTTCCCAACACCTGTATATAACCAATCTTTAAATGCACGGTTTTATGTCCAAATCACAAACGAGTTAACTTTGATATTATGAACGTTTATAATTTTCCTATCATGACTGAAACTTAGTAATATAAATGTGTAGGGGATTTTTCTTCTTGAATAAAAAGAGGTCTTGTTTTCAATATAAGGTAAAAATAAAGACTCTGTAGAGCGAAGTGTATTAGCCTAGTACCAATCCCTGCATTAATGGTGCCTCCAGTGATGTTGAACACATTCTTTTATTCCTTCTTCTCATCTTCGAGACAAGCCTACCAGGGAAAAGCCTACTTGCTAAGCATCTTAAAAGAACATGGTGTTTGCTTTTCTTTTCCTGGATCTCTTGGCTAGATAATTTTCACTACCACTTAAAAAATACCTGATCTTTAGAATAAAAAATCTTCCAATATTATACAGTAAGGAATACTCTTTTTTTTTTGGCCTGATTTTAGAACTCAAGTAGCCTAATTCTCACTAGGAAGTGGGAAAAATAGATAGGAGTCAAAAGACTATTGTTTGCTGTGTCTTCATAGCCAAATATATGGAATTAGGATGTTTTTTTTTTTTTTACCATTTTCAGCATCTATTTCCACCTAAAATTGTCTTGCTCTCTTTTGAGTCTTCAGATTTATTTGTAAAATTCTTTGGTACAGCTTGAGCACCAAGTTTTGACCATTGCCAGAGCCCCATAGCCATCATCAACCCAAAGAAGCAAAATTCAGTCACAGAGGGCAGGAACCAAGAGGTTTTCCAGGAATTCATTCTCTGTGAGTGACAATTCAGGTGAAGGCCTGGTTGTCCATTGCCTCTGTGTAGAGAATTGAGTAGGTTGGCACCGTGGACGCTGTCACTAGGTCTCTATGACACTGGTCTATCAGAACTAAAATGTTTCATTGCACATTATTTAGCAGGTGCAGTCTTGTTGCCTCTCTGTAGGTGTATGCAGTATCTTCAGGATCCCTCGCCTGTGTCTGCTCAAGTATGTGATTGAAGGGGTTTTCTGTCCTCTGGAATATTTAGAGAGGAATTCCTAGGTTTACCTGGGGAATGAAGTGGTGCTTTTTAAAAATTAGTGGTTAATTGGCAGTGGTTAACCTAAGAATTGCCAAGGACCTCTGTTAAGGCTTTCTAGATCATCATGTTTTTTTTTTATCTAGTGGGACTTACTCTAAAATATGAAATTACATTTCCGAAGCACTATATAGCCTGAAAATAGAAACATTATAGAAAACCAAGCTGGGAAATCACCATAGAGGCATGTACTCTGAATAAAAGATTAATGTGTGTCCACATTCTATTTGAGATTTCCTAGGTAACCCAGAATGGTACTTGTTTTTCCAGACCTGGCCATTCAACTTCGATAGGTCTTATCTCCCTCTCAACATGCCATGTAGCAAGATTATTGACTTGAATGTTCGAATATTTGTTTGACTCTCATCTGATAGTGCCGTGTCCCTGTGTCCCTCTTCTAATCTCTCTGAATTTTATTGTCCTTCTTTGTAAATGACAGAGATTTGACTCCTTGAAGCTTTATAGTCTCTACCATGTTTAAAATTTTGTGATCTTGTGGTGCACGATTTGGTTTCTTGGAAAATAAAAAAATCCCCACAAACAACCCCATACCAATGATATCTTTTTATTGATATACTATCCCATGCATACTATCACTCTTTTAAAAATATCTTTTTAGCCAGGTGGTGGTGGTGCACACCTTTAATCCCAGCACTCGGGAGGCAGAGGCAGGTGGATCTCTGTGAATTCGAGGCCAGCCTGGTCTGCAAGAGCTAGTTCCAGGACAGGCTCCAAAGCCACAGAGAAACCCAGTCTCAAAAAACCAAAAACAAATAAATAAATAAGTAAAATATCTTTTTAAAAAATCTTTTTTATTTTATATACCAATCCCAGCTCTTCCTCCCTCTCTTCCTCCCTCTTCCTCCACCTTCTTCCCACTCCCCATCCACTCCTCAGATAGGGTAAGACTTCCCATGGGAAGTCAACGAAGTCTATCACATCACTTTGGGGCAGGATCAAGCCCCTCCCTGCTGTATCTAAGCTGAGCAAGGTATCCCTCCTTAGGGAATGGGCTCCAAAAAGCCAGTTCATGTACTAGTGATAAATCCTGTTCCCGCTGCTAGGGGCCCCTCAGTCTGCCCCAGCCACACAGCTGTCACCTATATTCAGAGGGCCTAGTTCAGTCCTATGCAGGTTCCCTCGCTGTCAGACCAGAGTCAGCGAGCTCCCACCAGCTCTGTTCAGCTGTTTCTGTGGGTTTCCCCATCATGGTCCTTGACCTCTTTGCTCAATCCCTCCTTCCTCTCTTCAACTGGCCTCTGGGAGCTTGGCCCAGTGCTTAGCTGTGGATCTCTGCATCTGCTTCCATCAGTTACTGGATGAAGGTTCTATGATAACAATTAAGGAAGTCATCAATCTGATTACAGGAAAAGGCCAGTTCAGGCACCCTCTCCGCTATTGTTTAGGGTCTTGGCTGGCATCGTTCTTGTGGATTCCGGGGAACTTCCATAGAGCCAGGTTTCTTGCTAACCCCATAATGGCGCCCTCTATCAAGATTATCTCTCTCCTTGTACTCTCACTTTTAATATTTCCATGTTAATTGCTTCCTAGAATATTATGATATAAATCGACGAGCTGCTGGAAAGAACTTGGAAAATGTATCCTAACTTCAGTTTTTTTCTTTAAGAGGAAGATGTATGGCTCCAAGGATTGTATGAAAAAACATGTAGTATGCTTGTCTATTGATCTACTTAGCAACAGATTGGACTATCGGAAGTTGGGAGTTCCTATAGTTCTAGTCAAGGCCGAGCATTTTTATTTCCTGAAATTTTTGTCTTGTCTTAATCATGCCTTTGTTCCCTTTCCTTTCCTTTCTGGCCACATCAGCCAGCATGTTGTTTTACATAGCAAGGAGGTTGATGGTGTCTGAAAGGAAAACAGGCTGATTTGGGGGGCAGATTGTTTTTTATGGGTCAGCACTTTGGTGACTATAACAGACCGTGACTGATTAAGACGAATGGTTCTTGGATGACGGCGAGGAGAAAGGTTTTGTTCAGTGAGCGTCTACAGAGAAGAACTCCGGGCTTTGAGAGCCGCCAGGCATTTGCTGTCATGGAGCACATACTCTAGCTATGGACACCCAGGCTTGGCAAAATCATGCCTAATTTGGCCAACTGTTTACGCTGGACTATACTAGATTCTTAGGTGGAGAGGAGCAGGGTGGGCGACACTGGAACTAGAGACAAATTTGATAAGACTTGAAATTTAGAAGAGAAACAGACGTCTAAAGGATGCTCTGGGCGCAAATGGTACCACTGGATTGTGAACTCTTAGAAACTAACATGATCTGAAGAGGAAAACGAACTGACATTAATGCTGAATTTTCTAACTTTAACAATTATACTGTAGCTATGTAAAATAATGCCTTCATTCCGAGGGAATTCATAGAGGTGTGTGCCAGAGGAAAGGGTCTGAAGTGTGCAGGTGATTTTTTTTTTAATACCTAGAAAACTTTATGCCGAGAGGTAGCAATGAATAAGACAATTCCACTTGTAACTGTTTTATCAGCTTATTAAAATTAAAAATAAAACGAGACAGAGAAGGAGGAGCAAAAGAGAGAGAGGCAGCTTTGGGAAGGAATGCTTACCAACAGCCAGGTCATCACCTTCATGTGTCCAGGGCCAGAAGGTTGGTGAAGTTCTAAATGAGAAATTCAAGGGGTTAGCGGAAAATAACAGTCCAAGGCTTATGAACCATAAACCTCTCATCTCTCTCTACTCAGCATCACAACCTGGTCTTTTGTCTCATTACCCTTTGTCTGCAGCAGACTGAGAAGAGCTTGAGGTAATCAGTTCCACTCCCTGAGAAAGTCCTTCTAATACCTTGACCTAAGTCACAAGAAATATGTGTTAAATCTCCCCAGGAATTGGGGGAGCCTTCAGGAGTTTTCAAGCTAGAGGGTCCCTTTTTGTTGTTGTAAGTCAAGGTCTATAGATTATGTTTCGCCTTTCTCCCACCCTGGCTTAGTCTAGTCTCTGCTTTCTCACTGCGGCGGAGAAACCCCTATATTCTGTTTTTTTTGTGAAGCCTTGTTTGTAGGCAAGGGCATGCATGTTCAGTTTGCTGAACCACCAGGAAGAAAGCTCCACGGTCAATAATAGATCATAACAAGAT
The DNA here is from genome assembly GCF_037038515.1 of Microtus pennsylvanicus. Lineage (NCBI taxonomy): Eukaryota > Metazoa > Chordata > Mammalia > Rodentia > Cricetidae > Microtus > Microtus pennsylvanicus. The sequence goes on along the minus strand of NC_134584.1, from coordinate 37,136,291 downwards.
TTTGCTTTCTCGAGTATCAAATTAAAATGGACACATAATCCTGTTTTCTCTGAGATTCCTGCAAGAGTTGCACCAGGGGTAAAGGGGAGCAGATACTGGTGGGCTGTTCGAGAGAGCGCAACAGGCTCGGGTCTTTTGTTTTAATGGAGCGTTTGTTTTTCCATGTGGGGCTTCATGCTCCTGGAGCATTAAGGGCATAACACGAAGGATGCACGTCTCGTATTTTCAATTCCCACCCAAAGAGCTACCTTTGATCTCATCTGGAGTTCATATTCTGGGAGTCTCGGGGAATAAAGGGCTTTTCTTGCTACTTCATCGCTGTGAAAGCATGTCTGATTGGGGAGCTTCATGCAAACGGCCTGTGAAGTGGAGGCCGCTTTGAAGGAATCTCCTCAGCTGTAGCATTCCTTCAGCGGGAGGAGGATGGTTTGGAAAAATGTAGTTTTTCTTGGAAACAAAGATCCCCACCAGACTTGCCAGGCTGAAGGAGGTTAGAAGGATACTTTTGCCTTCGGGGTGTCCCATCTCAGCCACTGGGTGCTAGTCCGGGCAGGTAACGCTTTAGTTGACACCTTCAGGATGAACAGACAGGGAGAAACTTGTAGTCATTTTTCTTGGCAGAAGCCACAACCCAGCCCAAGTTAATTATGTCTGAGAAGAAGAATAGTGTCTGGGCACCTGCAATTTTCAATTTGGTACCTTGTTTTCCTGTGCCAAGTGTTCTATCAAGCCCATTCACATGGATCTTCGCAAAGTCCCTTCCTGGTTTCGTGGTAGACAATGGGAACACTGAGTTTGTAAACGCCTGTGTAATTGTCTCTGTTTACTGAGAGCGATGTGTGTGCCAGGGCTGATTAAATGCTGTGCTTGCCTCCTGTCATTTAATCTTCGTGACAACCCTGTGAGGGATGCAAATTTATTGCTCACACTTAGCAGTGGAGAGAGAGAGTGGGGGCTTACACAATATCTTGCCCCAAATCACATGACCGAATAACGTGGAACTAGAGCTTGGAATTAAGCCTAGAAAACTGAAAGGCTCACAGGCTTTGAAGACATTTTGTCAGTACACCACACACACACACACACACACACACACACGCACACGCACACACACACACACTTGCACACACACACATACACACACACTTTTGTATTAGAAGGTAGCCAATATTAGTCTCGACATCATAATCAGATATAATTTAGAAATATTTTCTGAGAAATACAGTTTGCTGATGCCAATAATAGAACTTCTATTCACTGTTTAACTTTCTGCATTTATTGATAAACATTACTAATGCTGGGTCTTAGACTATGATACCCCAAAGTATGGCATATTGGTATACCAGATTCTTGCAGTTGAGACTGGAAGGAACATAGAAGCACACAGTTCATTCTGAACTTCTGCCCTCCTCTCCCCTTCTTTCACTTCATCCCTGAGGCAAATGTAATAGCTTGGACCTGGAGCGCCTTCAAAGGCCCATGTGTTTAAAGTTTCATAGTGATATTGACAGGTGGTGAAATTTCAAACAAATGGAAACCAGTGGAGATGCACTGAGAGTGTTTCCTCCAAGACCATCTCTCAGTCATCTTAAGGTAGGGGGCTTCCTCTACCACACGCTCCTGTTGTGATGAGCTGTCACACTGAGGAAATGGGGCTATCGTCTGTGGAAAGGGACCTGGAAAACATGCGGCAAATTAAACCTTTCTTCTTATTAAGTTGATTGCCCTATGTATTTGCTCTGACAACAAAGGCTGACAACTCAGCAGGCAACAAAAACTAGCCCTTGCTGCCCCGGGGCAGGTCGTGGGACCAAGAACTTCTTTCTTATAAAGCCACAGAATGAATACGAGAACATGATCCATCCTTCTGCTGCAAAAAAGAAACACATCTCAACCTTAAAGACAGACATTACCTCAGAGTAAGGGTTTGGGAAAAGATTTTTCTACCAAATCTAAGAAACAATCAAATGTAGCTATCCTAACATCTAACAAAATAGACTTCAAACTAAAATTAGTCAAAAGATATGGAGGACACTTCATACTCATCACAGGGAAAATCCATCAGAATTAAGTTTCAATTCTGAACATCAATGCCCCAAATACATGAGCACCCACTTATATAAAAGAAACATTGTTAAAGCTTAAATCACACATCAAATCCCATATACTAATATTAGGAGACTTCAACACCTCAATTTCACCAATGGACAGGTCTGCCAGAGAGAAACTTAACAGAGAAATTAGAGAACTAACAGATGTCACGACTCAAATGGACTTAAACAGACATCTATAGAACATTTCACCCAAACACAAAAGAATATACCTTCTTCTCAGTGCCTCGTGGAACCTTCTCTAAAACTGATCACATACCCAGTATCCAAGAAAACCTCAACAGGTACAAGAGTTGAAATAATATGCTGTATTTTATCAAATCATCTTGGCTCTTAAATTAGAATTTAGGAATAAAACTAATTGCAGAAAATTTACAATCTATTGGAAATTGAACAATCCTCAATAGAATCACCCTGGCTCAAGTAAGAAATAAAGAAAGAACTTCCTAAAATTTAGTGAAAATGAATGTACAACATACCCAATCCTATGGGACACTGTTAAGGCAGAGCTAAGAAGAAAGTTCATAGCACTAAGTGCCTACATAAAGAATGTGAAAAAATCTTACATTAGTGACTGAACAGCACACCTGAAAGCTCTAGAACAAAAAGAAGCAGACTCACCCAGGAGGAGTAGATGAAATAATCACATTGATGGCTGAAATCAACAAAATAGAAACAAAGAAAGCAATACAAAGAATCAATGAAACAAAGAGCTGGTTCTTTGGGAAAATCTACAAGATAGACAAACCTTTATCCAAACTAACCAAAAGGCAGAGAGAGTACAAGAAGCTTATGGAACACCTGAAATTAACACAATCAGAAATGAAAAAGGGGATATAACAACAGATATTTAGGAAATCCAAAGAATTATTAGGTCATACTTTGAAAACCTGTACTCCACAGAAGTGAAAAATATAAAAAGCAATGGATAATTTTTTGGGTAGGTAACACATACCAAAATTAAATCAAGACCAGATGAACAACTTAAATAGACCTATAACCCCTAAGGAAATAGAAGCAGTCATCGATAGTCTCCAACTGGAAAAAGTCCAGGGCCGGAAGGTATCAGCACTAAATTCTACCAGAACTTCAAAGAGCTAATATCTATACTCTTCAAACTGTTCCACACAACAGAAACAGAAGGAACAATGCCAAACTCTTTTTTATGTGGCTAAATTGCCCTGATAATCAAACCACACAAAGATTCAACTAAAAAAGAGAATTACAGACCAATCTCCCTCATGAACATTGATGCAAAAATACTCAATAAAATTCTGTAAAACTGAATCAAAGAACACATAAAAAAAAACCATCCACCATGATCAAGTTGGCTTCATTCCAGAGATGCAAGAAGGTTCAACATATGAAAATCTGTCAATGTAATGAAACATATAAATAAGCTGAAAAAAACCCATATAATCTTCTCATTTGATGCTAAAATATCCTTTGACAAAATCTATCATCCTTTCAAGATAAAGGCCTTGTAGAGATTAGAGATACAAGGAATATATCTAAACTTAATAAAAGTAATATACAAAAAGCTGATAGCCAGCATCAGATTAAATGGAGAGAAACTCAAAGTGATTTCACTAAAATCAGGAACAAGACAAATCTGTCCACTCTCTCCATACCTATTAAAGTATTCAAAGTTCTGGCTAAAGCACTAAAAAACAAAAGGAAACTAAGGGGATACAAGTTGGAAAGGAAGAAGTCAAACTTTCAGTATTTGCAGTATACATAAGTGACCCTAAAAATTCTGCCAGGGAACTTCTACAACTGATAAACACCTTCAATAATGTGGCAGAATACAAGAGCAACTCAAAAAAATCAGTAGCTCTCCATACAAAATAATAAAAGGACTGAGAAGTCATAGAAACATCACCATTTACAATAACCACAAACAACATAAAATATCTTGGGGTAACACTAACCAAAGATGTGAAAGACCTATATGACAAGAACTTTAAGGCTTTGAAGAAAAAAATTGAAGAAGATATCAGAAAATGGAAGGATCTCTCATGCTCTTGGATAGGTAAGACCAACATAACAAAAATGGAAATCTTATCAAAAGCAATCTACATGGACAATACAATCCCCATCAAAATCCCAGCACAATTCTTTGCAGACCATGAAAGGACAATATTCAACTTCATATGGAAAAACAAAAAGCCCAGGATAACCAAAACAATCCTGTACAATAAAGGAACTTCTGGAGGCATCACCAGCTCTGACATCAAGCTCTACTATAGAGCTATAGTAATGAAAACAGCTTGGCACTGGCATAAAAACAGACAGGTGGACCAAAGGAATCAAATAAAAGATTTCTATATTAACACACATACATATGAATGCCTGATTTTTAACAAAGAAGCTAAAATTATAGAATATAAAATATAAAAATATAAAAAAGAAAGCATCTTCAGCAAATGGTGTTGTCATAACTGGATATTGACATGTAGATCCATATTTACCCCCATGCACAAAGCTTAAGTCCCAGTAGATCAAAGACCTCAACATAAATCCAGCCACCCTGAACCTCATAGTAGAGAAAGTGGGAAGCATCCTTCAAATCATTGTCACAGGAGATCACTTCCTAAATATAACCCCAGAAGCTCAGACACTAAGAACAACAGTAAATAAATGGGACTCTCTGAAACTGAGGAGCATCTGTAAGGCAATGGACACAGTCATTAAGACAAATTGGCAGCCAACTAAATGGGAAAAGATCTTCACCAACTCCATATTAGACAGAGTACTGGTCTCCAAAATATATTAAAAAACTCAAAAACTGGACATTAGAATACCAAATAATCCAATTAAAAATGGGGTACAGATCTTAACAGAGAATTTTCAACAGAAGAATCTCAAGTGATCAAAAGACATTTAAAAAACTGGAATTGCTCTACATCCTTAGCCATCAGGGAAATGCAAATCAAAACGACTCTGAGATACCATCTTACACCAGTCAGAATGGCTAAGATCAAGAAACACCAATGACAGCTTGTGCCGGCGAGGATTTGGAGCAAGGGGAACACTCTTTCATTACTAGCACAAACTTTAACAGCCACTTTAAAAATCAGTATGGTGGTTTTTCAGAAAATTGGAATAAACCTATCTCAAGGTTTACCAGCAATACCATTCTTGGGCATAGACCCAAAGGATACACATTCATACCACAAGAACATTTGCTCAGCTCTGTTCACAGCACTATTATTTGTAATAGCCAGAAGCTGGAAACAATCTAGATGCTCCTCAGACAAAGGTTAAATAAAGAAAATAAAAACATTTACACAACGGAGCACTACTCAGTGGTATAAAACAAAGACATCTTGACATTTGTAGGTAAATGGATGGAACTAGAAAAAACCATCCTGAGAGAGGTTCAGACCCAGAAAGAAGAGTATGGTATGTACTCACTCATAAGTGGATATTAGACGTAAAGCAAAGGATAACCAGTCTATAGTCTATGAGCCCAGAGAAGCTAGGTAACAAGGGGAACCCTAAGAGTGATATACATGGCTCTCCCTGGGAATGAGAAATAGACAAGAACTCCTGAGAAATGGGAGGTTGGGGGAGAAGGGAGGGCAGAAGGGGAACAGGAGGGGAGAAGGGAGGAGGGAGAGAAGAACATGAAGGAACAGGATGGTCAAGATGGGGGAAAGACAGAGAGGGAGAGCAAGGAAAGAGATATCTTGATTGAGGGAGCCATTATAAAACTAGCAAGAAACCCCACACTTGGGAAACTCCAGGAATCCACAAAGATGATGCCAGCTAAGACCCTAAGCAATAGTGGAAAGGGTGCCTGAACTGGCCTTCCCCTGTAATCAGATTAATGACTTCCTTAACTGTAATCATAAAACCTTCATCCAGTAACTGATGGAAGCAGATGCAGAGATTCACAGCTAAGCACTGGGCTGAGTTCCCAGAGTCCAGTTGAAGATAAGGAGGAACGATTATATGAGCAAACACGTCAACATCATAATGGGGATACCCACAGAAACAGCTTACTTGAGCTAGTGGGGGCTCAATGACTCTGAACTGACAGCGGGGGAACCTGCATAGGCCCAAATTAGGCCCACTGAATATAGATGACAGTTGTGTGACTGGGGCAGTCTGCGGGGCCATTGGCAGTGGAACCAGTATTTATCTCTACTGCTTGAACAGACTTTTTAGAGCCTGTTCTCTTTGGAGGGATACTTGCTCAGCTTAGATACAGTGCGGAGGGTTTTGGTCCTGCCTCAAAGTGATGTGTCAGACTTTGTGAACTCCCCATGGCAAGCATTACCCTTTCTGAGGGGATCAGAAGGAGGAGAGGAAAAGGGAACTGGAATTGGCATGAAAAATGAGAAAAGATTGTTTTAAAAGTAATAAAAATGGCACATAATCATCGTACATGGTACTGAGTAACATAAGGGCATCTCCACACAAGTATACAATACAATTGTACCATAGGTCCTCCTCTCCTCCTTCTCATCCTCCTCCTAGTGCCCATTACTATCCTAGGTGGTTTTGCTTCTGTATTCATGTCATATATTGGCATGGTTTTATGCATCTTTGCAGAATCTGGGATCCACAAATGAGAGAAAGCATACGAGAGCTACCTTTCTGAGACTGACTTAGTTAACTTATTTATGTTAACTTTATTTATTATGATAGAATAATATCTTATTATTATTAAAGATTTCAATATTAGTCCACGCACCTATGAATACCTGATTTTTGACAAAGAAGCTAAAATTATAGAATGGAAAAAAGAAAGCAGAAAGCATCTATTTCTTTCTGTTGCATCTGTTTTCCTTCAAGTGGTAAAATTTCATTTTTCTTTATAGTTGAATAAAATTCCATTATGTATGTACTGCATTTTTCTCATCCATTGCTCTGTTGCTGGACACCTAATTTGGTTCTATAAGTTAGTTATGGTGAATATCAGTATATAGATATTGAAATTCAAGTATCCCCTTGATACTTTCAGGTAAATACCCAGGAGTGGTATAGTGGGGACAGAGGGTAGATTTCATTTGGTTTTGGGGGACCCACCATACTGATTCCCATAGCTGGAATAATTTATAACTTACCAACAATATATAAAGGTTCCATTTCCCTAAATTCTTGACAGTATCTATTGCTATTTGTAGATGGAGACTGATTATTCATTTCCCCGTCACCCAGACCCGAAATAATCACCCAGAAACTGTATTAATTAAAATACTGCTCAGCCTATTAGTTCAGGCTTCTTATTAACTAACTCTTACATATTAAATTAACCCATTTCTATTATTTTGTATTTTACTGAGAGGTCTCGTGGTTTAACGGTAAAGTTCTGGCCAGCATCTGTCTCCTTTGGCAGCTACATGGCATCTCCCTGACTCCCCTTCTTTTCTCTCTTCTCTGCTTGAAATTTCCACCTAGCTCTATTCTGCTCTGTCATAGGCCCAACGTAGCTTCTTTATTAACCAATGGTAATAAAACACATTCATAGCATAGAGCAGGGAATCCTATATCAGTTATTTGTTTTCTTAATAACTATAAATATGATTGGATAAGAAAAAATATAAATGCAGTTTTAATTTATATTTCTGAATTTTTTATGTATCTTAAAATGTTCATCTTCTGTCATATATTAGCAAGTATTTTCTGGCAGTCTGTAAACAGTTTCTTTTCTCAATTAATTTATTCTTTTGCTACACAGAAGTTCTTAATTTCATAAAATCCTATTTGTGAATTTTAGGCATTATTTCCTTTGCAGTTGGAGTCCTTCTAAGAAAGTCCTTGCCTATGCGTGTATCTTGAAGTGGTTTTATTATTCCTCTAAATGCTTCAGGTCTCGCATTAAGACATATTGTTTGTTTTGAGTAAATTTTTGCTCTCAGTGAGAAATCTGGGCCTAATTTTATTCTTCCACATGAGTCTACACTTTACCCTGCAGCTCATACTGAGGGTCCATCATTTCTCCCGTGCATATTTTGACATTTGTTAAGTCAGGTGGCTTTAGCTCTGTTGGTGTGTCTCTGGGCCTTCTTTTCTAGTTCATTGAACTGAATATCCATTTTTATAGCAAAACCATTGTGTTTTTTGTTGCTATTGGTCTATAGTATATTTTGGAACCAAGTGGGATGATTGTTCTTTTTGTTCAGGGACGCTTTCGATATCTTGTGTGCTTCCATTTGATTTTGAAGATAGTTTTTTTTTCCCACTCTTCTGTGAAGAATGTGTGTCCTACTTCTTAAACTTACATTTACCCCAGGACTACAATGTTCTTCAAAGGCCAATAACTACCCAATGTCAAATACTATGAATAATATTCCTTTTCTCAGATTCTTTACAACTCTGTTAGAGGAAAAAAGCTGAAAGAACTGTATTGTAAATATCTAGCTACCAAGTATTTACATCATGTATTTAATATTTAATTATACTTCATTACATCCCTCCAACTATCCGGTCATCCCTTTCCCCTCCGTTTTCTCTTTTTCTTTCAATATATTTTCTATCCTTTTTCATGGCTATTCCTTGATCATTTGCATATTTGCTCTTTCTGGCTTTGCTTACATTCTTCCTTCATCTCTCTTTCATCCCCCTGCATCTGAGATTCAGTTCCCTAATTTAGAGATGGTAAGATGGAGCTTAGCTCACAGCAGACTCACTGGAGAGTGATCTGAGTAACTGCAAAGGACACTGTCCTGAGCAAAGCTTTTGAATTTTGAAGCTTGATTACCTGGCAACTCATGTCAAAAGGAAGGTTAAAATAGAAACAGAAATTATATAGACTTAATAGGAAACAAATGCAAAGAAGGTATGTTGAAATAGAATGGTAGCCGTGGTCAGATCAATTGCTGTTGCTATAAATACTCAATATAAATGGCAAATCTATCCACTCTGATGAGGAGGGAAAGCACAGCTGTATGCTGTTTTCAAGAAGCTTGTTTCAAATATAAAATCTCAAACAAAAGTAAAAGGATAGAGAAATGTGTCCAGATGTTAGCCACTGTCATAAAACGTAGACACACCCGAGCAATGGTGTGGCACACATCTTTAATCCCAGCATTCCAGAGGCAGAGGCAGGTGAAACTCTTAAGTTCGAGGTCAGCCTGGTCTACAAAGTGAGTTCCGGGATAGCATGTTACACAGAGAAACCCTGTCTCAAAACAAAACAAGAACAATCCACGTAGACACCAAAGCAATTAATATTATCACGGATGAGGAAAGACATTTAATAGTGATAAATGAATCAAAGGGGGTACAAAGGTACATGTGCTTAAAACCCAAGTTGAAAACACAGGAAACAAATACTGATTGAACTTAAAGAGAAACAGGTAATCCACAAGTGTAGTTAGGCATTTCAATACATTCTATGTTAATAATGAGTCTATTTCCAACTTAAGATAGAACACACACACACTTCTCAGCTGTGTCTTGTTCTCTATGACAGCAAAGAAAATTTTACCTTCCGTCAACATTATCCGTCCATAACACTTTATATAATTCTTCACATTCTCTTTTTCTGTGTTGGGCTCTGCAATGCATCTTAAATTATTCATCAGCAATTAGATTATTAGAATGAATAGATAATATGTTATCCCCAGCTCCCTTGTTTATTCATGGGAAGAACTGGTAATTTAAAAATCTGAGCTAATGAACCCTTACCCCTTTCCCACTCAGAAGAGATGTGGCTAGGCATTCGCTTGATTTTCATGCTCAGTTCGGCCTGTTCAGCGTGTGCCCTCCTCCTCTGAGGTTAGGGTGACTCCTTCCCTGTAATGACACCACTTTTGGCTGAAGGTCAGCTACAACACCCACAGAACCCCTCTGTATTCATTACTTACATGTCAATTTTTATTCTAGCGCATGTTATCTATAGAAAAAGAATTACAATATTTGTTCAGGATTCCAGAACATGGCCCAATTCATCGGATAGGCTAATGTTCTTAAGAATATTTGCTGAACGAATGAATTAAAAAACAAAATATGAAGCAATTACTTCAGTGTAATTCCCCTAATTTTGAATGGCTGAAGAATATGTAATAGTCAGTCTTGTCCAAATAATTTTGATGTTAGAAGTAGCAATATCCTTCCAAGGACATACATAGTCCGCTTTGTGAAGACACTCTGAATATTATGTTGAGAATGTTTGTAGGGATAAAAAAAACCTTTGTGATATCTGTGGAAAATCTCCCAATGTAATAAAAATGTTGGTTTATCCCATTACATAGATGTTTTTCGATGATATTTGTGACTTTTAAACATATATGAACAATTCAGTAGAGATTAGAGGGGAAGAATATTTTTAGAAGGGGTTGAGTTCTTTAATATGTCAGGCCAAACCATGATGTAAGAGTACACGATAGGGGCTTGGAGACATGGAAGTGGTACAGATCCCTTGGGAGTTCAGGCCTATTTATATAGAGACCTCTCCAGATTGGAGCCGGCGGGGTCAGGAAATTGAGGCAGAGAGTCTCTTCTGTCTCCTCTTTTCCATTGCAGGAGTCCAAGAGGAATGCTTTGGCAGAATTTTAGAGCCCGATGACTTGTCCAATCTAAATATAAAGTTACCCTTAGGAATGAACAGTAGTCCACTGACTCTTGATATGATCCACAGAATATGTAATTTATTTATTTTGTGAACGGGGTAAAATACTCATTAGCAATTTTCACAGTTAACACAACAGAACTCAAGTATACAAAACTATTCAGAAAAGGAGAGAGAGAGAGAGAGAGAGAGAGAGAGAGAGAGAGAGAGAGAGAGAGAGAGAGAGAGAGAGAGAACGCTGCTGTATGCATGCTCCTCATGGTGTCCTGGGGTATATTTATTGGAGGTAGGCAGGGATGTTCTAAATTTTGCATAATTTAGTTTGGGAGCTGTTTGTACTGAGAGAACCTTGGCAAGGACTACAAACAATGGAATCAGAATTAAATTTATTTTTTTAGAGAAAGACATATTACATGATAATGAGACCTCAGGATTAACGCTGTTATGCCCAATTCTTGGCCACATCTGTGCTGCAGATTTGGTTTTTAGTTGAGTGGTTGCATTTCTTAGACCCTAGATCTTGAAAAACATGATCATCAGTTGTTATGATTATAAGGAAGGCCACACACATGAGTTCAAATATACACATAAATGCCTAGTATGTGCCTTCTCACAAAGAGGATCACAATTCTCACATAAGCTAGAGCCTATAGCTAATATCTACAGGCTCAAGTTTTTTCTTCTCACAGGTGACTAAACTCCAGAAGTTATTTATAAACTAACCATGGCCAGCAGCACAAACTCTGCAGCTCCCTGACTAGGGCGCATTTGATTTGGTGGCTGAACTTTCAGTGTGTATACTCTCCTCTGCTCTATTTTCCTGCCCTACGCAAACAAGGCAGATTGCACTGTAGGGGCATCCATAAGCATGTGCATCTTCCAGGCTTGTTCAGGCATCATTTATGAGACAGTAAAGGCCTCCTGCCTATGTTGCAAGATCTCAATTTTCCAACTGAGTGGGCTCAGTGATGGTTTGTATGTCTGGCTGGAGTCACACAGCTATGCTTGCATTAGGCTGTACTTTCAACTACGAGTCTTCAAAACAGAGCACACCTCATGATCAAGTGGGATTTACTCCTTAGACTACATTTTAAAACATTTTCTTTTGAGGCAAGGGCTAATATAGTCAACGTTGGCCTCTGTTTGGTATGTAGCCAAGACCGACCTTGATCTTCCTGCCTCCACCTCTGGAATACTGGAACTACCAACATTCGACACTAAAGATTGAACCCGGGTGCTATATGTGTTTAGCCGGCAGCCTACTAACTGAACTATATTCCTAACCCCATTTCAAAACATTTGAAGTCTAGAATTTTAGCTTCCCAACTTTTTAATTGTATTTAAGCATCACATTCTTGACCTTTGAATTTTTGCAGAATGTTTTAAAGAGTTTCTTGGTTTTGAAGTTAGATGACTTGACTTTGTCAGTGCCTTTACTTAGAAGGTTTTATCATCTGTAGCAATGGAGCTATGGCTACCAGCTATCCCACAATGTTATTTTGCAGGGGCCAGTGGTGTTTTCAAAGATGCTTAGTGTCAGGGAAGTGCTTGATAAACATAAGCTGTCCTCATTACAATTAAAACCATTATTAGTATACTACAATAAAGGCAATCTTTACTGGATATTTGTTCTAAGAAAGAGGTCAGGTCTGCTGAGATATTGGAAAAATATTTAGCTTTATTGAAGACCAAGTATACATGAATTACACTTCTGTGTATCTGATATACAAGAAAAGAAGCTGTGGCCATACATTTAAATAGGCCTGTATTTTTAAAGCATAATGAAACGTGAAAGCAAAGTTAAATAAAGAACATTATGAAACCAGACTTATTTTAATATCACACTAGCAATTACATGGGATTATCCTAGGGTGATTTTTCAAATGATTTACCTTATCACCTAGACCAATTCATTTTGTGCACACACAGCAAGCACCCACCTGCATGTGAACATGCAGAATCCAATTATTGATTTAGGAACAAAGACTCCCTGAAGGAGTTTAAAAAGCTGCTCTGTCCCAGCATGCCATTCAATATTTTACATCCATCTCTGAGTCAGCAGAAATGCGTGCAGAATCCCATAAAGCCGGCTAACTCCCCTGCTAGTCCATGAAGTCAGAACCCACACATGGCGGTGGTATGAGTTACTTATCCTATCCCCGGTCTGGAACATATCATTACAACTGAGTTTGTAGCCTGTGCAATCACCAGAGATGATGGTAATGCAAGAATAGCTGGGGCGTGAAACCACAGTAAACCGTCAGGACTGTCTAGCCTACAATGGGTCAGACACAGAGGTGCTGCTGTATGGCCTCTGCATGTTGTGTGCCCGAGCAGCAGACCACCAAGTCATATTTTTGTCACTAGCTGTGGTGAAATTTACAACTGTTTACTTGCTTTTTATATGTAAATGAACACACACTCAGAGACCTACTATGCCACTGCAAATAGTTTGGGGAATAAGATTAAAACAATAACTTACAGTGTCTCCTTATTGAACTACTTTGCATAATTTTGCCATGAATTTTGGATAAGAGACATTTCTTTTTTTTTAACTTTCTTTTTGTTTTATTGAGAAAAAAACAATTTCCACCTCCTCCCAGTCTCCCACTCCTCCCCCCAACTCCTCTCCCCATCCGCCCACTCCTCTCCCTCTCCCCCCACTCCTCTCCCCCTCCCTCTCAAGTCTGAAGAGCAATCAGGGTTCCCTGCCCTGTGGAAAGTCCAATTTGACCGGATGTGGGTAGTAACTATGGGGCCAACATATGTCTCCATCTTGTATACAGCATCGAGGTACGTCTTGAAGTATTTATATTTAATTGTTATAGGAGTGCTATCTGCTCTTAACTCTTCAAGGACAGGATGCATATATGATGCCCCTTTTCTTGCCACAATTTACATAACAAAACTTTTCACAGAATAAGAATTCAATTAGTGGTTTTAACAAATAAGTATATTGCCGGGCGGTGGTGGCGCACGCCTTTAATCCCAGCACTCGGGAGGCAGAGGCAGGCGGATCTCTGTGAGTTCGAGACCAGCCTGGTCTACAAGAGCTAGTTCCAGGACAGGCTCCAAAACCACAAAGAAACCCTGTCTCGAAAAACAAAACAACAACAACAAAAAAAACAAATAAGTATATTAACAATTAACATGGAAATGAGTGGATAATGAAAATCTCTCAAAATCCAGGCTGTGAAATTGATGTCTTGATGCTGATGAAATTCCACTTACACTCATATCGACTCTCAGTATTGGTTTTCCACTATTCCATTCACCAATAGTCTATTAAGTATTTATAATTGTATAAAGAAAGTATCATGTGACTTCAACAAGGTACCGTGCTAGAAGACACAACATACTGAATAAAGTAGCTGCCATAGCTGCAACAGTCTTTGTCTCAGGGATCTCCTCATTTGAAGAAAACTTGCAGTTTTTCAGGCCTCGGCTTTGAACAAAGGGGACACACCTCGGCATGCTGGCCAGTCCTCAAGGATGGTGCATGCCTAAAAAGTTAAGTGTATTTGCCTGAGAATCTATTTAAGGGTGCAATCAACTCTCATAAAAATGTCCTCCCCCAAGCTGGGTGGTGGTGGCGTACACCTTCAATCCCAGCACTTGGGAGGCAGAGGCAGGTGGATCTCTATGAGTTCAAGGCCAACCTGGTCTACAAGAGCTAGTTCCAGGACAGGCTCCAAAGCTACAGAGAAACCCTTCATGAAAAACAAAATACTCCCCCAAATGTTGTTATTTTTCAAGACTAAAGTAAGAGAATATTTTGAATTCATATTACTAGCTTGAAGTAAGTTATCCCAAGGGAACTTAAAATTAATATTATTTTAGGCACAAGAGGGAAAATTAACACTATGTACTATAAATAAACCTAAATACCAATTCAATTCAATGGTGTGGGAGCATTAATTCCCTGAAAGAGTTTCAAGAATCCCTGTTCTGGCCCTGAATGCTTAATTATGTCTTTGGAACTTCAGTTGGTAGAAAGTATTCGTTTAATGCCTTTCTTGAGTTAGTAGGTTTTTTTGCAAGTTCAGGAGTAAAAATCTATCCTCTCTCTCGGTCTCTGTCTCTGTCTCTGTCTCTCTCTCTCTCTCTGTCTGTTTCTCTCTCCGTCTCTCTGTCTCTCTCTCTCCCCCTCCCTTCCTACCTATGTATCCATCTACCTACTTATCATCTCTCTGTTTATCTGCCTATCTTTCTATCTATCATCTATCTGCCTACCTACCTACCTACCTACCTACCTACCTACCTACCTACCTATCTACCTATGTATGTATGTATGTATCTATCTATCTATGTATCTATCTATGTATCTATCTATGTATCTATCTATGTATCTATCTATGTATCTATCTATGTATCTATCTATGTATCTATGTATCTATCTATCTATCTATCTATCTTTCTACATACTTTTTTATGTATCTATATATTTATGTATCTCTCTATGTATCTATCAACCATCTATCTACTATCTCTGTATCTCTATGTCTGTCTGTCTGTCTGTCTGTCTATTTACTCACCTGCTATCTGTCTGCCTCTCTGCTATCCACCCAGTCGAGCACCTTGCATAATCTCTGGTGCACACTGGGAGTACACTGATTGTCTACTGAGGTAAAGCAAAGGAGAGTTCCTGTTGGTCTGTTCTGAATCATGCTGTGAATCCTCTGAAATCAGTTATGTGCATTTGCCAAAGAAGAAGAAAATGTGAATGACGAGGGTTGCGTCTTCCATTGTGCTTTTGTTCACTGACTAACCCTGGCCACAGGTTGTGGTGAGCTCTCATTTCCGCACACATTTCCCCCTTCGTCTGACTCACATTGTTACAACCCTCACGTATTAATCATTTTGAAACCACAGTACTCTGAATCACTGCTGAGTCCTGGGTTACAAGGAAATCCGTCCACTAGAAAATGAGAGCGCTTCTAGGAAACACCTTCTTGCCATGGTGCATATTTTGATAAGATTCTTGGCTGCCAACCTGGGCCCGTGTAAATAATGGAATCAATCTTCCGTTCTCCTGTAGGCAGCACACAAGTGCATTCTCTTTAGTGCCAATCGTTTCTCAAAGCAATTGCATGTATGTGAGGCTTGTGCTGTCTAACTGCTCATGACTTTCATGAGCAAATCATATAATATATGATTGAGAAATAAGGTTTTACACAGTGACTCTATAGTGGTCATTAAGCTCCTTTCCCATTTCTGCTTCCGATTCAATCGTACAGCATTAGAAGCTCAACTTCCAGGGCTTGTTTGTACTTATAAAACTTGGTTGTCAAAGCCTCTTAGGCTAGAAGCCTTTAATCTTCCTATCTAACCATCTCAACACGGGTTATGTTTGTTTTTATAAACATACTAGTAAAAGATTTGAAACAGTTTGGGCTCCGTGAGAGAAAATTGCTGACTGAATAACTGAATGGATTGTTGGAAGGCTCTGTAGTGGGTGTCTTCCTGGTTGTGAAATCAAAAGCTGGATAATCGTAGTTGCTTTTCTGTGTCACCATCCACTGCCTCCAGATGAAGGAGGCAACACATGTAGTGAGAGGAGAACTTGGAGGCCTTCGGCACCCTTCTCTATCATTGTTCACCATCAGTGGCTCAGGACTCTGTTTCCTGGAACAAGTAATTCCTTCTTAATTTTTAT